>NW_028123340.1:0-324642 GCF_965194805.1 Balaenoptera borealis
CATAAACACAGCAGTGAAAAGCAGCTAAACCCCATTATAAAAATAAATTACTTTGAAACACCCATGAAACAAAGACAGTGAAAGAGAGAGAAATTCTTACACAATGCGTTCAGGGGCTGTGATGCAACCTGGATTGACCATATCTAGACGCACAGCTGGATGAGACATAAGGGTGGACACTCTTGGGGCTGAGAGGTTTGGTGAGGTTGGGTGAGCAAACGCAGACCCTTTAAAGGAATACTGCGTGGTACCCATCGCATGGGTCCCAAATCTCCAGGTTCAAGGGCATCTTCCTACATCAAAAACATGCATGAGAAACCCAGAAGATGGTACACCGTGTGATGGAGAAATGTTTCTAAAACGCACCTCATTTCTCAACTCCTTGTGCCCGGGTTCGCCATTCCAGCCGCTTTACTAGCAAGCTCCCTACTTGGAGCATCAGCACCCTTAACCTCCTGTTCCATGCGGGTTGCAATTTGTCCTGAGGATAAACGGGAAGACGTGGAACCAACGAGAGACTAGCTCTTGGTGTTGGGACAGGCACAGGTCACTCTATTTTCCCATCAGAAAGAAGAATTAACCACAGGCTCAGCCTGACCCCCGGAACCAGAACAGGGCCTGAAGCCATTCTGCGATTTTGTGGCCAGCTCCCATAAAAACGAGTTGTAAAATGGAGGTTCAGGGCACTGCAATTCACAAACCTGCAGAGTTATAAATGATAACTGTCGTCCACAAATATATTGAGGGAAGGCAAAGAAGAGGATTTGAAATCAAGGCAGAATTGCAGGAAACAGATTTCAGGAGGTAGATACGAATCGCCTTTAAAGCACATGAAAAGTGGCAAAACGTTGACAATGATGCCCTTGGCCAAAAAGGGCGTATGCGTTTTTTCCTGAATATATTCAGGAAAAAACGCATACGCCCTTTTTGGCCAACCAAGCCACCTGGAAAGGCAAATCAGCGCTACAAAGAAGTCTCGCTTCCCATCGGTCAAAAGGGCCATGCTGAAAAAAGTGTCAAAACCAGAAATGCAGGACAGGCCATGGAGAAATGGGAGCCTTGCTACACTGATGGGCGGGATGTAAATTGCCAAGAGCCACTCTGGAGAAGTGTCCGGTGAGTCCTGAAACATCTGAAAAACACAGCTTAGAGAGCATAGGACACTTCCACTCATGGGGGTATAAATTGGGAAAATTAAAAATCAGCAAGACACAAGCACCCCAAAGTTTAGGGCTGCTCTGTTGACCAGGACCTCCACTTCATTCCACCTTAAATATCCCAGGAAAGAGAAAAATGGATAAAGAAGTTGTGGTCCTTATGTACAATGGAATATCACTCAGCCATGAAATCAATGTCGTAAGGTTAGTAGCAGCATGATGAGTGGATTTAGGTACGACGATTCTAAGTGAAATAAGTCACACAGAAAAGGACACTTCTCATAAGGTATCACTGATAGAGGGAATGTAAAAACCGTTACACTTGAACTGAATTACAAAACAGAACAGAGTCACACATGCAGAAAACACACTATGGCTGCTTAACGGGAAAGGTGACGTGGGGTGATACATGAAACAAGGGTATCAAATTAGCTCAGATACCGTTCCATAAACCCAATATGTAGTAGACAAGACCTACTCCTTGCTCAGAGAACTGGACTCAGCACGCCCTATTCACCGCACAAGAATATATCTGACTAATAATAATCGTAAAACCTATGTATTGATATCTGTCTGTTAGTGTGTCAAGTGGGTGTAAAGCGGCATAAACACAGCAGTGAAAAGCAGCTAAACCCCATTATAAAAATAAATTACTTTGAAACACCCATGAAACAAAGACAGTGAAAGAGAGAGAAATTCTTACACAATGCGTTCAGGGGCTGTGATGCAACCTGGATTGACCATATCTAGACGCACAGCTGGATGAGACATAAGGGTGGACACTCTTGGGGCTGAGAGGTTTGGTGAGGTTGGGTGAGCAAACGCAGACCCTTTAAAGGAATACTGCGTGGTACCCATCGCATGGGTCCCAAATCTCCAGGTTCAAGGGCATCTTCCTACATCAAAAACATGCATGAGAAACCCAGAAGATGGTACACCGTGTGATGGAGAAATGTTTCTAAAACGCACCTCATTTCTCAACTCCTTGTGCCCGGGTTCGCCATTCCAGCCGCTTTACTAGCAAGCTCCCTACTTGGAGCATCAGCACCCTTAACCTCCTGTTCCATGCGGGTTGCAATTTGTCCTGAGGATAAACGGGAAGACGTGGAACCAACGAGAGACTAGCTCTTGGTGTTGGGACAGGCACAGGTCACTCTATTTTCCCATCAGAAAGAAGAATTAACCACAGGCTCAGCCTGACCCCCGGAACCAGAACAGGGCCTGAAGCCATTCTGCGATTTTGTGGCCAGCTCCCATAAAAACGAGTTGTAAAATGGAGGTTCAGGGCACTGCAATTCACAAACCTGCAGAGTTATAAATGATAACTGTCGTCCACAAATATATTGAGGGAAGGCAAAGAAGAGGATTTGAAATCAAGGCAGAATTGCAGGAAACAGATTTCAGGAGGTAGATACGAATCGCCTTTAAAGCACATGAAAAGCGGCAAAACGTTGACAATGATGCCCTTGGCCAAAAAGGGCGTATGCGTTTTTTCCTGAATATATTCAGGAAAAAACGCATACGCCCTTTTTGGCCAACCAAGCCACCTGGAAAGGCAAATCAGCGCTACAAAGAAGTCTCGCTTCCCATCGGTCAAAAGGCCCATGCTGAAAAAAGTGTCAAAACCAGAAATGCAGGACAGGCCATGGAGAAATGGGAGCCTTGCTACACTGATGGGCGGGATGTAAATTGCCAAGAGCCACTCTGGAGAAGTGTCCGGTGAGTCCTGAAACATCTGAAAAACACAGCTTAGAGAGCATAGGGCACTTCCACTCATGGGGGTATAAATTGGGAAAATTAAAAATCAGCAAGACACAAGCACCCCAAAGTTTAGGGCTGCTCTGTTGACCAGGACCTCCACTTCATTCCACCTTAAATATCCCAGGAAAGAGAAAAATGGATAAAGAAGTTGTGGTCCTTATGTACATTGGAATATCACTCAGCCAGGAAATCAATGTCGTAAGGTTAGTAGCAGCATGATGAGTGGATTTAGGTACGACGATTCTAAGTGAAATAAGTCACACAGAAAAGGACACTTCTCATAAGGTATCACTGATAGAGGGAATGTAAAAACCGTTACACTTGAACTGAATTACAAAACAGAACAGAGTCACACATGCAGAAAACACACTATGGCTGCTTAACGGGAAAGGTGAGGTGGGGTGATACATAAAACAAGGGTATCAAATTAGCTCAGATACCGTTCCATAAACCCAATATGTAATAGACCAGACCTACTCCTTGCTCAGAGAACTGGACTCAACACGCCCTATTCACCGCACAAGAATATATCTGACTAATAATAATCGTAAAACCTATGTATTGATATCTCTCTGTTAGTGTGTCAAGTGGGTGTAAAGCGGCATAAACACAGCAGTGAAAAGCAGCTAAACCCCATTATAAAAATAAATTACTTTGAAACACCCATGAAACAAAGACAGTGAAAGAGAGAGAAATTCTTACACAATGCGTTCAGGGGCTGTGATGCAACCTGGATTGACCATATCTAGACGCACAGCTGGATGAGACATAAGGGTGGACACTCTTGGGGCTGAGAGGTTTGGTGAGGTTGGGTGAGCAAACGCAGACCCTTTAAAGGAATACTGCGTGGTACCCATCGCATGGGTCCCAAATCTCCAGGTTCAAGGGCATCTTCCTACATCAAAAACATGCATGAGAAACCCAGAAGATGGTACACCGTGTGATGGAGAAATGTTTCTAAAACGCACCTCATTTCTCAACTCCTTGTGCCCGGGTTCGCCATTCCAGCCGCTTTACTAGCAAGCTCCCTACTTGGAGCATCAGCACCCTTAACCTCCTGTTCCATGCGGGTTGCAATTTGTCCTGAGGATAAACGGGAAGACGTGGAACCAACGAGAGACTAGCTCTTGGTGTTGGGACAGGCACAGGTCACTCTATTTTCCCATCAGAAAGAAGAATTAACCACAGGCTCAGCCTGACCCCCGGAACCAGAACAGGGCCTGAAGCCATTCTGCGATTTTGTGGCCAGCTCCCATAAAAACGAGTTGTAAAATGGAGGTTCAGGGCACTGCAATTCACAAACCTGCAGAGTTATAAATGATAACTGTCGTCCACAAATATATTGAGGGAAGGCAAAGAAGAGGATTTGAAATCAAGGCAGAATTGCAGGAAACAGATTTCAGGAGGTAGATACGAATCGCCTTTAAAGCACATGAAAAGTGGCAAAACGTTGACAATGATGCCCTTGGCCAAAAAGGGCGTATGCGTTTTTTCCTGAATATATTCAGGAAAAAACGCATACGCCCTTTTTGGCCAACCAAGCCACCTGGAAAGGCAAATCAGCGCTACAAAGAAGTCTCGCTTCCCATCGGTCAAAAGGGCCATGCTGAAAAAAGTGTCAAAACCAGAAATGCAGGACAGGCCATGGAGAAATGGGAGCCTTGCTACACTGATGGGCGGGATGTAAATTGCCAAGAGCCACTCTGGAGAAGTGTCCGGTGAGTCCTGAAACATCTGAAAAACACAGCTTAGAGAGCATAGGGCACTTCCACTCATGGGGGTATAAATTGGGAAAATTAAAAATCAGCAAGACACAAGCACCCCAAAGTTTAGGGCTGCTCTGTTGACCAGGACCTCC
This sequence comes from Balaenoptera borealis, assembly GCF_965194805.1. Lineage (NCBI taxonomy): Eukaryota > Metazoa > Chordata > Mammalia > Artiodactyla > Balaenopteridae > Balaenoptera > Balaenoptera borealis. The sequence continues at coordinate 4,777 of NW_028123340.1, forward strand.
ACTTCATTCCACCTTAAATATCCCAGGAAAGAGAAAAATGGATAAAGAAGTTGTGGTCCTTATGTACAATGGAATATCACTCAGCCATGAAATCAATGTCGTAAGGTTAGTAGCAGCATGATGAGTGGATTTAGGTACGACGATTCTAAGTGAAATAAGTCACACAGAAAAGGACACTTCTCATAAGGTATCACTGATAGAGGGAATGTAAAAACCGTTACACTTGAACTGAATTACAAAACAGAACAGAGTCACACATGCAGAAAACACACTATGGCTGCTTAACGGGAAAGGTGACGTGGGGTGATACATGAAACAAGGGTATCAAATTAGCTCAGATACCGTTCCATAAACCCAATATGTAGTAGACAAGACCTACTCCTTGCTCAGAGAACTGGACTCAGCACGCCCTATTCACCGCACAAGAATATATCTGACTAATAATAATCGTAAAACCTATGTATTGATATCTGTCTGTTAGTGTGTCAAGTGGGTGTAAAGCGGCATAAACACAGCAGTGAAAAGCAGCTAAACCCCATTATAAAAATAAATTACTTTGAAACACCCATGAAACAAAGACAGTGAAAGAGAGAGAAATTCTTACACAATGCGTTCAGGGGCTGTGATGCAACCTGGATTGACCATATCTAGACGCACAGCTGGATGAGACATAAGGGTGGACACTCTTGGGGCTGAGAGGTTTGGTGAGGTTGGGTGAGCAAACGCAGACCCTTTAAAGGAATACTGCGTGGTACCCATCGCATGGGTCCCAAATCTCCAGGTTCAAGGGCATCTTCCTACATCAAAAACATGCATGAGAAACCCAGAAGATGGTACACCGTGTGATGGAGAAATGTTTCTAAAACGCACCTCATTTCTCAACTCCTTGTGCCCGGGTTCGCCATTCCAGCCGCTTTACTAGCAAGCTCCCTACTTGGAGCATCAGCACCCTTAACCTCCTGTTCCATGCGGGTTGCAATTTGTCCTGAGGATAAACGGGAAGACGTGGAACCAACGAGAGACTAGCTCTTGGTGTTGGGACAGGCACAGGTCACTCTATTTTCCCATCAGAAAGAAGAATTAACCACAGGCTCAGCCTGACCCCCGGAACCAGAACAGGGCCTGAAGCCATTCTGCGATTTTGTGGCCAGCTCCCATAAAAACGAGTTGTAAAATGGAGGTTCAGGGCACTGCAATTCACAAACCTGCAGAGTTATAAATGATAACTGTCGTCCACAAATATATTGAGGGAAGGCAAAGAAGAGGATTTGAAATCAAGGCAGAATTGCAGGAAACAGATTTCAGGAGGTAGATACGAATCGCCTTTAAAGCACATGAAAAGCGGCAAAACGTTGACAATGATGCCCTTGGCCAAAAAGGGCGTATGCGTTTTTTCCTGAATATATTCAGGAAAAAACGCATACGCCCTTTTTGGCCAACCAAGCCACCTGGAAAGGCAAATCAGCGCTACAAAGAAGTCTCGCTTCCCATCGGTCAAAAGGGCCATGCTGAAAAAAGTGTCAAAACCAGAAATGCAGGACAGGCCATGGAGAAATGGGAGCCTTGCTACACTGATGGGCGGGATGTAAATTGCCAAGAGCCACTCTGGAGAAGTGTCCGGTGAGTCCTGAAACATCTGAAAAACACAGCTTAGAGAGCATAGGGCACTTCCACTCATGGGGGTATAAATTGGGAAAATTAAAAATCAGCAAGACACAAGCACCCCAAAGTTTAGGGCTGCTCTGTTGACCAGGACCTCCACTTCATTCCACCTTAAATATCCCAGGAAAGAGAAAAATGGATAAAGAAGTTGTGGTCCTTATGTACATTGGAATATCACTCAGCCAGGAAATCAATGTCGTAAGGTTAGTAGCAGCATGATGAGTGGATTTAGGTACGACGATTCTAAGTGAAATAAGTCACACAGAAAAGGACACTTCTCATAAGGTATCACTGATAGAGGGAATGTAAAAACCGTTACACTTGAACTGAATTACAAAACAGAACAGAGTCACACATGCAGAAAACACACTATGGCTGCTTAACGGGAAAGGTGAGGTGGGGTGATACATAAAACAAGGGTATCAAATTAGCTCAGATACCGTTCCATAAACCCAATATGTAATAGACCAGACCTACTCCTTGCTCAGAGAACTGGACTCAACACGCCCTATTCACCGCACAAGAATATATCTGACTAATAATAATCGTAAAACCTATGTATTGATATCTCTCTGTTAGTGTGTCAAGTGGGTGTAAAGCGGCATAAACACAGCAGTGAAAAGCAGCTAAACCCCATTATAAAAATAAATTACTTTGAAACACCCATGAAACAAAGACAGTGAAAGAGAGAGAAATTCTTACACAATGCGTTCAGGGGCTGTGATGCAACCTGGATTGACCATATCTAGACGCACAGCTGGATGAGACATAAGGGTGGACACTCTTGGGGCTGAGAGGTTTGGTGAGGTTGGGTGAGCAAACGCAGACCCTTTAAAGGAATACTGCGTGGTACCCATCGCATGGGTCCCAAATCTCCAGGTTCAAGGGCATCTTCCTACATCAAAAACATGCATGAGAAACCCAGAAGATGGTACACCGTGTGATGGAGAAATGTTTCTAAAACGCACCTCATTTCTCAACTCCTTGTGCCCGGGTTCGCCATTCCAGCCGCTTTACTAGCAAGCTCCCTACTTGGAGCATCAGCACCCTTAACCTCCTGTTCCATGCGGGTTGCAATTTGTCCTGAGGATAAACGGGAAGACGTGGAACCAACGAGAGACTAGCTCTTGGTGTTGGGACAGGCACAGGTCACTCTATTTTCCCATCAGAAAGAAGAATTAACCACAGGCTCAGCCTGACCCCCGGAACCAGAACAGGGCCTGAAGCCATTCTGCGATTTTGTGGCCAGCTCCCATAAAAACGAGTTGTAAAATGGAGGTTCAGGGCACTGCAATTCACAAACCTGCAGAGTTATAAATGATAACTGTCGTCCACAAATATATTGAGGGAAGGCAAAGAAGAGGATTTGAAATCAAGGCAGAATTGCAGGAAACAGATTTCAGGAGGTAGATACGAATCGCCTTTAAAGCACATGAAAAGTGGCAAAACGTTGACAATGATGCCCTTGGCCAAAAAGGGCGTATGCGTTTTTTCCTGAATATATTCAGGAAAAAACGCATACGCCCTTTTTGGCCAACCAAGCCACCTGGAAAGGCAAATCAGCGCTACAAAGAAGTCTCGCTTCCCATCGGTCAAAAGGGCCATGCTGAAAAAAGTGTCAAAACCAGAAATGCAGGACAGGCCATGGAGAAATGGGAGCCTTGCTACACTGATGGGCGGGATGTAAATTGCCAAGAGCCACTCTGGAGAAGTGTCCGGTGAGTCCTGAAACATCTGAAAAACACAGCTTAGAGAGCATAGGGCACTTCCACTCATGGGGGTATAAATTGGGAAAATTAAAAATCAGCAAGACACAAGCACCCCAAAGTTTAGGGCTGCTCTGTTGACCAGGACCTCCACTTCATTCCACCTTAAATATCCCAGGAAAGAGAAAAATGGATAAAGAAGTTGTGGTCCTTATGTACATTGGGATATCACTCAGCCAGGAAATCAATGTCGTAAGGTTAGTAGCAGCATGATGAGTGGATTTAGGTACGACGATTCTAAGTGAAATAAGTCACACAGAAAAGGACACTTCTCATAAGGTATCACTGATAGAGGGAATGTAAAAACCGTTACACTTGAACTGAATTACAAAACAGAACAGAGTCACACATGCAGAAAACACACTATGGCTGCTTAACGGGAAAGGTGACGTGGGGTGATACATGAAACAAGGGTATCAAATTAGCTCAGATACCGTTCCATAAACCCAATATGTAGTAGACAAGACCTACTCCTTGCTCAGAGAACTGGACTCAGCACGCCCTATTCACCGCACAAGAATATATCTGACTAATAATAATCGTAAAACCTATGTATTGATATCTGTCTGTTAGTGTGTCAAGTGGGTGTAAAGCGGCATAAACACAGCAGTGAAAAGCAGCTAAACCCCATTATAAAAATAAATTACTTTGAAACACCCATGAAACAAAGACAGTGAAAGAGAGAGAAATTCTTACACAATGCGTTCAGGGGCTGTGATGCAACCTGGATTGACCATATCTAGACGCACAGCTGGATGAGACATAAGGGTGGACACTCTTGGGGCTGAGAGGTTTGGTGAGGTTGGGTGAGCAAACGCAGACCCTTTAAAGGAATACTGCGTGGTACCCATCGCATGGGTCCCAAATCTCCAGGTTCAAGGGCATCTTCCTACATCAAAAACATGCATGAGAAACCCAGAAGATGGTACACCGTGTGATGGAGAAATGTTTCTAAAACGCACCTCATTTCTCAACTCCTTGTGCCCGGGTTCGCCATTCCAGCCGCTTTACTAGCAAGCTCCCTACTTGGAGCATCAGCACCCTTAACCTCCTGTTCCATGCGGGTTGCAATTTGTCCTGAGGATAAACGGGAAGACGTGGAACCAACGAGAGACTAGCTCTTGGTGTTGGGACAGGCACAGGTCACTCTATTTTCCCATCAGAAAGAAGAATTAACCACAGGCTCAGCCTGACCCCCGGAACCAGAACAGGGCCTGAAGCCATTCTGCGATTTTGTGGCCAGCTCCCATAAAAACGAGTTGTAAAATGGAGGTTCAGGGCACTGCAATTCACAAACCTGCAGAGTTATAAATGATAACTGTCGTCCACAAATATATTGAGGGAAGGCAAAGAAGAGGATTTGAAATCAAGGCAGAATTGCAGGAAACAGATTTCAGGAGGTAGATACGAATCGCCTTTAAAGCACATGAAAAGTGGCAAAACGTTGACAATGATGCCCTTGGCCAAAAAGGGCGTATGCGTTTTTTCCTGAATATATTCAGGAAAAAACGCATACGCCCTTTTTGGCCAACCAAGCCACCTGGAAAGGCAAATCAGCGCTACAAAGAAGTCTCGCTTCCCATCGGTCAAAAGGGCCATGCTGAAAAAAGTGTCAAAACCAGAAATGCAGGACAGGCCATGGAGAAATGGGAGCCTTGCTACACTGATGGGCGGGATGTAAATTGCCAAGAGCCACTCTGGAGAAGTGTCCGGTGAGTCCTGAAACATCTGAAAAACACAGCTTAGAGAGCATAGGGCACTTCCACTCATGGGGGTATAAATTGGGAAAATTAAAAATCAGCAAGACACAAGCACCCCAAAGTTTAGGGCTGCTCTGTTGACCAGGACCTCCACTTCATTCCACCTTAAATATCCCAGGAAAGAGAAAAATGGATAAAGAAGTTGTGGTCCTTATGTACAATGGAATATCACTCAGCCATGAAATCAATGTCGTAAGGTTAGTAGCAGCATGATGAGTGGATTTAGGTACGACGATTCTAAGTGAAATAAGTCACACAGAAAAGGACACTTCTCATAAGGTATCACTGATAGAGGGAATGTAAAAACCGTTACACTTGAACTGAATTACAAAACAGAACAGAGTCACACATGCAGAAAACACACTATGGCTGCTTAACGGGAAAGGTGACGTGGGGTGATACATGAAACAAGGGTATCAAATTAGCTCAGATACCGTTCCATAAACCCAATATGTAGTAGACAAGACCTACTCCTTGCTCAGAGAACTGGACTCAGCACGCCCTATTCACCGCACAAGAATATATCTGACTAATAATAATCGTAAAACCTATGTATTGATATCTGTCTGTTAGTGTGTCAAGTGGGTGTAAAGCGGCATAAACACAGCAGTGAAAAGCAGCTAAACCCCATTATAAAAATAAATTACTTTGAAACACCCATGAAACAAAGACAGTGAAAGAGAGAGAAATTCTTACACAATGCGTTCAGGGGCTGTGATGCAACCTGGATTGACCATATCTAGACGCACAGCTGGATGAGACATAAGGGTGGACACTCTTGGGGCTGAGAGGTTTGGTGAGGTTGGGTGAGCAAACGCAGACCCTTTAAAGGAATACTGCGTGGTACCCATCGCATGGGTCCCAAATCTCCAGGTTCAAGGGCATCTTCCTACATCAAAAACATGCATGAGAAACCCAGAAGATGGTACACCGTGTGATGGAGAAATGTTTCTAAAACGCACCTCATTTCTCAACTCCTTGTGCCCGGGTTCGCCATTCCAGCCGCTTTACTAGCAAGCTCCCTACTTGGAGCATCAGCACCCTTAACCTCCTGTTCCATGCGGGTTGCAATTTGTCCTGAGGATAAACGGGAAGACGTGGAACCAACGAGAGACTAGCTCTTGGTGTTGGGACAGGCACAGGTCACTCTATTTTCCCATCAGAAAGAAGAATTAACCACAGGCTCAGCCTGACCCCCGGAACCAGAACAGGGCCTGAAGCCATTCTGCGATTTTGTGGCCAGCTCCCATAAAAACGAGTTGTAAAATGGAGGTTCAGGGCACTGCAATTCACAAACCTGCAGAGTTATAAATGATAACTGTCGTCCACAAATATATTGAGGGAAGGCAAAGAAGAGGATTTGAAATCAAGGCAGAATTGCAGGAAACAGATTTCAGGAGGTAGATACGAATCGCCTTTAAAGCACATGAAAAGCGGCAAAACGTTGACAATGATGCCCTTGGCCAAAAAGGGCGTATGCGTTTTTTCCTGAATATATTCAGGAAAAAACGCATACGCCCTTTTTGGCCAACCAAGCCACCTGGAAAGGCAAATCAGCGCTACAAAGAAGTCTCGCTTCCCATCGGTCAAAAGGGCCATGCTGAAAAAAGTGTCAAAACCAGAAATGCAGGACAGGCCATGGAGAAATGGGAGCCTTGCTACACTGATGGGCGGGATGTAAATTGCCAAGAGCCACTCTGGAGAAGTGTCCGGTGAGTCCTGAAACATCTGAAAAACACAGCTTAGAGAGCATAGGGCACTTCCACTCATGGGGGTATAAATTGGGAAAATTAAAAATCAGCAAGACACAAGCACCCCAAAGTTTAGGGCTGCTCTGTTGACCAGGACCTCCACTTCATTCCACCTTAAATATCCCAGGAAAGAGAAAAATGGATAAAGAAGTTGTGGTCCTTATGTACATTGGAATATCACTCAGCCAGGAAATCAATGTCGTAAGGTTAGTAGCAGCATGATGAGTGGATTTAGGTACGACGATTCTAAGTGAAATAAGTCACACAGAAAAGGACACTTCTCATAAGGTATCACTGATAGAGGGAATGTAAAAACCGTTACACTTGAACTGAATTACAAAACAGAACAGAGTCACACATGCAGAAAACACACTATGGCTGCTTAACGGGAAAGGTGAGGTGGGGTGATACATAAAACAAGGGTATCAAATTAGCTCAGATACCGTTCCATAAACCCAATATGTAATAGACCAGACCTACTCCTTGCTCAGAGAACTGGACTCAACACGCCCTATTCACCGCACAAGAATATATCTGACTAATAATAATCGTAAAACCTATGTATTGATATCTCTCTGTTAGTGTGTCAAGTGGGTGTAAAGCGGCATAAACACAGCAGTGAAAAGCAGCTAAACCCCATTATAAAAATAAATTACTTTGAAACACCCATGAAACAAAGACAGTGAAAGAGAGAGAAATTCTTACACAATGCGTTCAGGGGCTGTGATGCAACCTGGATTGACCATATCTAGACGCACAGCTGGATGAGACATAAGGGTGGACACTCTTGGGGCTGAGAGGTTTGGTGAGGTTGGGTGAGCAAACGCAGACCCTTTAAAGGAATACTGCGTGGTACCCATCGCATGGGTCCCAAATCTCCAGGTTCAAGGGCATCTTCCTACATCAAAAACATGCATGAGAAACCCAGAAGATGGTACACCGTGTGATGGAGAAATGTTTCTAAAACGCACCTCATTTCTCAACTCCTTGTGCCCGGGTTCGCCATTCCAGCCGCTTTACTAGCAAGCTCCCTACTTGGAGCATCAGCACCCTTAACCTCCTGTTCCATGCGGGTTGCAATTTGTCCTGAGGATAAACGGGAAGACGTGGAACCAACGAGAGACTAGCTCTTGGTGTTGGGACAGGCACAGGTCACTCTATTTTCCCATCAGAAAGAAGAATTAACCACAGGCTCAGCCTGACCCCCGGAACCAGAACAGGGCCTGAAGCCATTCTGCGATTTTGTGGCCAGCTCCCATAAAAACGAGTTGTAAAATGGAGGTTCAGGGCACTGCAATTCACAAACCTGCAGAGTTATAAATGATAACTGTCGTCCACAAATATATTGAGGGAAGGCAAAGAAGAGGATTTGAAATCAAGGCAGAATTGCAGGAAACAGATTTCAGGAGGTAGATACGAATCGCCTTTAAAGCACATGAAAAGTGGCAAAACGTTGACAATGATGCCCTTGGCCAAAAAGGGCGTATGCGTTTTTTCCTGAATATATTCAGGAAAAAACGCATACGCCCTTTTTGGCCAACCAAGCCACCTGGAAAGGCAAATCAGCGCTACAAAGAAGTCTCGCTTCCCATCGGTCAAAAGGGCCATGCTGAAAAAAGTGTCAAAACCAGAAATGCAGGACAGGCCATGGAGAAATGGGAGCCTTGCTACACTGATGGGCGGGATGTAAATTGCCAAGAGCCACTCTGGAGAAGTGTCCGGTGAGTCCTGAAACATCTGAAAAACACAGCTTAGAGAGCATAGGGCACTTCCACTCATGGGGGTATAAATTGGGAAAATTAAAAATCAGCAAGACACAAGCACCCCAAAGTTTAGGGCTGCTCTGTTGACCAGGACCTCCACTTCATTCCACCTTAAATATCCCAGGAAAGAGAAAAATGGATAAAGAAGTTGTGGTCCTTATGTACATTGGGATATCACTCAGCCAGGAAATCAATGTCGTAAGGTTAGTAGCAGCATGATGAGTGGATTTAGGTACGACGATTCTAAGTGAAATAAGTCACACAGAAAAGGACACTTCTCATAAGGTATCACTGATAGAGGGAATGTAAAAACCGTTACACTTGAACTGAATTACAAAACAGAACAGAGTCACACATGCAGAAAACACACTATGGCTGCTTAACGGGAAAGGTGACGTGGGGTGATACATGAAACAAGGGTATCAAATTAGCTCAGATACCGTTCCATAAACCCAATATGTAGTAGACAAGACCTACTCCTTGCTCAGAGAACTGGACTCAGCACGCCCTATTCACCGCACAAGAATATATCTGACTAATAATAATCGTAAAACCTATGTATTGATATCTGTCTGTTAGTGTGTCAAGTGGGTGTAAAGCGGCATAAACACAGCAGTGAAAAGCAGCTAAACCCCATTATAAAAATAAATTACTTTGAAACACCCATGAAACAAAGACAGTGAAAGAGAGAGAAATTCTTACACAATGCGTTCAGGGGCTGTGATGCAACCTGGATTGACCATATCTAGACGCACAGCTGGATGAGACATAAGGGTGGACACTCTTGGGGCTGAGAGGTTTGGTGAGGTTGGGTGAGCAAACGCAGACCCTTTAAAGGAATACTGCGTGGTACCCATCGCATGGGTCCCAAATCTCCAGGTTCAAGGGCATCTTCCTACATCAAAAACATGCATGAGAAACCCAGAAGATGGTACACCGTGTGATGGAGAAATGTTTCTAAAACGCACCTCATTTCTCAACTCCTTGTGCCCGGGTTCGCCATTCCAGCCGCTTTACTAGCAAGCTCCCTACTTGGAGCATCAGCACCCTTAACCTCCTGTTCCATGCGGGTTGCAATTTGTCCTGAGGATAAACGGGAAGACGTGGAACCAACGAGAGACTAGCTCTTGGTGTTGGGACAGGCACAGGTCACTCTATTTTCCCATCAGAAAGAAGAATTAACCACAGGCTCAGCCTGACCCCCGGAACCAGAACAGGGCCTGAAGCCATTCTGCGATTTTGTGGCCAGCTCCCATAAAAACGAGTTGTAAAATGGAGGTTCAGGGCACTGCAATTCACAAACCTGCAGAGTTATAAATGATAACTGTCGTCCACAAATATATTGAGGGAAGGCAAAGAAGAGGATTTGAAATCAAGGCAGAATTGCAGGAAACAGATTTCAGGAGGTAGATACGAATCGCCTTTAAAGCACATGAAAAGCGGCAAAACGTTGACAATGATGCCCTTGGCCAAAAAGGGCGTATGCGTTTTTTCCTGAATATATTCAGGAAAAAACGCATACGCCCTTTTTGGCCAACCAAGCCACCTGGAAAGGCAAATCAGCGCTACAAAGAAGTCTCGCTTCCCATCGGTCAAAAGGCCCATGCTGAAAAAAGTGTCAAAACCAGAAATGCAGGACAGGCCATGGAGAAATGGGAGCCTTGCTACACTGATGGGCGGGATGTAAATTGCCAAGAGCCACTCTGGAGAAGTGTCCGGTGAGTCCTGAAACATCTGAAAAACACAGCTTAGAGAGCATAGGGCACTTCCACTCATGGGGGTATAAATTGGGAAAATTAAAAATCAGCAAGACACAAGCACCCCAAAGTTTAGGGCTGCTCTGTTGACCAGGACCTCCACTTCATTCCACCTTAAATATCCCAGGAAAGAGAAAAATGGATAAAGAAGTTGTGGTCCTTATGTACATTGGAATATCACTCAGCCAGGAAATCAATGTCGTAAGGTTAGTAGCAGCATGATGAGTGGATTTAGGTACGACGATTCTAAGTGAAATAAGTCACACAGAAAAGGACACTTCTCATAAGGTATCACTGATAGAGGGAATGTAAAAACCGTTACACTTGAACTGAATTACAAAACAGAACAGAGTCACACATGCAGAAAACACACTATGGCTGCTTAACGGGAAAGGTGAGGTGGGGTGATACATAAAACAAGGGTATCAAATTAGCTCAGATACCGTTCCATAAACCCAATATGTAATAGACCAGACCTACTCCTTGCTCAGAGAACTGGACTCAACACGCCCTATTCACCGCACAAGAATATATCTGACTAATAATAATCGTAAAACCTATGTATTGATATCTCTCTGTTAGTGTGTCAAGTGGGTGTAAAGCGGCATAAACACAGCAGTGAAAAGCAGCTAAACCCCATTATAAAAATAAATTACTTTGAAACACCCATGAAACAAAGACAGTGAAAGAGAGAGAAATTCTTACACAATGCGTTCAGGGGCTGTGGTGCAACCTGGATTGACCATATCTAGACGCACAGCTGGATGAGACATAAGGGTGGACACTCTTGGGGCTGAGAGGTTTGGTGAGGTTGGGTGAGCAAACGCAGACCCTTTAAAGGAATACTGCGTGGTACCCATCGCATGGGTCCCAAATCTCCAGGTTCAAGGGCATCTTCCTACATCAAAAACATGCATGAGAAACCCAGAAGATGGTACACCGTGTGATGGAGAAATGTTTCTAAAACGCACCTCATTTCTCAACTCCTTGTGCCCGGGTTCGCCATTCCAGCCGCTTTACTAGCAAGCTCCCTACTTGGAGCATCAGCACCCTTAACCTCCTGTTCCATGCGGGTTGCAATTTGTCCTGAGGATAAACGGGAAGACGTGGAACCAACGAGAGACTAGCTCTTGGTGTTGGGACAGGCACAGGTCACTCTATTTTCCCATCAGAAAGAAGAATTAACCACAGGCTCAGCCTGACCCCCGGAACCAGAACAGGGCCTGAAGCCATTCTGCGATTTTGTGGCCAGCTCCCATAAAAACGAGTTGTAAAATGGAGGTTCAGGGCACTGCAATTCACAAACCTGCAGAGTTATAAATGATAACTGTCGTCCACAAATATATTGAGGGAAGGCAAAGAAGAGGATTTGAAATCAAGGCAGAATTGCAAGAAACAGATTTCAGGAGGTAGATACGAATCGCCTTTAAAGCACATGAAAAGCGGCAAAACGTTGACAATGATGCCCTTGGCCAAAAAGGGCGTATGCGTTTTTTCCTGAATATATTCAGGAAAAAACGCATACGCCCTTTTTGGCCAACCAAGCCACCTGGAAAGGCAAATCAGCGCTACAAAGAAGTCTCGCTTCCCATCGGTCAAAAGGGCCATGCTGAAAAAAGTGTCAAAACCAGAAATGCAGGACAGGCCATGGAGAAATGGGAGCCTTGCTACACTGATGGGCGGGATGTAAATTGCCAAGAGCCACTCTGGAGAAGTGTCCGGTGAGTCCTGAAACATCTGAAAAACACAGCTTAGAGAGCATAGGGCACTTCCACTCATGGGGGTATAAATTGGGAAAATTAAAAATCAGCAAGACACAAGCACCCCAAAGTTTAGGGCTGCTCTGTTGACCAGGACCTCCACTTCATTCCACCTTAAATATCCCAGGAAAGAGAAAAATGGATAAAGAAGTTGTGGTCCTTATGTACAATGGAATATCACTCAGCCATGAAATCAATGTCGTAAGGTTAGTAGCAGCATGATGAGTGGATTTAGGTACGACGATTCTAAGTGAAATAAGTCACACAGAAAAGGACACTTCTCATAAGGTATCACTGATAGAGGGAATGTAAAAACCGTTACACTTGAACTGAATTACAAAACAGAACAGAGTCACACATGCAGAAAACACACTATGGCTGCTTAACGGGAAAGGTGAGGTGGGGTGATACATAAAACAAGGGTATCAAATTAGCTCAGATACCGTTCCATAAACCCAATATGTAATAGACAAGACCTACTCCTTGCTCAGAGAACTGGACTCAACACGCCCTATTCACCGCACAAGAATATATCTGACTAATAATAATCGTAAAACCTATGTATTGATATCTCTCTGTTAGTGTGTCAAGTGGGTGTAAAGCGGCATAAACACAGCAGTGAAAAGCAGCTAAACCCCATTATAAAAATAAATTACTTTGAAACACCCATGAAACAAAGACAGTGAAAGAGAGAGAAATTCTTACACAATGCGTTCAGGGGCTGTGATGCAACCTGGATTGACCATATCTAGACGCACAGCTGGATGAGACATAAGGGTGGACACTCTTGGGGCTGAGAGGTTTGGTGAGGTTGGGTGAGCAAACGCAGACCCTTTAAAGGAATACTGCGTGGTACCCATCGCATGGGTCCCAAATCTCCAGGTTCAAGGGCATCTTCCTACATCAAAAACATGCATGAGAAACCCAGAAGATGGTACACCGTGTGATGGGGAAAGGTTTCTAAAACGCACCTCATTTCTCATCTCCTTGTGCCCGGGTTCGCCATTCCAGCCGCTTTACTAGCAAGCTCCCTACTTGGAGCATCAGCACCTTTAACCTCCTGTTCCATACAGGTTGCAATTTGTCCTGAGGATAAACGGGAAGACGTGGAACCAACGAGAGACTAGCTCTTGGTGTTGGGACAGGCACAGGTCACTCTATTTTCCCATCAGAAAGAAGAATTAACCACAGGCTCAGCCTGCCCCCCGGAACCAGAACAGGGCCTGAAGCCATTCTGCGATTTTGCGGCCAGCTCCCATAAAAACGAGTTGTAAAATGGAGGTTCAGGGCACTGCAATTCACAAACCTGCAGAGTTATAAATGATAACTCTCGTCCACAAATATATTGAGGGAAGGCAAAGAAGAGGATTTGAAATCAAGGCAGAATTGCAGGAAACAGATTTCAGGAGGTAGATACGAATCGCCTTTAAAGCACATGAAAAGCGGCAAAACGTTGACAATGATGCCCTTGGCCAAAAAGGGCGTATGCGTTTTTTCCTGAATATATTCAGGAAAAAACGCATACGCCCTTTTTGGCCAACCAAGCCACCTGGAAAGGCAAATCAGCGCTACAAAGAAGTCTCGCTTCCCATCGGTCAAAAGGGCCATGCTGAAAAAAGTGTCAAAACCAGAAATGCAGGACAGGCCATGGAGAAATGGGAGCCTTGCTACACTGATGGGCGGGATGTAAATTGCCAAGAGCCACTCTGGAGAAGTGTCCGGTGAGTCCTGAAACATCTGAAAAACACAGCTTAGAGAGCATAGGGCACTTCCACTCATGGGGGTATAAATTGGGAAAATTAAAAATCAGCAAGACACAAGCACCCCAAAGTTTAGGGCTGCTCTGTTGACCAGGACCTCCACTTCATTCCACCTTCAATATCCCAGGAAAGAGAAAAATGGATAAAGAAGTTGTGGTCCTTATGTACATTGGAATATCACTCAGCCAGGAAATCAATGTCGTAAGGTTAGTAGCAGCATGATGAGTGGATTTAGGTACGACGATTCTAAGTGAAATAAGTCACACAGAAAAGGACACTTCTCATAAGGTATCACTGATAGAGGGAATGTAAAAACCGTTACACTTGAACTGAATTACAAAACAGAACAGAGTCACACATGCAGAAAACACACTATGGCTGCTTAACGGGAAAGGTGAGGTGGGGTGATACATAAAACAAGGGTATCAAATTAGCTCAGATACCGTTCCATAAACCCAATATGTAATAGACCAGACCTACTCCTTGCTCAGAGAACTGGACTCAACACGCCCTATTCACCGCACAAGAATATATCTGACTAATAATAATCGTAAAACCTATGTATTGATATCTCTCTGTTAGTGTGTCAAGTGGGTGTAAAGCGGCATAAACACAGCAGTGAAAAGCAGCTAAACCCCATTATAAAAATAAATTACTTTGAAACACCCATGAAACAAAGACAGTGAAAGAGAGAGAAATTCTTACACAATGCGTTCAGGGGCTGTGATGCAACCTGGATTGACCATATCTAGACGCACAGCTGGATGAGACATAAGGGTGGACACTCTTGGGGCTGAGAGGTTTGGTGAGGTTGGGTGAGCAAACGCAGACCCTTTAAAGGAATACTGCGTGGTACCCATCGCATGGGTCCCAAATCTCCAGGTTCAAGGGCATCTTCCTACATCAAAAACATGCATGAGAAACCCAGAAGATGGTACACCGTGTGATGGGGAAAGGTTTCTAAAACGCACCTCATTTCTCATCTCCTTGTGCCCGGGTTCGCCATTCCAGCCGCTTTACTAGCAAGCTCCCTACTTGGAGCATCAGCACCTTTAACCTCCTGTTCCATACAGGTTGCAATTTGTCCTGAGGATAAACGGGAAGACGTGGAACCAACGAGAGACTAGCTCTTGGTGTTGGGACAGGCACAGGTCACTCTATTTTCCCATCAGAAAGAAGAATTAACCACAGGCTCAGCCTGCCCCCCGGAACCAGAACAGGGCCTGAAGCCATTCTGCGATTTTGCGGCCAGCTCCCATAAAAACGAGTTGTAAAATGGAGGTTCAGGGCACTGCAATTCACAAACCTGCAGAGTTATAAATGATAACTCTCGTCCACAAATATATTGAGGGAAGGCAAAGAAGAGGATTTGAAATCAAGGCAGAATTGCAGGAAACAGATTTCAGGAGGTAGATACGAATCGCCTTTAAAGCACATGAAAAGCGGCAAAACGTTGACAATGATGCCCTTGGCCAAAAACGGCGTATGCGTTTTTTCCTGAATATATTCAGGAAAAAACGCATACGCCCTTTTTGGCCAACCAAGCCACCTGGAAAGGCAAATCAGCGCTACAAAGAAGTCTCGCTTCCCATCGGTCAAAAGGGCCATGCTGAAAAAAGTGTCAAAACCAGAAATGCAGGACAGGCCATGGAGAAATGGGAGCCTTGCTACACTGATGGGCGGGATGTAAATTGCCAAGAGCCACTCTGGAGAAGTGTCCGGTGAGTCCTGAAACATCTGAAAAACACAGCTTAGAGAGCATAGGGCACTTCCACTCATGGGGGTATAAATTGGGAAAATTAAAAATCAGCAAGACACAAGCACCCCAAAGTTTAGGGCTGCTCTGTTGACCAGGACCTCCACTTCATTCCACCTTCAATATCCCAGGAAAGAGAAAAATGGATAAAGAAGTTGTGGTCCTTATGTACAATGGAATATCACTCAGCCAGGAAATCAATGTCGTAAGGTTAGTAGCAGCATGATGAGTGGATTTAGGTACGACGATTCTAAGTGAAATAAGTCACACAGAAAAGGACACTTCTCATAAGGTATCACTGATAGAGGGAATGTAAAAACCGTTACACTTGAACTGAATTACAAAACAGAACAGAGTCACACATGCAGAAAACACACTATGGCTGCTTAACGGGAAAGGTGAGGTGGGGTGATACATAAAACAAGGGTATCAAATTAGCTCAGATACCGTTCCATAAACCCAATATGTAATAGACCAGACCTACTCCTTGCTCAGAGAACTGGACTCAACACGCCCTATTCACCGCACAAGAATATATCTGACTAATAATAATCGTAAAACCTATGTATTGATATCTCTCTGTTAGTGTGTCAAGTGGGTGTAAAGCGGCATAAACACAGCAGTGAAAAGCAGCTAAACCCCATTATAAAAATAAATTACTTTGAAACACCCATGAAACAAAGACAGTGAAAGAGAGAGAAATTCTTACACAATGCGTTCAGGGGCTGTGATGCAACCTGGATTGACCATATCTAGACGCACAGCTGGATGAGACATAAGGGTGGACACTCTTGGGGCTGAGAGGTTTGGTGAGGTTGGGTGAGCAAACGCAGACCCTTTAAAGGAATACTGCGTGGTACCCATCGCATGGGTCCCAAATCTCCAGGTTCAAGGGCATCTTCCTACATCAAAAACATGCATGAGAAACCCAGAAGATGGTACACCGTGTGATGGAGAAAGGTTTCTAAAACGCACCTCATTTCTCAACTCCTTGTGCCCGGGTTCGCCATTCCAGCCGCTTTACTAGCAAGCTCCCTACTTGGAGCATCAGCACCTTTAACCTCCTGTTCCATGCGGGTTGCAATTTGTCCTGAGGATAAACGGGAAGACGTGGAACCAACGAGAGACTAGCTCTTGGTGTTGGGACAGGCACAGGTCACTCTATTTTCCCATCAGAAAGAAGAATTAACCACAGGCTCAGCCTGACCCCCGGAACCAGAACAGGGCCTGAAGCCATTCTGCGATTTTGTGGCCAGCTCCCATAAAAACGAGTTGTAAAATGGAGGTTCAGGGCACTGCAATTCACAAACCTGCAGAGTTATAAATGATAACTGTCGTCCACAAATATATTGAGGGAAGGCAAAGAAGAGGATTTGAAATCAAGGCAGAATTGCAGGAAACAGATTTCAGGAGGTAGATACGAATCGCCTTTAAAGCACATGAAAAGCGGCAAAACGTTGACAATGATGCCCTTGGCCAAAAAGGGCGTATGCGTTTTTTCCTGAATATATTCAGGAAAAAACGCATACGCCCTTTTTGGCCAACCAAGCCACCTGGAAAGGCAAATCAGCGCTACAAAGAAGTCTCGCTTCCCATCGGTCAAAAGGGCCATGCTGAAAAAAGTGTCAAAACCAGAAATGCAGGACAGGCCATGGAGAAATGGGAGCCTTGCTACACTGATGGGCGGGATGTAAATTGCCAAGAGCCACTCTGGAGAAGTGTCCGGTGAGTCCTGAAACATCTGAAAAACACAGCTTAGAGAGCATAGGGCACTTCCACTCATGGGGGTATAAATTGGGAAAATTAAAAATCAGCAAGACACAAGCACCCCAAAGTTTAGGGCTGCTCTGTTGACCAGGACCTCCACTTCATTCCACCTTAAATATCCCAGGAAAGAGAAAAATGGATAAAGAAGTTGTGGTCCTTATGTACATTGGAATATCACTCAGCCAGGAAATCAATGTCGTAAGGTTAGTAGCAGCATGATGAGTGGATTTAGGTACGACGATTCTAAGTGAAATAAGTCACACAGAAAAGGACACTTCTCATAAGGTATCACTGATAGAGGGAATGTAAAAACCGTTACACTTGAACTGAATTACAAAACAGAACAGAGTCACACATGCAGAAAACACACTATGGCTGCTTAACGGGAAAGGTGAGGTGGGGTGATACATAAAACAAGGGTATCAAATTAGCTCAGATACCGTTCCATAAACCCAATATGTAATAGACCAGACCTACTCCTTGCTCAGAGAACTGGACTCAACACGCCCTATTCACCGCACAAGAATATATCTGACTAATAATAATCGTAAAACCTATGTATTGATATCTGTCTGTTAGTGTGTCAAGTGGGTGTAAAGCGGCATAAACACAGCAGTGAAAAGCAGCTAAACCCCATTATAAAAATAAATTACTTTGAAACACCCATGAAACAAAGACAGTGAAAGAGAGAGAAATTCTTACACAATGCGTTCAGGGGCTGTGATGCAACCTGGATTGACCATATCTAGATGCACAGCTGGATGAGACATAAGGGTGGACACTCTTGGGGCTGAGAGGTATGGTGAGGTTGGGTGAGCAAACGCAGACCCTTTAAAGTAATACTGCGTGGTACCCATCGCATGGGTCCCAAATCTCCAGGTTCAAGGGCATCTTCCTACATCAAAAACATGCATGAGAAACCCAGAAGATGGTACACCGTGTGATGGGGAAAGGTTTCTAAAACGCACCTCATTTCTCATCTCCTTGTGCCCGGGTTCGCCATTCCAGCTGCTTTACTAGCAAGTTCCCTACTTGGAGCATCAGCACCTTTAACCTCCTGTTCCATACAGGTTGCAATTTGTCCTGAGGATAAACGGGAAGACGTGGAACCAACGAGAGACTAGCTCTTGGTGTTGGGACAGGCACAGGTCACTCTATTTTCCCATCAGAAAGAAGAATTAACCACAGGCTCAGCCTGCCCCCCGGAACCAGAACAGGGCCTGAAGCCATTCTGCGATTTTGCGGCCAGCTCCCATAAAAACGAGTTGTAAAATGGAGGTTCAGGGCACTGCAATTCACAAACCTGCAGAGTTATAAATGATAACTCTCGTCCACAAATATATTGAGGGAAGGCAAAGAAGAGGATTTGAAATCAAGGCAGAATTGCAGGAAACAGATTTCAGGAGGTAGATACGAATCGCCTTTAAAGCACATGAAAAGCGGCAAAACGTTGACAATGATGCCCTTGGCCAAAAAGGGCGTATGCGTTTTTTCCTGAATATATTCAGGAAAAAACGCATACGCCCTTTTTGGCCAACCAAGGAACCTGGAAAGGCAAATCAGCGCTACAAAGAAGTCTCGCTTCCCATCGGTCAAAAGGGCCATGCTGAAAAAAGTGTCAAAACCAGAAATGCAGGACAGGCCATGGAGAAATGGGAGCCTTGCTACACTGATGGGCGGGATGTAAATTGCCAAGAGCCACTCTGGAGAAGTGTCCGGTGAGTCCTGAAACATCTGAAAAACACAGCTTAGAGAGCATAGGGCACTTCCACTCATGGGGGTATAAATTGGGAAAATTAAAAATCAGCAAGACACAAGCACCCCAAAGTTGAGGGCTGCTCTGTTGACCAGGACCTCCACTTCATTCCACCTTAAATATCCCAGGAAAGAGAAAAATGGATAAAGAAGTTGTGGTCCTTATGTACAATGGAATATCACTCAGCCATGAAATCAATGTCGTAAGGTTAGTAGCAGCATGATGAGTGGATTTAGGTACGACGATTCTAAGTGAAATAAGTCACACAGAAAAGGACACTTCTCATAAGGTATCACTGATAGAGGGAATGTAAAAACCGTTACACTTGAACTGAATTACAAAACAGAACAGAGTCACACATGCAGAAAACACACTATGGCTGCTTAACGGGAAAGGTGAGGTGGGGTGATACATAAAACAAGGGTATCAAATTAGCTCAGATACCGTTCCATAAACCCAATATGTAATAGACAAGACCTACTCCTTGCTCAGAGAACTGGACTCAACATGCCCTATTCACCGCACAAGAATATATCTGACTAATAATAATCGTAAAACCTATGTATTGATATCTCTCTGTTAGTGTGTCAAGTGGGTGTAAAGCGGCATAAACACAGCAGTGAAAAGCAGCTAAACCCCATTATAAAAATAAATTACTTTGAAACACCCATGAAACAAAGACAGTGAAAGAGAGAGAAATTCTTACACAATGCGTTCAGGGGCTGTGATGCAACCTGGATTGACCATATCTAGACGCACAGCTGGATGAGACATAAGGGTGGACACTCTTGGGGCTGAGAGGTTTGGTGAGGTTGGGTGAGCAAACGCAGACCCTTTAAAGGAATACTGCGTGGTACCCATCGCATGGGTCCCAAATCTCCAGGTTCAAGGGCATCTTCCTACATCAAAAACATGCATGAGAAACCCAGAAGATGGTACACCGTGTGATGGGGAAAGGTTTCTAAAACGCACCTCATTTCTCATCTCCTTGTGCCCGGGTTCGCCATTCCAGCCGCTTTACTAGCAAGCTCCCTACTTGGAGCATCAGCACCTTTAACCTCCTGTTCCATACAGGTTGCAATTTGTCCTGAGGATAAACGGGAAGACGTGGAACCAACGAGAGACTAGCTCTTGGTGTTGGGACAGGCACAGGTCACTCTATTTTCCCATCAGAAAGAAGAATTAACCACAGGCTCAGCCTGCCCCCAGGAACCAGAACAGGGCCTGAAGCCATTCTGCGATTTTGCGGCCAGCTCCCATAAAAACGAGTTGTAAAATGGAGGTTCAGGGCACTGCAATTCACAAACCTGCAGAGTTATAAATGATAACTCTCGTCCACAAATATATTGAGGGAAGGCAAAGAAGAGGATTTGAAATCAAGGCAGAATTGCAGGAAACAGATTTCAGGAGGTAGATACGAATCGCCTTTAAAGCACATGAAAAGCGGCAAAACGTTGACAATGATGCCCTTGGCCAAAAAGGGCGTATGCGTTTTTTCCTGAATATATTCAGGAAAAAACGCATACGCCCTTTTTGGCCAAGCAAGCCACCTGGAAAGGCAAATCAGCGCTACAAAGAAGTCTCGCTTCCCATCGGTCAAAAGGGCCATGCTGAAAAAAGTGTCAAAACCAGAAATGCAGGACAGGCCATGGAGAAATGGGAGCCTTGCTACACTGATGGGCGGGATGTAAATTGCCAAGAGCCACTCTGGAGAAGTGTCCGGTGAGTCCTGAAACATCTGAAAAACACAGCTTAGAGAGCATAGGGCACTTCCACTCATGGGGGTATAAATTGGGAAAATTAAAAATCAGCAAGACACAAGCACCCCAAAGTTTAGGGCTGCTCTGTTGACCAGGACCTCCACTTCATTCCACCTTAAATATCCCAGGAAAGAGAAAAATGGATAAAGAAGTTGTGGTCCTTATGTACAATGGAATATCACTCAGCCATGAAATCAATGTCGTAAGGTTAGTAGCAGCATGATGAGTGGATTTAGGTACGACGATTCTAAGTGAAATAAGTCACACAGAAAAGGACACTTCTCATAAGGTATCACTGATAGAGGGAATGTAAAAACCGTTACACTTGAACTGAATTACAAAACAGAACAGAGTCACACATGCAGAAAACACACTATGGCTGCTTAACGGGAAAGGTGAGGTGGGGTGATACATAAAACAAGGGTATCAAATTAGCTCAGATACCGTTCCATAAACCCAATATGTAATAGACAAGACCTACTCCTTGCTCAGAGAACTGGACTCAGCACGCCCTATTCACCGCACAAGAATATATATGACTAATAATAATCGTAAAACCTATGTATTGATATCTGTCTGTTAGTGTGTCAAGTGGGTGTAAAGCGGCATAAACACAGCAGTGAAAAGCAGCTAAACCCCATTATAAAAATAAATTACTTTGAAACACCCATGAAACAAAGACAGTGAAAGAGAGAGAAATTCTTACACAATGCGTTCAGGGGCTGTGATGCAACCTGGATTGACCATATCTAGATGCACAGCTGGATGAGACATAAGGGTGGACACTCTTGGGGCTGAGAGGTATGGTGAGGTTGGGTGAGCAAACGCAGACCCTTTAAAGTAATACTGCGTGGTACCCATCGCATGGGTCCCAAATCTCCAGGTTCAAGGGCATCTTCCTACATCGAAAACATGCATGCGAAACCCAGAAGATGGTACACCGTGTGATGGGGAAAGGTTTCTAAAACGCACCTCATTTCTCATCTCCTTGTGCCCGGGTTCGCCATTCCAGCCGCTTTACTAGCAAGCTCCCTACTTGGAGCATCAGCACCTTTAACCTCCTGTTCCATACAGGTTGCAATTTGTCCTGAGGATAAACGGGAAGACGTGGAACCAACGAGAGACTAGCTCTTGGTGTTGGGACAGGCACAGGTCACTCTATTTTCCCATCAGAAAGAAGAATTAACCACAGGCTCAGCCTGCCCCCAGGAACCAGAACAGGGCCTGAAGCCATTCTGCGATTTTGCGGCCAGCTCCCATAAAAACGAGTTGTAAAATGGAGGTTCAGGGCACTGCAATTCACAAACCTGCAGAGTTATAAATGATAACTCTCGTCCACAAATATATTGAGGGAAGGCAAAGAAGAGGATTTGAAATCAAGGCAGAATTGCAGGAAACAGATTTCAGGAGGTAGATACGAATCGCCTTTAAAGCACATGAAAAGCGGCAAAACGTTGACAATGATGCCCTTGGCCAAAAAGGGCGTATGCGTTTTTTCCTGAATATATTCAGGAAAAAACGCATACGCCCTTTTTGGCCAACCAAGGAACCTGGAAAGGCAAATCAGCGCTACAAAGAAGTCTCGCTTCCCATCGGTCAAAAGGGCCATGCTGAAAAAAGTGTCAAAACCAGAAATGCAGGACAGGCCATGGAGAAATGGGAGCCTTGCTACACTGATGGGCGGGATGTAAATTGCCAAGAGCCACTCTGGAGAAGTGTCCGGTGAGTCCTGAAACATCTGAAAAACACAGCTTAGAGAGCATAGGGCACTTCCACTCATGGGGGTATAAATTGGGAAAATTAAAAATCAGCAAGACACAAGCACCCCAAAGTTTAGGGCTGCTCTGTTGACCAGGACCTCCACTTCATTCCACCTTCAATATCCCAGGAAAGAGAAAAATGGATAAAGAAGTTGTGGTCCTTATGTACAATGGAATATCACTCAGCCATGAAATCAATGTCGTAAGGTTAGTAGCAGCATGATGAGTGGATTTAGGTACGACGATTCTAAGTGAAATAAGTCACACAGAAAAGGACACTTCTCATAAGGTATCACTGATAGAGGGAATGTAAAAACCGTTACACTTGAACTGAATTACAAAACAGAACAGAGTCACACATGCAGAAAACACACTATGGCTGCTTAACGGGAAAGGTGAGGTGGGGTGATACATAAAACAAGGGTATCAAATTAGCTCAGATACCGTTCCATAAACCCAATATGTAATAGACCAGACCTACTCCTTGCTCAGAGAACTGGACTCAACACGCCCTATTCACCGCACAAGAATATATCTGACTAATAATAATCGTAAAACCTATGTATTGATATCTCTCTGTTAGTGTGTCAAGTGGGTGTAAAGCGGCATAAACACAGCAGTGAAAAGCAGCTAAACCCCATTATAAAAATAAATTACTTTGAAACACCCATGAAACAAAGACAGTGAAAGAGAGAGAAATTCTTACACAATGCGTTCAGGGGCTGTGATGCAACCTGGATTGACCATATCTAGACGCACAGCTGGATGAGACATAAGGGTGGACACTCTTGGGGCTGAGAGGTTTGGTGAGGTTGGGTGAGCAAACGCAGATCCTTTAAAGGAATACTGCGTGGTACCCATCGCATGGGTCCCAAATCTCCAGGTTCAAGGGCATCTTCCTACATCAAAAACATGCATGAGAAACCCAGAAGATGGTACACCGTGTGATGGGGAAAGGTTTCTAAAACGCACCTCATTTCTCATCTCCTTGTGCCCGGGTTCGCCATTCCAGCCGCTTTACTAGCAAGCTCCCTACTTGGAGCATCAGCACCTTTAACCTCCTGTTCCATACAGGTTGCAATTTGTCCTGAGGATAAACGGGAAGACGTGGAACCAACGAGAGACTAGCTCTTGGTGTTGGGACAGGCACAGGTCACTCTATTTTCCCATCAGAAAGAAGAATTAACCACAGGCTCAGCCTGCCCCCCGGAACCAGAACAGGGCCTGAAGCCATTCTGCGATTTTGCGGCCAGCTCCCATAAAAACGAGTTGTAAAATGGAGGTTCAGGGCACTGCAATTCACAAACCTGCAGAGTTATAAATGATAACTCTCGTCCACAAATATATTGAGGGAAGGCAAAGAAGAGGATTTGAAATCAAGGCAGAATTGCAGGAAACAGATTTCAGGAGGTAGATACGAATCGCCTTTAAAGCACATGAAAAGCGGCAAAACGTTGACAATGATGCCCTTGGCCAAAAACGGCGTATGCGTTTTTTCCTGAATATATTCAGGAAAAAACGCATACGCCCTTTTTGGCCAACCAAGCCACCTGGAAAGGCAAATCAGCGCTACAAAGAAGTCTCGCTTCCCATCGGTCAAAAGGGCCATGCTGAAAAAAGTGTCAAAACCAGAAATGCAGGACAGGCCATGGAGAAATGGGAGCCTTGCTACACTGATGGGCGGGATGTAAATTGCCAAGAGCCACTCTGGAGAAGTGTCCGGTGAGTCCTGAAACATCTGAAAAACACAGCTTAGAGAGCATAGGGCACTTCCACTCATGGGGGTATAAATTGGGAAAATTAAAAATCAGCAAGACACAAGCACCCCAAAGTTTAGGGCTGCTCTGTTGACCAGGACCTCCACTTCATTCCACCTTAAATATCCCAGGAAAGAGAAAAATGGATAAAGAAGTTGTGGTCCTTATGTACATTGGAATATCACTCAGCCAGGAAATCAATGTCGTAAGGTTAGTAGCAGCATGATGAGTGGATTTAGGTACGACGATTCTAAGTGAAATAAGTCACACAGAAAAGGACACTTCTCATAAGGTATCACTGATAGAGGGAATGTAAAAACCGTTACACTTGAACTGAATTACAAAACAGAACAGAGTCACACATGCAGAAAACACACTATGGCTGCTTAACGGGAAAGGTGAGGTGGGGTGATACATAAAACAAGGGTATCAAATTAGCTCAGATACCGTTCCATAAACCCAATATGTAATAGACCAGACCTACTCCTTGCTCAGAGAACTGGACTCAACACGCCCTATTCACCGCACAAGAATATATCTGACTAAAAATAATCGTAAAACCTATGTATTGATATCTCTCTGTTAGTGTGTCAAGTGGGTGTAAAGCGGCATAAACACAGCAGTGAAAAGCAGCTAAACCCCATTATAAAAATAAATTACTTTGAAACACCCATGAAACAAAGACAGTGAAAGAGAGAGAAATTCTTACACAATGCGTTCAGGGGCTGTGATGCAACCTGGATTGACCATATCTAGACGCACAGCTGGATGAGACATAAGGGTGGACACTCTTGGGGCTGAGAGGTTTGGTGAGGTTGGGTGAGCAAACGCAGACCCTTTAAAGGAATACTGCGTGGTACCCATCGCATGGGTCCCAAATCTCCAGGTTCAAGGGAATCTTCCTACATCAAAAACATGCATGAGAAACCCAGAAGATGGTACACCGTGTGATGGAGAAAGGTTTCTAAAACGCACCTCATTTCTCAACTCCTTGTGCCCGGGTTCGCCATTCCAGCCGCTTTACTAGCAAGCTCCCTACTTGGAGCATCAGCACCTTTAACCTCCTGTTCCATGCGGGTTGCAATTTGTCCTGAGGATAAACGGGAAGACGTGGAACCAACGAGAGACTAGCTCTTGGTGTTGGGACAGGCACAGGTCACTCTATTTTCCCATCAGAAAGAAGAATTAACCACAGGCTCAGCCTGACCCCCGGAACCAGAACAGGGCCTGAAGCCATTCTGCGATTTTGTGGCCAGCTCCCATAAAAACGAGTTGTAAAATGGAGGTTCAGGGCACTGCAATTCACAAACCTGCAGAGTTATAAATGATAACTGTCGTCCACAAATATATTGAGGGAAGGCAAAGAAGAGGATTTGAAATCAAGGCAGAATTGCAGGAAACAGATTTCAGGAGGTAGATACGAATCGCCTTTAAAGCACATGAAAAGCGGCAAAACGTTGACAATGATGCCCTTGGCCAAAAAGGGCGTATGCGTTTTTTCCTGAATATATTCAGGAAAAAACGCATACGCCCTTTTTGGCCAACCAAGCCACCTGGAAAGGCAAATCAGCGCTACAAAGAAGTCTCGCTTCCCATCGGTCAAAAGGGCCATGCTGAAAAAAGTGTCAAAACCAGAAATGCAGGACAGGCCATGGAGAAATGGGAGCCTTGCTACACTGATGGGCGGGATGTAAATTGCCAAGAGCCACTCTGGAGAAGTGTCCGGTGAGTCCTGAAACATCTGAAAAACACAGCTTAGAGAGCATAGGGCACTTCCACTCATGGGGGTATAAATTGGGAAAATTAAAAATCAGCAAGACACAAGCACCCCAAAGTTTAGGGCTGCTCTGTTGACCAGGACCTCCACTTCATTCCACCTTAAATATCCCAGGAAAGAGAAAAATGGATAAAGAAGTTGTGGTCCTTATGTACATTGGAATATCACTCAGCCAGGAAATCAATGTCGTAAGGTTAGTAGCAGCATGATGAGTGGATTTAGGTACGACGATTCTAAGTGAAATAAGTCACACAGAAAAGGACACTTCTCATAAGGTATCACTGATAGAGGGAATGTAAAAACCGTTACACTTGAACTGAATTACAAAACAGAACAGAGTCACACATGCAGAAAACACACTATGGCTGCTTAACGGGAAAGGTGAGGTGGGGTGATACATAAAACAAGGGTATCAAATTAGCTCAGATACCGTTCCATAAACCCAATATGTAATAGACCAGACCTACTCCTTGCTCAGAGAACTGGACTCAACACGCCCTATTCACCGCACAAGAATATATCTGACTAATAATAATCGTAAAACCTATGTATTGATATCTGTCTTTTAGTGTGTCAAGTGGGTGTAAAGCGGCATAAACACAGCAGTGAAAAGCAGCTAAACCCCATTATAAAAATAAATTACTTTGAAACACCCATGAAACAAAGACAGTGAAAGAGAGAGAAATTCTTACACAATGCGTTCAGGGGCTGTGATGCAACCTGGATTGACCATATCTAGATGCACAGCTGGATGAGACATAAGGGTGGACACTCTTGGGGCTGAGAGGTATGGTGAGGTTGGGTGAGCAAACGCAGACCCTTTAAAGTAATACTGCGTGGTACCCATCGCATGGGTCCCAAATCTCCAGGTTCAAGGGCATCTTCCTACATCAAAAACATGCATGAGAAACCCAGAAGATGGTACACCGTGTGATGGGGAAAGGTTTCTAAAACGCACCTCATTTCTCATCTCCTTGTGCCCGGGTTCGCCATTCCAGCTGCTTTACTAGCAAGTTCCCTACTTGGAGCATCAGCACCTTTAACCTCCTGTTCCATACAGGTTGCAATTTGTCCTGAGGATAAACGGGAAGACGTGGAACCAACGAGAGACTAGCTCTTGGTGTTGGGACAGGCACAGGTCACTCTATTTTCCCATCAGAAAGAAGAATTAACCACAGGCTCAGCCTGCCCCCCGGAACCAGAACAGGGCCTGAAGCCATTCTGCGATTTTGCGGCCAGCTCCCATAAAAACGAGTTGTAAAATGGAGGTTCAGGGCACTGCAATTCACAAACCTGCAGAGTTATAAATGATAACTCTCGTCCACAAATATATTGAGGGAAGGCAAAGAAGAGGATTTGAAATCAAGGCAGAATTGCAGGAAACAGATTTCAGGAGGTAGATACGAATCGCCTTTAAAGCACATGAAAAGCGGCAAAACGTTGACAATGATGCCCTTGGCCAAAAAGGGCGTATGCGTTTTTTCCTGAATATATTCAGGAAAAAACGCATACGCCCTTTTTGGCCAAGCAAGCCACCTGGAAAGGCAAATCAGCGCTACAAAGAAGTCTCGCTTCCCATCGGTCAAAAGGGCCATGCTGAAAAAAGTGTCAAAACCAGAAATGCAGGACAGGCCATGGAGAAATGGGAGCCTTGCTACACTGATGGGCGGGATGTAAATTGCCAAGAGCCACTCTGGAGAAGTGTCCGGTGAGTCCTGAAACATCTGAAAAACACAGCTTAGAGAGCATAGGGCACTTCCACTCATGGGGGTATAAATTGGGAAAATTAAAAATCAGCAAGACACAAGCACCCCAAAGTTTAGGGCTGCTCTGTTGACCAGGACCTCCACTTCATTCCACCTTAAATATCCCAGGAAAGAGAAAAATGGATAAAGAAGTTGTGGTCCTTATGTACAATGGAATATCACTCAGCCATGAAATCAATGTCGTAAGGTTAGTAGCAGCATGATGAGTGGATTTAGGTACGACGATTCTAAGTGAAATAAGTCACACAGAAAAGGACACTTCTCATAAGGTATCACTGATAGAGGGAATGTAAAAACCGTTACACTTGAACTGAATTACAAAACAGAACAGAGTCACACATGCAGAAAACACACTATGGCTGCTTAACGGGAAAGGTGAGGTGGGGTGATACATAAAACAAGGGTATCAAATTAGCTCAGATACCGTTCCATAAACCCAATATGTAATAGACAAGACCTACTCCTTGCTCAGAGAACTGGACTCAGCACGCCCTATTCACCGCACAAGAATATATATGACTAATAATAATCGTAAAACCTATGTATTGATATCTGTCTGTTAGTGTGTCAAGTGGGTGTAAAGCGGCATAAACACAGCAGTGAAAAGCAGCTAAACCCCATTATAAAAATAAATTACTTTGAAACACCCATGAAACAAAGACAGTGAAAGAGAGAGAAATTCTTACACAATGCGTTCAGGGGCTGTGATGCAACCTGGATTGACCATATCTAGATGCACAGCTGGATGAGACATAAGGGTGGACACTCTTGGGGCTGAGAGGTATGGTGAGGTTGGGTGAGCAAACGCAGACCCTTTAAAGTAATACTGCGTGGTACCCATCGCATGGGTCCCAAATCTCCAGGTTCAAGGGAATCTTCCTACATCGAAAACATGCATGCGAAACCCAGAAGATGGTACACCGTGTGATGGGGAAAGGTTTCTAAAACGCACCTCATTTCTCATCTCCTTGTGCCCGGGTTCGCCATTCCAGCCGCTTTACTAGCAAGCTCCCTACTTGGAGCATCAGCACCTTTAACCTCCTGTTCCATACAGGTTGCAATTTGTCCTGAGGATAAACGGGAAGACGTGGAACCAACGAGAGACTAGCTCTTGGTGTTGGGACAGGCACAGGTCACTCTATTTTCCCATCAGAAAGAAGAATTAACCACAGGCTCAGCCTGCCCCCAGGAACCAGAACAGGGCCTGAAGCCATTCTGCGATTTTGCGGCCAGCTCCCATAAAAACGAGTTGTAAAATGGAGGTTCAGGGCACTGCAATTCACAAACCTGCAGAGTTATAAATGATAACTCTCGTCCACAAATATATTGAGGGAAGGCAAAGAAGAGGATTTGAAATCAAGGCAGAATTGCAGGAAACAGATTTCAGGAGGTAGATACGAATCGCCTTTAAAGCACATGAAAAGCGGCAAAACGTTGACAATGATGCCCTTGGCCAAAAAGGGCGTATGCGTTTTTTCCTGAATATATTCAGGAAAAAACGCATACGCCCTTTTTGGCCAACCAAGGAACCTGGAAAGGCAAATCAGCGCTACAAAGAAGTCTCGCTTCCCATCGGTCAAAAGGGCCATGCTGAAAAAAGTGTCAAAACCAGAAATGCAGGACAGGCCATGGAGAAATGGGAGCCTTGCTACACTGATGGGCGGGATGTAAATTGCCAAGAGCCACTCTGGAGAAGTGTCCGGTGAGTCCTGAAACATCTGAAAAACACAGCTTAGAGAGCATAGGGCACTTCCACTCATGGGGGTATAAATTGGGAAAATTAAAAATCAGCAAGACACAAGCACCCCAAAGTTTAGGGCTGCTCTGTTGACCAGGACCTCCACTTCATTCCACCTTCAATATCCCAGGAAAGAGAAAAATGGATAAAGAAGTTGTGGTCCTTATGTACAATGGAATATCACTCAGCCATGAAATCAATGTCGTAAGGTTAGTAGCAGCATGATGAGTGGATTTAGGTACGACGATTCTAAGTGAAATAAGTCACACAGAAAAGGACACTTCTCATAAGGTATCACTGATAGAGGGAATGTAAAAACCGTTACACTTGAACTGAATTACAAAACAGAACAGAGTCACACATGCAGAAAACACACTATGGCTGCTTAACGGGAAAGGTGAGGTGGGGTGATACATAAAACAAGGGTATCAAATTAGCTCAGATACCGTTCCATAAACCCAATATGTAATAGACCAGACCTACTCCTTGCTCAGAGAACTGGACTCAACACGCCCTATTCACCGCACAAGAATATATCTGACTAATAATAATCGTAAAACCTATGTATTGATATCTCTCTGTTAGTGTGTCAAGTGGGTGTAAAGCGGCATAAACACAGCAGTGAAAAGCAGCTAAACCCCATTATAAAAATAAATTACTTTGAAACACCCATGAAACAAAGACAGTGAAAGAGAGAGAAATTCTTACACAATGCGTTCAGGGGCTGTGATGCAACCTGGATTGACCATATCTAGACGCACAGCTGGATGAGACATAAGGGTGGACACTCTTGGGGCTGAGAGGTTTGGTGAGGTTGGGTGAGCAAACGCAGACCCTTTAAAGGAATACTGCGTGGTACCCATCGCATGGGTCCCAAATCTCCAGGTTCAAGGGCATCTTCCTACATCAAAAACATGCATGAGAAACCCAGAAGATGGTACACCGTGTGATGGGGAAAGGTTTCTAAAACGCACCTCATTTCTCATCTCCTTGTGCCCGGGTTCGCCATTCCAGCCGCTTTACTAGCAAGCTCCCTACTTGGAGCATCAGCACCTTTAACCTCCTGTTCCATACAGGTTGCAATTTGTCCTGAGGATAAACGGGAAGACGTGGAACCAACGAGAGACTAGCTCTTGGTGTTGGGACAGGCACAGGTCACTCTATTTTCCCATCAGAAAGAAGAATTAACCACAGGCTCAGCCTGCCCCCCGGAACCAGAACAGGGCCTGAAGCCATTCTGCGATTTTGCGGCCAGCTCCCATAAAAACGAGTTGTAAAATGGAGGTTCAGGGCACTGCAATTCACAAACCTGCAGAGTTATAAATGATAACTCTCGTCCACAAATATATTGAGGGAAGGCAAAGAAGAGGATTTGAAATCAAGGCAGAATTGCAGGAAACAGATTTCAGGAGGTAGATACGAATCGCCTTTAAAGCACATGAAAAGCGGCAAAACGTTGACAATGATGCCCTTGGCCAAAAACGGCGTATGCGTTTTTTCCTGAATATATTCAGGAAAAAACGCATACGCCCTTTTTGGCCAACCAAGCCACCTGGAAAGGCAAATCAGCGCTACAAAGAAGTCTCGCTTCCCATCGGTCAAAAGGGCCATGCTGAAAAAAGTGTCAAAACCAGAAATGCAGGACAGGCCATGGAGAAATGGGAGCCTTGCTACACTGATGGGCGGGATGTAAATTGCCAAGAGCCACTCTGGAGAAGTGTCCGGTGAGTCCTGAAACATCTGAAAAACACAGCTTAGAGAGCATAGGGCACTTCCACTCATGGGGGTATAAATTGGGAAAATTAAAAATCAGCAAGACACAAGCACCCCAAAGTTTAGGGCTGCTCTGTTGACCAGGACCTCCACTTCATTCCACCTTAAATATCCCAGGAAAGAGAAAAATGGATAAAGAAGTTGTGGTCCTTATGTACATTGGAATATCACTCAGCCAGGAAATCAATGTCGTAAGGTTAGTAGCAGCATGATGAGTGGATTTAGGTACGACGATTCTAAGTGAAATAAGTCACACAGAAAAGGACACTTCTCATAAGGTATCACTGATAGAGGGAATGTAAAAACCGTTACACTTGAACTGAATTACAAAACAGAACAGAGTCACACATGCAGAAAACACACTATGGCTGCTTAACGGGAAAGGTGAGGTGGGGTGATACATAAAACAAGGGTATCAAATTAGCTCAGATACCGTTCCATAAACCCAATATGTAATAGACCAGACCTACTCCTTGCTCAGAGAACTGGACTCAACACGCCCTATTCACCGCACAAGAATATATCTGACTAAAAATAATCGTAAAACCTATGTATTGATATCTCTCTGTTAGTGTGTCAAGTGGGTGTAAAGCGGCATAAACACAGCAGTGAAAAGCAGCTAAACCCCATTATAAAAATAAATTACTTTGAAACACCCATGAAACAAAGACAGTGAAAGAGAGAGAAATTCTTACACAATGCGTTCAGGGGCTGTGATGCAACCTGGATTGACCATATCTAGACGCACAGCTGGATGAGACATAAGGGTGGACACTCTTGGGGCTGAGAGGTTTGGTGAGGTTGGGTGAGCAAACGCAGACCCTTTAAAGGAATACTGCGTGGTACCCATCGCATGGGTCCCAAATCTCCAGGTTCAAGGGAATCTTCCTACATCAAAAACATGCATGAGAAACCCAGAAGATGGTACACCGTGTGATGGAGAAAGGTTTCTAAAACGCACCTCATTTCTCAACTCCTTGTGCCCGGGTTCGCCATTCCAGCCGCTTTACTAGCAAGCTCCCTACTTGGAGCATCAGCACCTTTAACCTCCTGTTCCATGCGGGTTGCAATTTGTCCTGAGGATAAACGGGAAGACGTGGAACCAACGAGAGACTAGCTCTTGGTGTTGGGACAGGCACAGGTCACTCTATTTTCCCATCAGAAAGAAGAATTAACCACAGGCTCAGCCTGACCCCCGGAACCAGAACAGGGCCTGAAGCCATTCTGCGATTTTGTGGCCAGCTCCCATAAAAACGAGTTGTAAAATGGAGGTTCAGGGCACTGCAATTCACAAACCTGCAGAGTTATAAATGATAACTGTCGTCCACAAATATATTGAGGGAAGGCAAAGAAGAGGATTTGAAATCAAGGCAGAATTGCAGGAAACAGATTTCAGGAGGTAGATACGAATCGCCTTTAAAGCACATGAAAAGCGGCAAAACGTTGACAATGATGCCCTTGGCCAAAAAGGGCGTATGCGTTTTTTCCTGAATATATTCAGGAAAAAACGCATACGCCCTTTTTGGCCAACCAAGCCACCAGGAAAGGCAAATCAGCGCTACAAAGAAGTCTCGCTTCCCATCGGTCAAAAGGGCCATGCTGAAAAAAGTGTCAAAACCAGAAATGCAGGACAGGCCATGGAGAAATGGGAGCCTTGCTACACTGATGGGCGGGATGTAAATTGCCAAGAGCCACTCTGGAGAAGTGTCCGGTGAGTCCTGAAACATCTGAAAAACACAGCTTAGAGAGCATAGGGCACTTCCACTCATGGGGGTATAAATTGGGAAAATTAAAAATCAGCAAGACACAAGCACCCCAAAGTTTAGGGCTGCTCTGTTGACCAGGACCTCCACTTCATTCCACCTTAAATATCCCAGGAAAGAGAAAAATGGATAAAGAAGTTGTGGTCCTTATGTACATTGGAATATCACTCAGCCAGGAAATCAATGTCGTAAGGTTAGTAGCAGCATGATGAGTGGATTTAGGTACGACGATTCTAAGTGAAATAAGTCACACAGAAAAGGACACTTCTCATAAGGTATCACTGATAGAGGGAATGTAAAAACCGTTACACTTGAACTGAATTACAAAACAGAACAGAGTCACACATGCAGAAAACACACTATGGCTGCTTAACGGGAAAGGTGAGGTGGGGTGATACATAAAACAAGGGTATCAAATTAGCTCAGATACCGTTCCATAAACCCAATATGTAATAGACCAGACCTACTCCTTGCTCAGAGAACTGGACTCAACACGCCCTATTCACCGCACAAGAATATATCTGACTAATAATAATCGTAAAACCTATGTATTGATATCTGTCTGTTAGTGTGTCAAGTGGGTGTAAAGCGGCATAAACACAGCAGTGAAAAGCAGCTAAACCCCATTATAAAAATAAATTACTTTGAAACACCCATGAAACAAAGACAGTGAAAGAGAGAGAAATTCTTACACAATGCGTTCAGGGGCTGTGATGCAACCTGGATTGACCATATCTAGATGCACAGCTGGATGAGACATAAGGGTGGACACTCTTGGGGCTGAGAGGTATGGTGAGGTTGGGTGAGCAAACGCAGACCCTTTAAAGTAATACTGCGTGGTACCCATCGCATGGGTCCCAAATCTCCAGGTTCAAGGGCATCTTCCTACATCAAAAACATGCATGAGAAACCCAGAAGATGGTACACCGTGTGATGGGGAAAGGTTTCTAAAACGCACCTCATTTCTCATCTCCTTGTGCCCGGGTTCGCCATTCCAGCTGCTTTACTAGCAAGTTCCCTACTTGGAGCATCAGCACCTTTAACCTCCTGTTCCATACAGGTTGCAATTTGTCCTGAGGATAAACGGGAAGACGTGGAACCAACGAGAGACTAGCTCTTGGTGTTGGGACAGGCACAGGTCACTCTATTTTCCCATCAGAAAGAAGAATTAACCACAGGCTCAGCCTGCCCCCCGGAACCAGAACAGGGCCTGAAGCCATTCTGCGATTTTGCGGCCAGCTCCCATAAAAACGAGTTGTAAAATGGAGGTTCAGGGCACTGCAATTCACAAACCTGCAGAGTTATAAATGATAACTCTCGTCCACAAATATATTGAGGGAAGGCAAAGAAGAGGATTTGAAATCAAGGCAGAATTGCAGGAAACAGATTTCAGGAGGTAGATACGAATCGCCTTTAAAGCACATGAAAAGCGGCAAAACGTTGACAATGATGCCCTTGGCCAAAAAGGGCGTATGCGTTTTTTCCTGAATATATTCAGGAAAAAACGCATACGCCCTTTTTGGCCAACCAAGGAACCTGGAAAGGCAAATCAGCGCTACAAAGAAGTCTCGCTTCCCATCGGTCAAAAGGGCCATGCTGAAAAAAGTGTCAAAACCAGAAATGCAGGACAGGCCATGGAGAAATGGGAGCCTTGCTACACTGATGGGCGGGATGTAAATTGCCAAGAGCCACTCTGGAGAAGTGTCCGGTGAGTCCTGAAACATCTGAAAAACACAGCTTAGAGAGCATAGGGCACTTCCACTCATGGGGGTATAAATTGGGAAAATTAAAAATCAGCAAGACACAAGCACCCCAAAGTTTAGGGCTGCTCTGTTGACCAGGACCTCCACTTCATTCCACCTTAAATATCCCAGGAAAGAGAAAAATGGATAAAGAAGTTGTGGTCCTTATGTACAATGGAATATCACTCAGCCATGAAATCAATGTCGTAAGGTTAGTAGCAGCATGATGAGTGGATTTAGGTACGACGATTCTAAGTGAAATAAGTCACACAGAAAAGGACACTTCTCATAAGGTATCACTGATAGAGGGAATGTAAAAACCGTTACACTTGAACTGAATTACAAAACAGAACAGAGTCACACATGCAGAAAACACACTATGGCTGCTTAACGGGAAAGGTGAGGTGGGGTGATACATAAAACAAGGGTATCAAATTAGCTCAGATACCGTTCCATAAACCCAATATGTAATAGACAAGACCTACTCCTTGCTCAGAGAACTGGACTCAACATGCCCTATTCACCGCACAAGAATATATCTGACTAATAATAATCGTAAAACCTATGTATTGATATCTCTCTGTTAGTGTGTCAAGTGGGTGTAAAGCGGCATAAACACAGCAGTGAAAAGCAGCTAAACCCCATTATAAAAATAAATTACTTTGAAACACCCATGAAACAAAGACAGTGAAAGAGAGAGAAATTCTTACACAATGCGTTCAGGGGCTGTGATGCAACCTGGATTGACCATATCTAGACGCACAGCTGGATGAGACATAAGGGTGGACACTCTTGGGGCTGAGAGGTTTGGTGAGGTTGGGTGAGCAAACGCAGACCCTTTAAAGGAATACTGCGTGGTACCCATCGCATGGGTCCCAAATCTCCAGGTTCAAGGGCATCTTCCTACATCAAAAACATGCATGAGAAACCCAGAAGATGGTACACCGTGTGATGGGGAAAGGTTTCTAAAACGCACCTCATTTCTCATCTCCTTGTGCCCGGGTTCGCCATTCCAGCCGCTTTACTAGCAAGCTCCCTACTTGGAGCATCAGCACCTTTAACCTCCTGTTCCATACAGGTTGCAATTTGTCCTGAGGATAAACGGGAAGACGTGGAACCAACGAGAGACTAGCTCTTGGTGTTGGGACAGGCACAGGTCACTCTATTTTCCCATCAGAAAGAAGAATTAACCACAGGCTCAGCCTGCCCCCAGGAACCAGAACAGGGCCTGAAGCCATTCTGCGATTTTGCGGCCAGCTCCCATAAAAACGAGTTGTAAAATGGAGGTTCAGGGCACTGCAATTCACAAACCTGCAGAGTTATAAATGATAACTCTCGTCCACAAATATATTGAGGGAAGGCAAAGAAGAGGATTTGAAATCAAGGCAGAATTGCAGGAAACAGATTTCAGGAGGTAGATACGAATCGCCTTTAAAGCACATGAAAAGCGGCAAAACGTTGACAATGATGCCCTTGGCCAAAAAGGGCGTATGCGTTTTTTCCTGAATATATTCAGGAAAAAACGCATACGCCCTTTTTGGCCAACCAAGGAACCTGGAAAGGCAAATCAGCGCTACAAAGAAGTCTCGCTTCCCATCGGTCAAAAGGGCCATGCTGAAAAAAGTGTCAAAACCAGAAATGCAGGACAGGCCATGGAGAAATGGGAGCCTTGCTACACTGATGGGCGGGATGTAAATTGCCAAGAGCCACTCTGGAGAAGTGTCCGGTGAGTCCTGAAACATCTGAAAAACACAGCTTAGAGAGCATAGGGCACTTCCACTCATGGGGGTATAAATTGGGAAAATTAAAAATCAGCAAGACACAAGCACCCCAAAGTTTAGGGCTGCTCTGTTGACCAGGACCTCCACTTCATTCCACCTTAAATATCCCAGGAAAGAGAAAAATGGATAAAGAAGTTGTGGTCCTTATGTACAATGGAATATCACTCAGCCATGAAATCAATGTCGTAAGGTTAGTAGCAGCATGATGAGTGGATTTAGGTACGACGATTCTAAGTGAAATAAGTCACACAGAAAAGGACACTTCTCATAAGGTATCACTGATAGAGGGAATGTAAAAACCGTTACACTTGAACTGAATTACAAAACAGAACAGAGTCACACATGCAGAAAACACACTATGGCTGCTTAACGGGAAAGGTGAGGTGGGGTGATACATAAAACAAGGGTATCAAATTAGCTCAGATACCGTTCCATAAACCCAATATGTAATAGACAAGACCTACTCCTTGCTCAGAGAACTGGACTCAGCACGCCCTATTCACCGCACAAGAATATATATGACTAATAATAATCGTAAAACCTATGTATTGATATCTGTCTGTTAGTGTGTCAAGTGGGTGTAAAGCGGCATAAACACAGCAGTGAAAAGCAGCTAAACCCCATTATAAAAATAAATTACTTTGAAACACCCATGAAACAAAGACAGTGAAAGAGAGAGAAATTCTTACACAATGCGTTCAGGGGCTGTGATGCAACCTGGATTGACCATATCTAGATGCACAGCTGGATGAGACATAAGGGTGGACACTCTTGGGGCTGAGAGGTATGGTGAGGTTGGGTGAGCAAACGCAGACCCTTTAAAGTAATACTGCGTGGTACCCATCGCATGGGTCCCAAATCTCCAGGTTCAAGGGCATCTTCCTACATCGAAAACATGCATGAGAAACCCAGAAGATGGTACACCGTGTGATGGGGAAAGGTTT
Organism: Balaenoptera borealis; assembly: GCF_965194805.1. Lineage (NCBI taxonomy): Eukaryota > Metazoa > Chordata > Mammalia > Artiodactyla > Balaenopteridae > Balaenoptera > Balaenoptera borealis. Next base: position 42,596 of record NW_028123340.1, read on the forward strand.
CTAAAACGCACCTCATTTCTCATCTCCTTGTGCCCGGGTTCGCCATTCCAGCTGCTTTACTAGCAAGTTCCCTACTTGGAGCATCAGCACCTTTAACCTCCTGTTCCATACAGGTTGCAATTTGTCCTGAGGATAAACGGGAAGACGTGGAACCAACGAGAGACTAGCTCTTGGTGTTGGGACAGGCACAGGTCACTCTATTTTCCCATCAGAAAGAAGAATTAACCACAGGCTCAGCCTGCCCCCCGGAACCAGAACAGGGCCTGAAGCCATTCTGCGATTTTGCGGCCAGCTCCCATAAAAACGAGTTGTAAAATGGAGGTTCAGGGCACTGCAATTCACAAACCTGCAGAGTTATAAATGATAACTCTCGTCCACAAATATATTGAGGGAAGGCAAAGAAGAGGATTTGAAATCAAGGCAGAATTGCAGGAAACAGATTTCAGGAGGTAGATACGAATCGCCTTTAAAGCACATGAAAAGCGGCAAAACGTTGACAATGATGCCCTTGGCCAAAAAGGGCGTATGCGTTTTTTCCTGAATATATTCAGGAAAAAACGCATACGCCCTTTTTGGCCAACCAAGGAACCTGGAAAGGCAAATCAGCGCTACAAAGAAGTCTCGCTTCCCATCGGTCAAAAGGGCCATGCTGAAAAAAGTGTCAAAACCAGAAATGCAGGACAGGCCATGGAGAAATGGGAGCCTTGCTACACTGATGGGCGGGATGTAAATTGCCAAGAGCCACTCTGGAGAAGTGTCCGGTGAGTCCTGAAACATCTGAAAAACACAGCTTAGAGAGCATAGGGCACTTCCACTCATGGGGGTATAAATTGGGAAAATTAAAAATCAGCAAGACACAAGCACCCCAAAGTTTAGGGCTGCTCTGTTGACCAGGACCTCCACTTCATTCCACCTTAAATATCCCAGGAAAGAGAAAAATGGATAAAGAAGTTGTGGTCCTTATGTACAATGGAATATCACTCAGCCATGAAATCAATGTCGTAAGGTTAGTAGCAGCATGATGAGTGGATTTAGGTACGACGATTCTAAGTGAAATAAGTCACACAGAAAAGGACACTTCTCATAAGGTATCACTGATAGAGGGAATGTAAAAACCGTTACACTTGAACTGAATTACAAAACAGAACAGAGTCACACATGCAGAAAACACACTATGGCTGCTTAACGGGAAAGGTGAGGTGGGGTGATACATAAAACAAGGGTATCAAATTAGCTCAGATACCGTTCCATAAACCCAATATGTAATAGACAAGACCTACTCCTTGCTCAGAGAACTGGACTCAACATGCCCTATTCACCGCACAAGAATATATCTGACTAATAATAATCGTAAAACCTATGTATTGATATCTCTCTGTTAGTGTGTCAAGTGGGTGTAAAGCGGCATAAACACAGCAGTGAAAAGCAGCTAAACCCCATTATAAAAATAAATTACTTTGAAACACCCATGAAACAAAGACAGTGAAAGAGAGAGAAATTCTTACACAATGCGTTCAGGGGCTGTGATGCAACCTGGATTGACCATATCTAGACGCACAGCTGGATGAGACATAAGGGTGGACACTCTTGGGGCTGAGAGGTTTGGTGAGGTTGGGTGAGCAAACGCAGACCCTTTAAAGGAATACTGCGTGGTACCCATCGCATGGGTCCCAAATCTCCAGGTTCAAGGGCATCTTCCTACATCAAAAACATGCATGAGAAACCCAGAAGATGGTACACCGTGTGATGGGGAAAGGTTTCTAAAACGCACCTCATTTCTCATCTCCTTGTGCCCGGGTTCGCCATTCCAGCCGCTTTACTAGCAAGCTCCCTACTTGGAGCATCAGCACCTTTAACCTCCTGTTCCATACAGGTTGCAATTTGTCCTGAGGATAAACGGGAAGACGTGGAACCAACGAGAGACTAGCTCTTGGTGTTGGGACAGGCACAGGTCACTCTATTTTCCCATCAGAAAGAAGAATTAACCACAGGCTCAGCCTGCCCCCAGGAACCAGAACAGGGCCTGAAGCCATTCTGCGATTTTGCGGCCAGCTCCCATAAAAACGAGTTGTAAAATGGAGGTTCAGGGCACTGCAATTCACAAACCTGCAGAGTTATAAATGATAACTCTCGTCCACAAATATATTGAGGGAAGGCAAAGAAGAGGATTTGAAATCAAGGCAGAATTGCAGGAAACAGATTTCAGGAGGTAGATACGAATCGCCTTTAAAGCACATGAAAAGCGGCAAAACGTTGACAATGATGCCCTTGGCCAAAAAGGGCGTATGCGTTTTTTCCTGAATATATTCAGGAAAAAACGCATACGCCCTTTTTGGCCAACCAAGGAACCTGGAAAGGCAAATCAGCGCTACAAAGAAGTCTCGCTTCCCATCGGTCAAAAGGGCCATGCTGAAAAAAGTGTCAAAACCAGAAATGCAGGACAGGCCATGGAGAAATGGGAGCCTTGCTACACTGATGGGCGGGATGTAAATTGCCAAGAGCCACTCTGGAGAAGTGTCCGGTGAGTCCTGAAACATCTGAAAAACACAGCTTAGAGAGCATAGGGCACTTCCACTCATGGGGGTATAAATTGGGAAAATTAAAAATCAGCAAGACACAAGCACCCCAAAGTTTAGGGCTGCTCTGTTGACCAGGACCTCCACTTCATTCCACCTTAAATATCCCAGGAAAGAGAAAAATGGATAAAGAAGTTGTGGTCCTTATGTACAATGGAATATCACTCAGCCATGAAATCAATGTCGTAAGGTTAGTAGCAGCATGATGAGTGGATTTAGGTACGACGATTCTAAGTGAAATAAGTCACACAGAAAAGGACACTTCTCATAAGGTATCACTGATAGAGGGAATGTAAAAACCGTTACACTTGAACTGAATTACAAAACAGAACAGAGTCACACATGCAGAAAACACACTATGGCTGCTTAACGGGAAAGGTGAGGTGGGGTGATACATAAAACAAGGGTATCAAATTAGCTCAGATACCGTTCCATAAACCCAATATGTAATAGACAAGACCTACTCCTTGCTCAGAGAACTGGACTCAACATGCCCTATTCACCGCACAAGAATATATCTGACTAATAATAATCGTAAAACCTATGTATTGATATCTCTCTGTTAGTGTGTCAAGTGGGTGTAAAGCGGCATAAACACAGCAGTGAAAAGCAGCTAAACCCCATTATAAAAATAAATTACTTTGAAACACCCATGAAACAAAGACAGTGAAAGAGAGAGAAATTCTTACACAATGCGTTCAGGGGCTGTGATGCAACCTGGATTGACCATATCTAGACCCACAGCTGGATGAGACATAAGGGTGGACACTCTTGGGGCTGAGAGGTTTGGTGAGGTTGGGTGAGCAAACGCAGACCCTTTAAAGGAATACTGCGTGGTACCCATCGCATGGGTCCCAAATCTCCAGGTTCAAGGGCATCTTCCTACATCAAAAACATGCATGAGAAACCCAGAAGATGGTACACCGTGTGATGGGGAAAGGTTTCTAAAACGCACCTCATTTCTCATCTCCTTGTGCCCGGGTTCGCCATTCCAGCCGCTTTACTAGCAAGCTCCCTACTTGGAGCATCAGCACCTTTAACCTCCTGTTCCATACAGGTTGCAATTTGTCCTGAGGATAAACGGGAAGACGTGGAACCAACGAGAGACTAGCTCTTGGTGTTGGGACAGGCACAGGTCACTCTATTTTCCCATCAGAAAGAAGAATTATCCACAGGCTCAGCCTGCCCCCAGGAACCAGAACAGGGCCTGAAGCCATTCTGCGATTTTGCGGCCAGCTCCCATAAAAACGAGTTGTAAAATGGAGGTTCAGGGCACTGCAATTCACAAACCTGCAGAGTTATAAATGATAACTCTCGTCCACAAATATATTGAGGGAAGGCAAAGAAGAGGATTTGAAATCAAGGCAGAATTGCAGGAAACAGATTTCAGGAGGTAGATACGAATCGCCTTTAAAGCACATGAAAAGCGGCAAAACGTTGACAATGATGCCCTTGGCCAAAAAGGGCGTATGCGTTTTTTCCTGAATATATTCAGGAAAAAACGCATACGCCCTTTTTGGCCAACCAAGCCACCTGGAAAGGCAAATCAGCGCTACAAAGAAGTCTCGCTTCCCATCGGTCAAAAGGCCCATGCTGAAAAAAGTGTCAAAACCAGAAATGCAGGACAGGCCATGGAGAAATGGGAGCCTTGCTACACTGATGGGCGGGATGTAAATTGCCAAGAGCCACTCTGGAGAAGTGTCCGGTGAGTCCTGAAACATCTGAAAAACACAGCTTAGAGAGCATAGGGCACTTCCACTCATGGGGGTATAAATTGGGAAAATTAAAAATCAGCAAGACACAAGCACCCCAAAGTTTAGGGCTGCTCTGTTGACCAGGACCTCCACTTCATTCCACCTTCAATATCCCAGGAAAGAGAAAAATGGATAAAGAAGTTGTGGTCCTTATGTACAATGGAATATCACTCAGCCATGAAATCAATGTCGTAAGGTTAGTAGCAGCATGATGAGTGGATTTAGGTACGACGATTCTAAGTGAAATAAGTCACACAGAAAAGGACACTTCTCATAAGGTATCACTGATAGAGGGAATGTAAAAACCGTTACACTTGAACTGAATTACAAAACAGAACAGAGTCACACATGCAGAAAACACACTATGGCTGCTTAACGGGAAAGGTGAGGTGGGGTGATACATAAAACAAGGGTATCAAATTAGCTCAGATACCGTTCCATAAACCCAATATGTAATAGACCAGACCTACTCCTTGCTCAGAGAACTGGACTCAACACGCCCTATTCACCGCACAAGAATATATCTGACTAATAATAATCGTAAAACCTATGTATTGATATCTCTCTGTTAGTGTGTCAAGTGGGTGTAAAGCGGCATAAACACAGCAGTGAAAAGCAGCTAAACCCCATTATAAAAATAAATTACGTTGAAACACCCATGAAACAAAGACAGTGAAAGAGAGAGAAATTCTTACACAATGCGTTCAGGGGCTGTGATGCAACCTGGATTGACCATATCTAGACGCACAGCTGGATGAGACATAAGGGTGGACACTCTTGGGGCTGAGAGGTTTGGTGAGGTTGGGTGAGCAAACGCAGACCCTTTAAAGGAATACTGCGTGGTACCCATCGCATGGGTCCCAAATCTCCAGGTTCAAGGGCATCTTCCTACATCAAAAACATGCATGAGAAACCCAGAAGATGGTACACCGTGTGATGGGGAAAGGTTTCTAAAACGCACCTCATTTCTCAACTCCTTGTGCCCGGGTTCGCCATTCCAGCCGCTTTACTAGCAAGCTCCCCACTTGGAGCATTAGCACCTTTAACCTCCTGTTCCATGCAGGTTGCAATTTGTCCTGAGGATAAACGGGAAGACGTGGAACCAACGAGAGACTAGCTCTTGGTGTTGGGACAGGCACAGGTCACTCTATTTTCCCATCAGAAAGAAGAATTAACCACAGGCTCAGCCTGCCCCCCGGAACCAGAACAGGGCCTGAAGCCATTCTGCGATTTTGCGGCCAGCTCCCATAAAAACGAGTTGTAAAATGGAGGTTCAGGGCACTGCAATTCACAAACCTGCAGAGTTATAAATGATAACTCCCGTCCACAAATATATTGAGGGAAGGCAAAGAAGAGGATTTGAAATCAAGGCAGAATTGCAGGAAACAGATTTCAGGAGGTAGATACGAATCACCTTTAAAGCACATGAAAAGCGGCAAAACGTTGAGAATGATGCCCTTGGCCAAAAAGGGCGTATGTGTTTTTTCCTGAATATATTCAGGAAAAAACGCATACGCCCTTTTTGGCCAACCAAGCCACCTGGAAAGGCAAATCAGCGCTACAAAGAAGTCTCGCTTCCCATCGGTCAAAAGGGCCATGCTGAAAAAAGTGTCAAAACCAGAAATGCAGGACAGGCCATGGAGAAATGGGAGCCTTGCTACACTGATGGGCGGGATGTAAATTGCCAAGAGCCACTCTGGAGAAGTGTCCGGTGAGTCCTGAAACATCTGAAAAACACAGCTTAGAGAGCATAGGGCACTTCCACTCATGGGGGTATAAATTGGGAAAATTAAAAATCAGCAAGACACAAGCACCCCAAAGTTTAGGGCTGCTCTGTTGACCAGGACCTCCACTTCATTCCACCTTCAATATCCCAGGAAAGAGAAAAATGGATAAAGAAGTTGTGGTCCTTATGTACAATGGAATATCACTCAGCCATGAAATCAATGTCGTAAGGTTAGTAGCAGCATGATGAGTGGATTTAGGTACGACGATTCTAAGTGAAATAAGTCACACAGAAAAGGACACTTCTCATAAGGTATCACTGATAGAGGGAATGTAAAAACCGTTACACTTGAACTGAATTACAAAACAGAACAGAGTCACACATGCAGAAAACACACTATGGCTGCTTAACGGGAAAGGTGAGGTGGGGTGATACATAAAACAAGGGTATCAAATTAGCTCAGATACCGTTCCATAAACCCAATATGTAATAGACAAGACCTACTCCTTGCTCAGAGAACTGGACTCAGCACGCCCTATTCACCGCACAAGAATATATATGACTAATAATAATCGTAAAACCTATGTATTGATATCTGTCTGTTAGTGTGTCAAGTGGGTGTAAAGCGGCATAAACACAGCAGTGAAAAGCAGCTAAACCCCATTATAAAAATAAATTACTTTGAAACACCCATGAAACAAAGACAGTGAAAGAGAGAGAAATTCTTACACAATGCGTTCAGGGGCTGTGATGCAACCTGGATTGACCATATCTAGATGCACAGCTGGATGAGACATAAGGGTGGACACTCTTGGGGCTGAGAGGTATGGTGAGGTTGGGTGAGCAAACGCAGACCCTTTAAAGTAATACTGCGTGGTACCCATCGCATGGGTCCCAAATCTCCAGGTTCAAGGGCATCTTCCTACATCGAAAACATGCATGAGAAACCCAGAAGATGGTACACCGTGTGATGGGGAAAGGTTTCTAAAACGCACCTCATTTCTCATCTCCTTGTGCCCGGGTTCGCCATTCCAGCCGCTTTACTAGCAAGCTCCCTACTTGGAGCATCAGCACCTTTAACCTCCTGTTCCGTACAGGTTGCAATTTGTCCTGAGGATAAACGGGAAGACGTGGAACCAACGAGAGACTAGCTCTTGGTGTTGGGACAGGCACAGGTCACTCTATTTTCCCATCAGAAAGAAGAATTAACCACAGGCTCAGCCTGCCCCCAGGAACCAGAACAGGGCCTGAAGCCATTCTGCGATTTTGCGGCCAGCTCCCATAAAAACGAGTTGTAAAATGGAGGTTCAGGGCACTGCAATTCACAAACCTGCAGAGTTATAAATGATAACTCTCGTCCACAAATATATTGAGGGAAGGCAAAGAAGAGGATTTGAAATCAAGGCAGAATTGCAGGAAACAGATTTCAGGAGGTAGATACGAATCGCCTTTAAAGCACATGAAAAGCGGCAAAACGTTGACAATGATGCCCTTGGCCAAAAAGGGCGTATGCGTTTTTTCCTGAATATATTCAGGAAAAAACGCATACGCCCTTTTTGGCCAACCAAGGAACCTGGAAAGGCAAATCAGCGCTACAAAGAAGTCTCGCTTCCCATCGGTCAAAAGGGCCATGCTGAAAAAAGTGTCAAAACCAGAAATGCAGGACAGGCCATGGAGAAATGGGAGCCTTGCTACACTGATGGGCGGGATGTAAATTGCCAAGAGCCACTCTGGAGAAGTGTCCGGTGAGTCCTGAAACATCTGAAAAACACAGCTTAGAGAGCATAGGGCACTTCCACTCATGGGGGTATAAATTGGGAAAATTAAAAATCAGCAAGACACAAGCACCCCAAAGTTTAGGGCTGCTCTGTTGACCAGGACCTCCACTTCATTCCACCTTCAATATCCCAGGAAAGAGAAAAATGGATAAAGAAGTTGTGGTCCTTATGTACAATGGAATATCACTCAGCCATGAAATCAATGTCGTAAGGTTAGTAGCAGCATGATGAGTGGATTTAGGTACGACGATTCTAAGTGAAATAAGTCACACAGAAAAGGACACTTCTCATAAGGTATCACTGATAGAGGGAATGTAAAAACCGTTACACTTGAACTGAATTACAAAACAGAACAGAGTCACACATGCAGAAAACACACTATGGCTGCTTAACGGGAAAGGTGAGGTGGGGTGATACATAAAACAAGGGTATCAAATTAGCTCAGATACCGTTCCATAAACCCAATATGTAATAGACCAGACCTACTCCTTGCTCAGAGAACTGGACTCAACACGCCCTATTCACCGCACAAGAATATATCTGACTAATAATAATCGTAAAACCTATGTATTGATATCTCTCTGTTAGTGTGTCAAGTGGGTGTAAAGCGGCATAAACACAGCAGTGAAAAGCAGCTAAACCCCATTATAAAAATAAATTACTTTGAAACACCCATGAAACAAAGACAGTGAAAGAGAGAGAAATTCTTACACAATGCGTTCAGGGGCTGTGATGCAACCTGGATTGACCATATCTAGACGCACAGCTGGATGAGACATAAGGGTGGACACTCTTGGGGCTGAGAGGTTTGGTGAGGTTGGGTGAGCAAACGCAGACCCTTTAAAGGAATACTGCGTGGTACCCATCGCATGGGTCCCAAATCTCCAGGTTCAAGGGCATCTTCCTACATCAAAAACATGCATGAGAAACCCAGAAGATGGTACACCGTGTGATGGGGAAAGGTTTCTAAAACGCACCTCATTTCTCATCTCCTTGTGCCCGGGTTCGCCATTCCAGCCGCTTTACTAGCAAGCTCCCTACTTGGAGCATCAGCACCTTTAACCTCCTGTTCCATACAGGTTGCAATTTGTCCTGAGGATAAACGGGAAGACGTGGAACCAACGAGAGACTAGCTCTTGGTGTTGGGACAGGCACAGGTCACTCTATTTTCCCATCAGAAAGAAGAATTAACCACAGGCTCAGCCTGCCCCCCGGAACCAGAACAGGGCCTGAAGCCATTCTGCGATTTTGCGGCCAGCTCCCATAAAAACGAGTTGTAAAATGGAGGTTCAGGGCACTGCAATTCACAAACCTGCAGAGTTATAAATGATAACTCTCGTCCACAAATATATTGAGGGAAGGCAAAGAAGAGGATTTGAAATCAAGGCAGAATTGCAGGAAACAGATTTCAGGAGGTAGATACGAATCGCCTTTAAAGCACATGAAAAGCGGCAAAACGTTGACAATGATGCCCTTGGCCAAAAACGGCGTATGCGTTTTTTCCTGAATATATTCAGGAAAAAACGCATACGCCCTTTTTGGCCAACCAAGCCACCTGGAAAGGCAAATCAGCGCTACAAAGAAGTCTCGCTTCCCATCGGTCAAAAGGGCCATGCTGAAAAAAGTGTCAAAACCAGAAATGCAGGACAGGCCATGGAGAAATGGGAGCCTTGCTACACTGATGGGCGGGATGTAAATTGCCAAGAGCCACTCTGGAGAAGTGTCCGGTGAGTCCTGAAACATCTGAAAAACACAGCTTAGAGAGCATAGGGCACTTCCACTCATGGGGGTATAAATTGGGAAAATTAAAAATCAGCAAGACACAAGCACCCCAAAGTTTAGGGCTGCTCTGTTGACCAGGACCTCCACTTCATTCCACCTTAAATATCCCAGGAAAGAGAAAAATGGATAAAGAAGTTGTGGTCCTTATGTACATTGGAATATCACTCAGCCAGGAAATCAATGTCGTAAGGTTAGTAGCAGCATGATGAGTGGATTTAGGTACGACGATTCTAAGTGAAATAAGTCACACAGAAAAGGACACTTCTCATAAGGTATCACTGATAGAGGGAATGTAAAAACCGTTACACTTGAACTGAATTACAAAACAGAACAGAGTCACACATGCAGAAAACACACTATGGCTGCTTAACGGGAAAGGTGAGGTGGGGTGATACATAAAACAAGGGTATCAAATTAGCTCAGATACCGTTCCATAAACCCAATATGTAATAGACCAGACCTACTCCTTGCTCAGAGAACTGGACTCAACACGCCCTATTCACCGCACAAGAATATATCTGACTAAAAATAATCGTAAAACCTATGTATTGATATCTCTCTGTTAGTGTGTCAAGTGGGTGTAAAGCGGCATAAACACAGCAGTGAAAAGCAGCTAAACCCCATTATAAAAATAAATTACTTTGAAACACCCATGAAACAAAGACAGTGAAAGAGAGAGAAATTCTTACACAATGCGTTCAGGGGCTGTGATGCAACCTGGATTGACCATATCTAGACGCACAGCTGGATGAGACATAAGGGTGGACACTCTTGGGGCTGAGAGGTTTGGTGAGGTTGGGTGAGCAAACGCAGACCCTTTAAAGGAATACTGCGTGGTACCCATCGCATGGGTCCCAAATCTCCAGGTTCAAGGGCATCTTCCTACATCAAAAACATGCATGAGAAACCCAGAAGATGGTACACCGTGTGATGGAGAAAGGTTTCTAAAACGCACCTCATTTCTCAACTCCTTGTGCCCGGGTTCGCCATTCCAGCCGCTTTACTAGCAAGCTCCCTACTTGGAGCATCAGCACCTTTAACCTCCTGTTCCATGCGGGTTGCAATTTGTCCTGAGGATAAACGGGAAGACGTGGAACCAACGAGAGACTAGCTCTTGGTGTTGGGACAGGCACAGGTCACTCTATTTTCCCATCAGAAAGAAGAATTAACCACAGGCTCAGCCTGCCCCCAGGAACCAGAACAGGGCCTGAAGCCATTCTGCGATTTTGCGGCCAGCTCCCATAAAAACGAGTTGTAAAATGGAGGTTCAGGGCACTGCAATTCACAAACCTGCAGAGTTATAAATGATAACTCTCGTCCACAAATATATTGAGGGAAGGCAAAGAAGAGGATTTGAAATCAAGGCAGAATTGCAGGAAACAGATTTCAGGAGGTAGATACGAATCGCCTTTAAAGCACATGAAAAGCGGCAAAACGTTGACAATGATGCCCTTGGCCAAAAACGGCGTATGCGTTTTTTCCTGAATATATTCAGGAAAAAACGCATACGCCCTTTTTGGCCAACCAAGCCACCTGGAAAGGCAAATCAGCGCTACAAAGAAGTCTCGCTTCCCATCGGTCAAAAGGGCCATGCTGAAAAAAGTGTCAAAACCAGAAATGCAGGACAGGCCATGGAGAAATGGGAGCCTTGCTACACTGATGGGCGGGATGTAAATTGCCAAGAGCCACTCTGGAGAAGTGTCCGGTGAGTCCTGAAACATCTGAAAAACACAGCTTAGAGAGCATAGGGCACTTCCACTCATGGGGGTATAAATTGGGAAAATTAAAAATCAGCAAGACACAAGCACCCCAAAGTTTAGGGCTGCTCTGTTGACCAGGACCTCCACTTCATTCCACCTTAAATATCCCAGGAAAGAGAAAAATGGATAAAGAAGTTGTGGTCCTTATGTACATTGGAATATCACTCAGCCAGGAAATCAATGTCGTAAGGTTAGTAGCAGCATGATGAGTGGATTTAGGTACGACGATTCTAAGTGAAATAAGTCACACAGAAAAGGACACTTCTCATAAGGTATCACTGATAGAGGGAATGTAAAAACCGTTACACTTGAACTGAATTACAAAACAGAACAGAGTCACACATGCAGAAAACACACTATGGCTGCTTAACGGGAAAGGTGAGGTGGGGTGATACATAAAACAAGGGTATCAAATTAGCTCAGATACCGTTCCATAAACCCAATATGTAATAGACCAGACCTACTCCTTGCTCAGAGAACTGGACTCAACACGCCCTATTCACCGCACAAGAATATATCTGACTAATAATAATCGTAAAACCTATGTATTGATATCTCTCTGTTAGTGTGTCAAGTGGGTGTAAAGCGGCATAAACACAGCAGTGAAAAGCAGCTAAACCCCATTATAAAAATAAATTACTTTGAAACACCCATGAAACAAAGACAGTGAAAGAGAGAGAAATTCTTACACAATGCGTTCAGGGGCTGTGATGCAACCTGGATTGACCATATCTAGATGCACAGCTGGATGAGACATAAGGGTGGACACTCTTGGGGCTGAGAGGTATGGTGAGGTTGGGTGAGCAAACGCAGACCCTTTAAAGTAATACTGCGTGGTACCCATCGCATGGGTCCCAAATCTCCAGGTTCAAGGGCATCTTCCTACATCAAAAACATGCATGAGAAACCCAGAAGATGGTACACCGTGTGATGGGGAAAGGTTTCTAAAACGCACCTCATTTCTCATCTCCTTGTGCCCGGGTTCGCCATTCCAGCCGCTTTACTAGCAAGCTCCCTACTTGGAGCATCAGCACCTTTAACCTCCTGTTCCATACAGGTTGCAATTTGTCCTGAGGATAAACGGGAAGACGTGGAACCAACGAGAGACTAGCTCTTGGTGTTGGGACAGGCACAGGTCACTCTATTTTCCCATCAGAAAGAAGAATTAACCACAGGCTCAGCCTGCCCCCCGGAACCAGAACAGGGCCTGAAGCCATTCTGCGATTTTGCGGCCAGCTCCCATAAAAACGAGTTGTAAAATGGAGGTTCAGGGCACTGCAATTCACAAACCTGCAGAGTTATAAATGATAACTCTCGTCCACAAATATATTGAGGGAAGGCAAAGAAGAGGATTTGAAATCAAGGCAGAATTGCAGGAAACAGATTTCAGGAGGTAGATACGAATCGCCTTTAAAGCACATGAAAAGCGGCAAAACGTTGACAATGATGCCCTTGGCCAAAAAGGGCGTATGCGTTTTTTCCTGAATATATTCAGGAAAAAACGCATACGCCCTTTTTGGCCAACCAAGGAACCTGGAAAGGCAAATCAGCGCTACAAAGAAGTCTCGCTTCCCATCGGTCAAAAGGGCCATGCTGAAAAAAGTGTCAAAACCAGAAATGCAGGACAGGCCATGGAGAAATGGGAGCCTTGCTACACTGATGGGCGGGATGTAAATTGCCAAGAGCCACTCTGGAGAAGTGTCCGGTGAGTCCTGAAACATCTGAAAAACACAGCTTAGAGAGCATAGGGCACTTCCACTCATGGGGGTATAAATTGGGAAAATTAAAAATCAGCAAGACACAAGCACCCCAAAGTTTAGGGCTGCTCTGTTGACCAGGACCTCCACTTCATTCCACCTTCAATATCCCAGGAAAGAGAAAAATGGATAAAGAAGTTGTGGTCCTTATGTACAATGGAATATCACTCAGCCATGAAATCAATGTCGTAAGGTTAGTAGCAGCATGATGAGTGGATTTAGGTACGACGATTCTAAGTGAAATAAGTCACACAGAAAAGGACACTTCTCATAAGGTATCACTGATAGAGGGAATGTAAAAACCGTTACACTTGAACTGAATTACAAAACAGAACAGAGTCACACATGCAGAAAACACACTATGGCTGCTTAACGGGAAAGGTGAGGTGGGGTGATACATAAAACAAGGGTATCAAATTAGCTCAGATACCGTTCCATAAACCCAATATGTAATAGACAAGACCTACTCCTTGCTCAGAGAACTGGACTCAACATGCCCTATTCACCGCACAAGAATATATCTGACTAATAATAATCGTAAAACCTATGTATTGATATCTCTCTGTTAGTGTGTCAAGTGGGTGTAAAGCGGCATAAACACAGCAGTGAAAAGCAGCTAAACCCCATTATAAAAATAAATTACTTTGAAACACCCATGAAACAAAGACAGTGAAAGAGAGAGAAATTCTTACACAATGCGTTCAGGGGCTGTGATGCAACCTGGATTGACCATATCTAGACGCACAGCTGGATGAGACATAAGGGTGGACACTCTTGGGGCTGAGAGGTTTGGTGAGGTTGGGTGAGCAAACGCAGACCCTTTAAAGGAATACTGCGTGGTACCCATCGCATGGGTCCCAAATCTCCAGGTTCAAGGGCATCTTCCTACATCAAAAACATGCATGAGAAACCCAGAAGATGGTACACCGTGTGATGGGGAAAGGTTTCTAAAACGCACCTCATTTCTCATCTCCTTGTGCCCGGGTTCGCCATTCCAGCCGCTTTACTAGCAAGCTCCCTACTTGGAGCATCAGCACCTTTAACCTCCTGTTCCATACAGGTTGCAATTTGTCCTGAGGATAAACGGGAAGACGTGGAACCAACGAGAGACTAGCTCTTGGTGTTGGGACAGGCACAGGTCACTCTATTTTCCCATCAGAAAGAAGAATTAACCACAGGCTCAGCCTGCCCCCAGGAACCAGAACAGGGCCTGAAGCCATTCTGCGATTTTGCGGCCAGCTCCCATAAAAACGAGTTGTAAAATGGAGGTTCAGGGCACTGCAATTCACAAACCTGCAGAGTTATAAATGATAACTCTCGTCCACAAATATATTGAGGGAAGGCAAAGAAGAGGATTTGAAATCAAGGCAGAATTGCAGGAAACAGATTTCAGGAGGTAGATACGAATCGCCTTTAAAGCACATGAAAAGCGGCAAAACGTTGACAATGATGCCCTTGGCCAAAAAGGGCGTATGCGTTTTTTCCTGAATATATTCAGGAAAAAACGCATACGCCCTTTTTGGCCAACCAAGCCACCTGGAAAGGCAAATCAGCGCTACAAAGAAGTCTCGCTTCCCATCGGTCAAAAGGGCCATGCTGAAAAAAGTGTCAAAACCAGAAATGCAGGACAGGCCATGGAGAAATGGGAGCCTTGCTACACTGATGGGCGGGATGTAAATTGCCAAGAGCCACTCTGGAGAAGTGTCCGGTGAGTCCTGAAACATCTGAAAAACACAGCTTAGAGAGCATAGGGCACTTCCACTCATGGGGGTATAAATTGGGAAAATTAAAAATCAGCAAGACACAAGCACCCCAAAGTTTAGGGCTGCTCTGTTGACCAGGACCTCCACTTCATTCCACCTTAAATATCCCAGGAAAGAGAAAAATGGATAAAGAAGTTGTGGTCCTTATGTACAATGGAATATCACTCAGCCATGAAATCAATGTCGTAAGGTTAGTAGCAGCATGATGAGTGGATTTAGGTACGACGATTCTAAGTGAAATAAGTCACACAGAAAAGGACACTTCTCATAAGGTATCACTGATAGAGGGAATGTAAAAACCGTTACACTTGAACTGAATTACAAAACAGAACAGAGTCACACATGCAGAAAACACACTATGGCTGCTTAACGGGAAAGGTGAGGTGGGGTGATACATAAAACAAGGGTATCAAATTAGCTCAGATACCGTTCCATAAACCCAATATGTAATAGACAAGACCTACTCCTTGCTCAGAGAACTGGACTCAGCACGCCCTATTCACCGCACAAGAATATATATGACTAATAATAATCGTAAAACCTATGTATTGATATCTGTCTGTTAGTGTGTCAAGTGGGTGTAAAGCGGCATAAACACAGCAGTGAAAAGCAGCTAAACCCCATTATAAAAATAAATTACTTTGAAACACCCATGAAACAAAGACAGTGAAAGAGAGAGAAATTCTTACACAATGCGTTCAGGGGCTGTGATGCAACCTGGATTGACCATATCTAGATGCACAGCTGGATGAGACATAAGGGTGGACACTCTTGGGGCTGAGAGGTATGGTGAGGTTGGGTGAGCAAACGCAGACCCTTTAAAGTAATACTGCGTGGTACCCATCGCATGGGTCCCAAATCTCCAGGTTCAAGGGCATCTTCCTACATCGAAAACATGCATGAGAAACCCAGAAGATGGTACACCGTGTGATGGGGAAAGGTTTCTAAAACGCACCTCATTTCTCATCTCCTTGTGCCCGGGTTCGCCATTCCAGCCGCTTTACTAGCAAGCTCCCTACTTGGAGCATCAGCACCTTTAACCTCCTGTTCCATACAGGTTGCAATTTGTCCTGAGGATAAACGGGAAGACGTGGAACCAACGAGAGACTAGCTCTTGGTGTTGGGACAGGCACAGGTCACTCTATTTTCCCATCAGAAAGAAGAATTAACCACAGGCTCAGCCTGCCCCCAGGAACCAGAACAGGGCCTGAAGCCATTCTGCGATTTTGCGGCCAGCTCCCATAAAAACGAGTTGTAAAATGGAGGTTCAGGGCACTGCAATTCACAAACCTGCAGAGTTATAAATGATAACTCTCGTCCACAAATATATTGAGGGAAGGCAAAGAAGAGGATTTGAAATCAAGGCAGAATTGCAGGAAACAGATTTCAGGAGGTAGATACGAATCGCCTTTAAAGCACATGAAAAGCGGCAAAACGTTGACAATGATGCCCTTGGCCAAAAAGGGCGTATGCGTTTTTTCCTGAATATATTCAGGAAAAAACGCATACGCCCTTTTTGGCCAACCAAGGAACCTGGAAAGGCAAATCAGCGCTACAAAGAAGTCTCGCTTCCCATCGGTCAAAAGGGCCATGCTGAAAAAAGTGTCAAAACCAGAAATGCAGGACAGGCCATGGAGAAATGGGAGCCTTGCTACACTGATGGGCGGGATGTAAATTGCCAAGAGCCACTCTGGAGAAGTGTCCGGTGAGTCCTGAAACATCTGAAAAACACAGCTTAGAGAGCATAGGGCACTTCCACTCATGGGGGTATAAATTGGGAAAATTAAAAATCAGCAAGACACAAGCACCCCAAAGTTTAGGGCTGCTCTGTTGACCAGGACCTCCACTTCATTCCACCTTCAATATCCCAGGAAAGAGAAAAATGGATAAAGAAGTTGTGGTCCTTATGTACAATGGAATATCACTCAGCCATGAAATCAATGTCGTAAGGTTAGTAGCAGCATGATGAGTGGATTTAGGTACGACGATTCTAAGTGAAATAAGTCACACAGAAAAGGACACTTCTCATAAGGTATCACTGATAGAGGGAATGTAAAAACCGTTACACTTGAACTGAATTACAAAACAGAACAGAGTCACACATGCAGAAAACACACTATGGCTGCTTAACGGGAAAGGTGAGGTGGGGTGATACATAAAACAAGGGTATCAAATTAGCTCAGATACCGTTCCATAAACCCAATATGTAATAGACAAGACCTACTCCTTGCTCAGAGAACTGGACTCAACATGCCCTATTCACCGCACAAGAATATATCTGACTAATAATAATCGTAAAACCTATGTATTGATATCTCTCTGTTAGTGTGTCAAGTGGGTGTAAAGCGGCATAAACACAGCAGTGAAAAGCAGCTAAACCCCATTATAAAAATAAATTACTTTGAAACACCCATGAAACAAAGACAGTGAAAGAGAGAGAAATTCTTACACAATGCGTTCAGGGGCTGTGATGCAACCTGGATTGACCATATCTAGACCCACAGCTGGATGAGACATAAGGGTGGACACTCTTGGGGCTGAGAGGTTTGGTGAGGTTGGGTGAGCAAACGCAGACCCTTTAAAGGAATACTGCGTGGTACCCATCGCATGGGTCCCAAATCTCCAGGTTCAAGGGCATCTTCCTACATCAAAAACATGCATGAGAAACCCAGAAGATGGTACACCGTGTGATGGGGAAAGGTTTCTAAAACGCACCTCATTTCTCATCTCCTTGTGCCCGGGTTCGCCATTCCAGCCGCTTTACTAGCAAGCTCCCTACTTGGAGCATCAGCACCTTTAACCTCCTGTTCCATACAGGTTGCAATTTGTCCTGAGGATAAACGGGAAGACGTGGAACCAACGAGAGACTAGCTCTTGGTGTTGGGACAGGCACAGGTCACTCTATTTTCCCATCAGAAAGAAGAATTAACCACAGGCTCAGCCTGCCCCCAGGAACCAGAACAGGGCCTGAAGCCATTCTGCGATTTTGCGGCCAGCTCCCATAAAAACGAGTTGTAAAATGGAGGTTCAGGGCACTGCAATTCACAAACCTGCAGAGTTATAAATGATAACTCTCGTCCACAAATATATTGAGGGAAGGCAAAGAAGAGGATTTGAAATCAAGGCAGAATTGCAGGAAACAGATTTCAGGAGGTAGATACGAATCGCCTTTAAAGCACATGAAAAGCGGCAAAACGTTGACAATGATGCCCTTGGCCAAAAAGGGCGTATGCGTTTTTTCCTGAATATATTCAGGAAAAAACGCATACGCCCTTTTTGGCCAACCAAGCCACCTGGAAAGGCAAATCAGCGCTACAAAGAAGTCTCGCTTCCCATCGGTCAAAAGGCCCATGCTGAAAAAAGTGTCAAAACCAGAAATGCAGGACAGGCCATGGAGAAATGGGAGCCTTGCTACACTGATGGGCGGGATGTAAATTGCCAAGAGCCACTCCGGAGAAGTGTCCGGTGAGTCCTGAAACATCTGAAAAACACAGCTTAGAGAGCATAGGGCACTTCCACTCATGGGGGTATAAATTGGGAAAATTAAAAATCAGCAAGACACAAGCACCCCAAAGTTTAGGGCTGCTCTGTTGACCAGGACCTCCACTTCATTCCACCTTAAATATCCCAGGAAAGAGAAAAATGGATAAAGAAGTTGTGGTCCTTATGTACATTGGAATATCACTCAGCCAGGAAATCAATGTCGTAAGGTTAGTAGCAGCATGATGAGTGGATTTAGGTACGACGATTCTAAGTGAAATAAGTCACACAGAAAAGGACACTTCTCATAAGGTATCACTGATAGAGGGAATGTAAAAACCGTTACACTTGAACTGAATTACAAAACAGAACAGAGTCACACATGCAGAAAACACACTATGGCTGCTTAACGGGAAAGGTGAGGTGGGGTGATACATAAAACAAGGGTATCAAATTAGCTCAGATACCATTCCATAAACCCAATATGTAATAGACAAAACCTACTCCTTGCTCAGAGAACAGGACTCAACACGCCCTATTCACCGCACAAGAATATATCTGACTAATAATAATCGTAAAACCTATGTATTGATATCTCTCTGTTAGTGTGTCAAGTGGGTGTAAAGCGGCATAAACACAGCAGTGAAAAGCAGCTAAACCCCATTATAAAAATAAATTACGTTGAAACACCCATGAAACAAAGACAGTGAAAGAGAGAGAAATTCTTACACAATGCGTTCAGGGGCTGTGATGCAACCTGGATTGACCATATCTAGACGCACAGCTGGATGAGACATAAGGGTGGACACTCTTGGGGCTGAGAGGTTTGGTGAGGTTGGGTGAGCAAACGCAGACCCTTTAAAGGAATACTGCGTGGTACCCATCGCATGGGTCCCAAATCTCCAGGTTCAAGGGCATCTTCCTACATCAAAAACATGCATGAGAAACCCAGAAGATGGTACACCGTGTGATGGGGAAAGGTTTCTAAAACGCACCTCATTTCTCAACTCCTTGTGCCCGGGTTCGCCATTCCAGCCGCTTTACTAGCAAGCTCCCCACTTGGAGCATTAGCACCTTTAACCTCCTGTTCCATGCAGGTTGCAATTTGTCCTGAGGATAAACGGGAAGACGTGGAACCAACGAGAGACTAGCTCTTGGTGTTGGGACAGGCACAGGTCACTCTATTTTCCCATCAGAAAGAAGAATTAACCACAGGCTCAGCCTGCCCCCCGGAACCAGAACAGGGCCTGAAGCCATTCTGCGATTTTGCGGCCAGCTCCCATAAAAACGAGTTGTAAAATGGAGGTTCAGGGCACTGCAATTCACAAACCTGCAGAGTTATAAATGATAACTCCCGTCCACAAATATATTGAGGGAAGGCAAAGAAGAGGATTTGAAATCAAGGCAGAATTGCAGGAAACAGATTTCAGGAGGTAGATACGAATCACCTTTAAAGCACATGAAAAGCGGCAAAACGTTGAGAATGATGCCCTTGGCCAAAAAGGGCGTATGTGTTTTTTCCTGAATATATTCAGGAAAAAACGCATACGCCCTTTTTGGCCAACCAAGCCACCTGGAAAGGCAAATCAGCGCTACAAAGAAGTCTCGCTTCCCATCGGTCAAAAGGGCCATGCTGAAAAAAGTGTCAAAACCAGAAATGCAGGACAGGCCATGGAGAAATGGGAGCCTTGCTACACTGATGGGCGGGATGTAAATTGCCAAGAGCCACTCCGGAGAAGTGTCCGGTGAGTCCTGAAACATCTGAAAAACACAGCTTAGAGAGCATAGGGCACTTCCACTCATGGGGGTATAAATTGGGAAAATTAAAAATCAGCAAGACACAAGCACCCCAAAGTTTAGGGCTGCTCTGTTGACCAGGACCTCCACTTCATTCCACCTTAAATATCCCAGGAAAGAGAAAAATGGATAAAGAAGTTGTGGTCCTTATGTACAATGGAATATCACTCAGCCATGAAATCAATGTCGTAAGGTTAGTAGCAGCATGATGAGTGGATTTAGGTACGACGATTCTAAGTGAAATAAGTCACACAGAAAAGGACACTTCTCATAAGGTATCACTGATAGAGGGAATGTAAAAACCGTTACACTTGAACTGAATTACAAAACAGAACAGAGTCACACATGCAGAAAACACACTATGGCTGCTTAACGGGAAAGGTGAGGTGGGGTGATACATAAAACAAGGGTATCAAATTAGCTCAGATACCGTTCCATAAACCCAATATGTAATAGACAAGACCTACTCCTTGCTCAGAGAACTGGACTCAGCACGCCCTATTCACCGCACAAGAATATATATGACTAATAATAATCGTAAAACCTATGTATTGATATCTGTCTGTTAGTGTGTCAAGTGGGTGTAAAGCGGCATAAACACAGCAGTGAAAAGCAGCTAAACCCCATTATAAAAATAAATTACTTTGAAACACCCATGAAACAAAGACAGTGAAAGAGAGAGAAATTCTTACACAATGCGTTCAGGGGCTGTGATGCAACCTGGATTGACCATATCTAGATGCACAGCTGGATGAGACATAAAGGTGGACACTCTTGGGGCTGAGAGGTATGGTGAGGTTGGGTGAGCAAACGCAGACCCTTTAAAGTAATACTGCGTGGTACCCATCGCATGGGTCCCAAATCTCCAGGTTCAAGGGCATCTTCCTACATCGAAAACATGCATGAGAAACCCAGAAGATGGTACACCGTGTGATGGGGAAAGGTTTCTAAAACGCACCTCATTTCTCATCTCCTTGTGCCCGGGTTCGCCATTCCAGCCGCTTTACTAGCAAGCTCCCTACTTGGAGCATCAGCACCTTTAACCTCCTGTTCCATACAGGTTGCAATTTGTCCTGAGGATAAACGGGAAGACGTGGAACCAACGAGAGACTAGCTCTTGGTGTTGGGACAGGCACAGGTCACTCTATTTTCCCATCAGAAAGAAGAATTAACCACAGGCTCAGCCTGCCCCCAGGAACCAGAACAGGGCCTGAAGCCATTCTGCGATTTTGCGGCCAGCTCCCATAAAAACGAGTTGTAAAATGGAGGTTCAGGGCACTGCAATTCACAAACCTGCAGAGTTATAAATGATAACTCTCGTCCACAAATATATTGAGGGAAGGCAAAGAAGAGGATTTGAAATCAAGGCAGAATTGCAGGAAACAGATTTCAGGAGGTAGATACGAATCGCCTTTAAAGCACATGAAAAGCGGCAAAACGTTGACAATGATGCCCTTGGCCAAAAAGGGCGTATGCGTTTTTTCCTGAATATATTCAGGAAAAAACGCATACGCCCTTTTTGGCCAACCAAGGAACCTGGAAAGGCAAATCAGCGCTACAAAGAAGTCTCGCTTCCCATCGGTCAAAAGGGCCATGCTGAAAAAAGTGTCAAAACCAGAAATGCAGGACAGGCCATGGAGAAATGGGAGCCTTGCTACACTGATGGGCGGGATGTAAATTGCCAAGAGCCACTCTGGAGAAGTGTCCGGTGAGTCCTGAAACATCTGAAAAACACAGCTTAGAGAGCATAGGGCACTTCCACTCATGGGGGTATAAATTGGGAAAATTAAAAATCAGCAAGACACAAGCACCCCAAAGTTTAGGGCTGCTCTGTTGACCAGGACCTCCACTTCATTCCACCTTCAATATCCCAGGAAAGAGAAAAATGGATAAAGAAGTTGTGGTCCTTATGTACAATGGAATATCACTCAGCCATGAAATCAATGTCGTAAGGTTAGTAGCAGCATGATGAGTGGATTTAGGTACGACGATTCTAAGTGAAATAAGTCACACAGAAAAGGACACTTCTCATAAGGTATCACTGATAGAGGGAATGTAAAAACCGTTACACTTGAACTGAATTACAAAACAGAACAGAGTCACACATGCAGAAAACACACTATGGCTGCTTAACGGGAAAGGTGAGGTGGGGTGATACATAAAACAAGGGTATCAAATTAGCTCAGATACCGTTCCATAAACCCAATATGTAATAGACCAGACCTACTCCTTGCTCAGAGAACTGGACTCAACACGCCCTATTCACCGCACAAGAATATATCTGACTAATAATAATCGTAAAACCTATGTATTGATATCTCTCTGTTAGTGTGTCAAGTGGGTGTAAAGCGGCATAAACACAGCAGTGAAAAGCAGCTAAACCCCATTATAAAAATAAATTACTTTGAAACACCCATGAAACAAAGACAGTGAAAGAGAGAGAAATTCTTACACAATGCGTTCAGGGGCTGTGATGCAACCTGGATTGACCATATCTAGACGCACAGCTGGATGAGACATAAGGGTGGACACTCTTGGGGCTGAGAGGTTTGGTGAGGTTGGGTGAGCAAACGCAGACCCTTTAAAGGAATACTGCGTGGTACCCATCGCATGGGTCCCAAATCTCCAGGTTCAAGGGCATCTTCCTACATCAAAAACATGCATGAGAAACCCAGAAGATGGTACACCGTGTGATGGGGAAAGGTTTCTAAAACGCACCTCATTTCTCATCTCCTTGTGCCCGGGTTCGCCATTCCAGCCGCTTTACTAGCAAGCTCCCTACTTGGAGCATCAGCACCTTTAACCTCCTGTTCCATACAGGTTGCAATTTGTCCTGAGGATAAACGGGAAGACGTGGAACCAACGAGAGACTAGCTCTTGGTGTTGGGACAGGCACAGGTCACTCTATTTTCCCATCAGAAAGAAGAATTAACCACAGGCTCAGCCTGCCCCCCGGAACCAGAACAGGGCCTGAAGCCATTCTGCGATTTTGCGGCCAGCTCCCATAAAAACGAGTTGTAAAATGGAGGTTCAGGGCACTGCAATTCACAAACCTGCAGAGTTATAAATGATAACTGTCGTCCACAAATATATTGAGGGAAGGCAAAGAAGAGGATTTGAAATCAAGGCAGAATTGCAGGAAACAGATTTCAGGAGGTAGATACGAATCGCCTTTAAAGCACATGAAAAGCGGCAAAACGTTGACAATGATGCCCTTGGCCAAAAAGGGCGTATGCGTTTTTTCCTGAATATATTCAGGAAAAAACGCATACGCCCTTTTTGGCCAACCAAGCCACCTGGAAAGGCAAATCAGCGCTACAAAGAAGTCTCGCTTCCCATCGGTCAAAAGGGCCATGCTGAAAAAAGTGTCAAAACCAGAAATGCAGGACAGGCCATGGAGAAATGGGAGCCTTGCTACACTGATGGGCGGGATGTAAATTGCCAAGAGCCACTCTGGAGAAGTGTCCGGTGAGTCCTGAAACATCTGAAAAACACAGCTTAGAGAGCATAGGGCACTTCCACTCATGGGGGTATAAATTGGGAAAATTAAAAATCAGCAAGACACAAGCACCCCAAAGTTTAGGGCTGCTCTGTTGACCAGGACCTCCACTTCATTCCACCTTAAATATCCCAGGAAAGAGAAAAATGGATAAAGAAGTTGTGGTCCTTATGTACAATGGAATATCACTCAGCCATGAAATCAATGTCGTAAGGTTAGTAGCAGCATGATGAGTGGATTTAGGTACGACGATTCTAAGTGAAATAAGTCACACAGAAAAGGACACTTCTCATAAGGTATCACTGATAGAGGGAATGTAAAAACCGTTACACTTGAACTGAATTACAAAACAGAACAGAGTCACACATGCAGAAAACACACTATGGCTGCTTAACGGGAAAGGTGAGGTGGGGTGATACATAAAACAAGGGTATCAAATTAGCTCAGATACCGTTCCATAAACCCAATATGTAATAGACAAGACCTACTCCTTGCTCAGAGAACTGGACTCAACATGCCCTATTCACCGCACAAGAATATATCTGACTAATAATAATCGTAAAACCTATGTATTGATATCTCTCTGTTAGTGTGTCAAGTGGGTGTAAAGCGGCATAAACACAGCAGTGAAAAGCAGCTAAACCCCATTATAAAAATAAATTACTTTGAAACACCCATGAAACAAAGACAGTGAAAGAGAGAGAAATTCTTACACAATGCGTTCAGGGGCTGTGATGCAACCTGGATTGACCATATCTAGACGCACAGCTGGAGGAGACATAAGGGTGGACACTCTTGGGGCTGAGAGGTTTGGTGAGGTTGGGTGAGCAAACGCAGACCCTTTAAAGGAATACTGCGTGGTACCCATCGCATGGGTCCCAAATCTCCAGGTTCAAGGGCATCTTCCTACATCAAAAACATGCATGAGAAACCCAGAAGATGGTACACCGTGTGATGGGGAAAGGTTTCTAAAACGCACCTCATTTCTCATCTCCTTGTGCCCGGGTTCGCCATTCCAGCCGCTTTACTAGCAAGCTCCCTACTTGGAGCATCAGCACCTTTAACCTCCTGTTCCATACAGGTTGCAATTTGTCCTGAGGATAAACGGGAAGACGTGGAACCAACGAGAGACTAGCTCTTGGTGTTGGGACAGGCACAGGTCACTCTATTTTCCCATCAGAAAGAAGAATTAACCACAGGCTCAGCCTGCCCCCAGGAACCAGAACAGGGCCTGAAGCCATTCTGCGATTTTGCGGCCAGCTCCCATAAAAACGAGTTGTAAAATGGAGGTTCAGGGCACTGCAATTCACAAACCTGCAGAGTTATTAATGATAACTCTCGTCCACAAATATATTGAGGGAAGGCAAAGAAGAGGATTTGAAATCAAGGCAGAATTGCAGGAAACAGATTTCAGGAGGTAGATACGAATCGCCTTTAAAGCACATGAAAAGCGGCAAAACGTTGACAATGATGCCCTTGGCCAAAAAGGGCGTATGCGTTTTTTCCTGAATATATTCAGGAAAAAACGCATACGCCCTTTTTGGCCAACCAAGGAACCTGGAAAGGCAAATCAGCGCTACAAAGAAGTCTCGCTTCCCATCGGTCAAAAGGGCCATGCTGAAAAAAGTGTCAAAACCAGAAATGCAGGACAGGCCATGGAGAAATGGGAGCCTTGCTACACTGATGGGCGGGATGTAAATTGCCAAGAGCCACTCTGGAGAAGTGTCCGGTGAGTCCTGAAACATCTGAAAAACACAGCTTAGAGAGCATAGGGCACTTCCACTCATGGGGGTATAAATTGGGAAAATTAAAAATCAGCAAGACACAAGCACCCCAAAGTTTAGGGCTGCTCTGTTGACCAGGACCTCCACTTCATTCCACCTTAAATATCCCAGGAAAGAGAAAAATGGATAAAGAAGTTGTGGTCCTTATGTACAATGGAATATCACTCAGCCATGAAATCAATGTCGTAAGGTTAGTAGCAGCATGATGAGTGGATTTAGGTACGACGATTCTAAGTGAAATAAGTCACACAGAAAAGGACACTTCTCATAAGGTATCACTGATAGAGGGAATGTAAAAACCGTTACACTTGAACTGAATTACAAAACAGAACAGAGTCACACATGCAGAAAACACACTATGGCTGCTTAACGGGAAAGGTGAGGTGGGGTGATACATAAAACAAGGGTATCAAATTAGCTCAGATACCGTTCCATAAACCCAATATGTAATAGACAAGACCTACTCCTTGCTCAGAGAACTGGACTCAACATGCCCTATTCACCGCACAAGAATATATCTGACTAATAATAATCGTAAAACCTATGTATTGATATCTGTCTGTTAGTGTGTCAAGTGGGTGTAAAGCGGCATAAACACAGCAGTGAAAAGCAGCTAAACCCCATTATAAAAATAAATTACTTTGAAACACCCATGAAACAAAGACAGTGAAAGAGAGAGAAATTCTTACACAATGCGTTCAGGGGCTGTGATGCAACCTGGATTGACCATATCTAGATGCACAGCTGGATGAGACATAAGGGTGGACACTCTTGGGGCTGAGAGGTATGGTGAGGTTGGGTGAGCAAACGCAGACCCTTTAAAGTAATACTGCGCGGTACCCATCGCATGGGTCCCAAATCTCCAGGTTCAAGGGCATCTTCCTACATCGAAAACATGCATGAGAAACCCAGAAGATGGTACACCGTGTGATGGGGAAAGGTTTCTAAAACGCACCTCATTTCTCATCTCCTTGTGCCCGGGTTCGCCATTCCAGCCGCTTTACTAGCAAGCTCCCTACTTGGAGCATCAGCACCTTTAACCTCCTGTTCCATACAGGTTGCAATTTGTCCTGAGGATAAACGGGAAGACGTGGAACCAACGAGAGACTAGCTCTTGGTGTTGGGACAGGCACAGGTCACTCTATTTTCCCATCAGAAAGAAGAATTAACCACAGGCTCAGCCTGCCCCCAGGAACCAGAACAGGGCCTGAAGCCATTCTGCGATTTTGCGGCCAGCTCCCATAAAAACGAGTTGTAAAATGGAGGTTCAGGGCACTGCAATTCACAAACCTGCAGAGTTATAAATGATAACTCTCGTCCACAAATATATTGAGGGAAGGCAAAGAAGAGGATTTGAAATCAAGGCAGAATTGCAGGAAACAGATTTCAGGAGGTAGATACGAATCGCCTTTAAAGCACATGAAAAGCGGCAAAACGTTGACAATGATGCCCTTGGCCAAAAAGGGCGTATGCGTTTTTTCCTGAATATATTCAGGAAAAAACGCATACGCCCTTTTTGGCCAACCAAGGAACCTGGAAAGGCAAATCAGCGCTACAAAGAAGTCTCGCTTCCCATCGGTCAAAAGGGCCATGCTGAAAAAAGTGTCAAAACCAGAAATGCAGGACAGGCCATGGAGAAATGGGAGCCTTGCTACACTGATGGGCGGGATGTAAATTGCCAAGAGCCACTCTGGAGAAGTGTCCGGTGAGTCCTGAAACATCTGAAAAACACAGCTTAGAGAGCATAGGGCACTTCCACTCATGGGGGTATAAATTGGGAAAATTAAAAATCAGCAAGACACAAGCACCCCAAAGTTTAGGGCTGCTCTGTTGACCAGGACCTCCACTTCATTCCACCTTCAATATCCCAGGAAAGAGAAAAATGGATAAAGAAGTTGTGGTCCTTATGTACAATGGAATATCACTCAGCCAGGAAATCAATGTCGTAAGGTTAGTAGCAGCATGATGAGTGGATTTAGGTACGACGATTCTAAGTGAAATAAGTCACACAGAAAAGGACACTTCTCATAAGGTATCACTGATAGAGGGAATGTAAAAACCGTTACACTTGAACTGAATTACAAAACAGAACAGAGTCACACATGCAGAAAACACACTATGGCTGCTTAACGGGAAAGGTGAGGTGGGGTGATACATAAAACAAGGGTATCAAATTAGCTCAGATACCGTTCCATAAACCCAATATGTAATAGACAAGACCTACTCCTTGCTCAGAGAACTGGACTCAACATGCCCTATTCACCGCACAAGAATATATCTGACTAATAATAATCGTAAAACCTATGTATTGATATCTCTCTGTTAGTGTGTCAAGTGGGTGTAAAGCGGCATAAACACAGCAGTGAAAAGCAGCTAAACCCCATTATAAAAATAAATTACTTTGAAACACCCATGAAACAAAGACAGTGAAAGAGAGAGAAATTCTTACACAATGCGTTCAGGGGCTGTGATGCAACCTGGATTGACCATATCTAGACCCACAGCTGGATGAGACATAAGGGTGGACACTCTTGGGGCTGAGAGGTTTGGTGAGGTTGGGTGAGCAAACGCAGACCCTTTAAAGGAATACTGCGTGGTACCCATCGCATGGGTCCCAAATCTCCAGGTTCAAGGGCATCTTCCTACATCAAAAACATGCATGAGAAACCCAGAAGATGGTACACCGTGTGATGGGGAAAGGTTTCTAAAACGCACCTCATTTCTCATCTCCTTGTGCCCGGGTTCGCCATTCCAGCCGCTTTACTAGCAAGCTCCCTACTTGGAGCATCAGCACCTTTAACCTCCTGTTCCATACAGGTTGCAATTTGTCCTGAGGATAAACGGGAAGACGTGGAACCAACGAGAGACTAGCTCTTGGTGTTGGGACAGGCACAGGTCACTCTATTTTCCCATCAGAAAGAAGAATTAACCACAGGCTCAGCCTGCCCCCAGGAACCAGAACAGGGCCTGAAGCCATTCTGCGATTTTGCGGCCAGCTCCCATAAAAACGAGTTGTAAAATGGAGGTTCAGGGCACTGCAATTCACAAACCTGCAGAGTTATAAATGATAACTCTCGTCCACAAATATATTGAGGGAAGGCAAAGAAGAGGATTTGAAATCAAGGCAGAATTGCAGGAAACAGATTTCAGGAGGTAGATACGAATCGCCTTTAAAGCACATGAAAAGCGGCAAAACGTTGACAATGATGCCCTTGGCCAAAAAGGGCGTATGCGTTTTTTCCTGAATATATTCAGGAAAAAACGCATACGCCCTTTTTGGCCAACCAAGCCACCTGGAAAGGCAAATCAGCGCTACAAAGAAGTCTCGCTTCCCATCGGTCAAAAGGCCCATGCTGAAAAAAGTGTCAAAACCAGAAATGCAGGACAGGCCATGGAGAAATGGGAGCCTTGCTACACTGATGGGCGGGATGTAAATTGCCAAGAGCCACTCCGGAGAAGTGTCCGGTGAGTCCTGAAACATCTGAAAAACACAGCTTAGAGAGCATAGGGCACTTCCACTCATGGGGGTATAAATTGGGAAAATTAAAAATCAGCAAGACACAAGCACCCCAAAGTTTAGGGCTGCTCTGTTGACCAGGACCTCCACTTCATTCCACCTTAAATATCCCAGGAAAGAGAAAAATGGATAAAGAAGTTGTGGTCCTTATGTACATTGGAATATCACTCAGCCATGAAATCAATGTCGTAAGGTTAGTAGCAGCATGATGAGTGGATTTAGGTACGACGATTCTAAGTGAAATAAGTCACACAGAAAAGGACACTTCTCATAAGGTATCACTGATAGAGGGAATGTAAAAACCGTTACACTTGAACTGAATTACAAAACAGAACAGAGTCACACATGCAGAAAACACACTATGGCTGCTTAACGGGAAAGGTGAGGTGGGGTGATACATAAAACAAGGGTATCAAATTAGCTCAGATACCATTCCATAAACCCAATATGTAATAGACAAAACCTACTCCTTGCTCAGAGAACAGGACTCAACACGCCCTATTCACCGCACAAGAATATATCTGACTAATAATAATCGTAAAACCTATGTATTGATATCTCTCTGTTAGTGTGTCAAGTGGGTGTAAAGCGGCATAAACACAGCAGTGAAAAGCAGCTAAACCCCATTATAAAAATAAATTACGTTGAAACACCCATGAAACAAAGACAGTGAAAGAGAGAGAAATTCTTACACAATGCGTTCAGGGGCTGTGATGCAACCTGGATTGACCATATCTAGACGCACAGCTGGATGAGACATAAGGGTGGACACTCTTGGGGCTGAGAGGTTTGGTGAGGTTGGGTGAGCAAACGCAGACCCTTTAAAGGAATACTGCGTGGTACCCATCGCATGGGTCCCAAATCTCCAGGTTCAAGGGCATCTTCCTACATCAAAAACATGCATGAGAAACCCAGAAGATGGTACACCGTGTGATGGGGAAAGGTTTCTAAAACGCACCTCATTTCTCAACTCCTTGTGCCCGGGTTCGCCATTCCAGCCGCTTTACTAGCAAGCTCCCCACTTGGAGCATTAGCACCTTTAACCTCCTGTTCCATGCAGGTTGCAATTTGTCCTGAGGATAAACGGGAAGACGTGGAACCAACGAGAGACTAGCTCTTGGTGTTGGGACAGGCACAGGTCACTCTATTTTCCCATCAGAAAGAAGAATTAACCACAGGCTCAGCCTGCCCCCCGGAACCAGAACAGGGCCTGAAGCCATTCTGCGATTTTGCGGCCAGCTCCCATAAAAACGAGTTGTAAAATGGAGGTTCAGGGCACTGCAATTCACAAACCTGCAGAGTTATAAATGATAACTCCCGTCCACAAATATATTGAGGGAAGGCAAAGAAGAGGATTTGAAATCAAGGCAGAATTGCAGGAAACAGATTTCAGGAGGTAGATACGAATCACCTTTAAAGCACATGAAAAGCGGCAAAACGTTGAGAATGATGCCCTTGGCCAAAAAGGGCGTATGTGTTTTTTCCTGAATATATTCAGGAAAAAACGCATACGCCCTTTTTGGCCAACCAAGCCACCTGGAAAGGCACATCAGCGCTACAAAGAAGTCTCGCTTCCCATCGGTCAAAAGGGCCATGCTGAAAAAAGTGTCAAAACCAGAAATGCAGGACAGGCCATGGAGAAATGGGAGCCTTGCTACACTGATGGGCGGGATGTAAATTGCCAAGAGCCACTCCGGAGAAGTGTCCGGTGAGTCCGGAAACATCTGAAAAACACAGCTTAGAGAGCATAGGGCACTTCCACTCATGGGGGTATAAATTGGGAAAATTAAAAATCAGCAAGACACAAGCACCCCAAAGTTTAGGGCTGCTCTGTTGACCAGGACCTCCACTTCATTCCACCTTAAATATCCCAGGAAAGAGAAAAATGGATAAAGAAGTTGTGGTCCTTATGTACAATGGAATATC
Organism: Balaenoptera borealis; assembly: GCF_965194805.1. Lineage (NCBI taxonomy): Eukaryota > Metazoa > Chordata > Mammalia > Artiodactyla > Balaenopteridae > Balaenoptera > Balaenoptera borealis. Next base: position 73,495 of record NW_028123340.1, read on the forward strand.
ACTCAGCCATGAAATCAATGTCGTAAGGTTAGTAGCAGCATGATGAGTGGATTTAGGTACGACGATTCTAAGTGAAATAAGTCACACAGAAAAGGACACTTCTCATAAGGTATCACTGATAGAGGGAATGTAAAAACCGTTACACTTGAACTGAATTACAAAACAGAACAGAGTCACACATGCAGAAAACACACTATGGCTGCTTAACGGGAAAGGTGAGGTGGGATGATACATAAAACAAGGGTATCAAATTAGCTCAGATACCGTTCCATAAACCCAATATGTAATAGACAAGACCTACTCCTTGCTCAGAGAACTGGACTCAACACGCCCTATTCACCGCACAAGAATATATCTGACTAATAATAATCGTAAAACCTATGTATTGATACCTCTCTGTTAGTGTGTCAAGTGGGTGTAAAGCGGCATAAACACAGCAGTGAAAAGCAGCTAAACCCCATTATAAAAATAAATTACTTTGAAACACCCATGAAACAAAGACAGTGAAAGAGAGAGAAATTCTTACACAATGCGTTCAGGGGCTGTGATGCAACCTGGATTGACCATATCTAGACGCACAGCTGGATGAGACATAAGGGTGGACACTCTTGGGGCTGAGAGGTTTGGTGAGGTTGGGTGAGCAAACGCAGACCCTTTAAAGGAATACTGCGTGGTACCCATCGCATGGGTCCCAAATCTCCAGGTTCAAGGGCATCTTCCTACATCAAAAACATGCATGAGAAACCCAGAAGATGGTACACCGTGTGATGGGGAAAGGTTTCTAAAACGCACCTCATTTCTCATCTCCTTGTGCCCGGGTTCGCCATTCCAGCCGCTTTACTAGCAAGCTCCCTACTTGGAGCATCAGCACCTTTAACCTCCTGTTCCATACAGGTTGCAATTTGTCCTGAGGATAAACGGGAAGACGTGGAACCAACGAGAGACTAGCTCTTGGTGTTGGGACAGGCACAGGTCACTCTATTTTCCCATCAGAAAGAAGAATTAACCACAGGCTCAGCCTGCCCCCCGGAACCAGAACAGGGCCTGAAGCCATTCTGCGATTTTGCGACCAGCTCCCATAAAAACGAGTTGTAAAATGGAGGTTCAGGGTACTGCAATTCACAAACCTGCAGAGTTATTAATGATAACTCTCGTCCACAAATATATTGAGGGAAGGCAAAGAAGAGGATTTGAAATCAAGGCAGAATTGCAGGAAACAGATTTCAGGAGGTAGATTCGAATCGCCTTTAAAGCACATGAAAAGCGGCAAAACGTTGACAATGATGCCCTTGGCCAAAAAGGGCGTATGCGTTTTTTCCTGAATATATTCAGGAAAAAACGCATACGCCCTTTTTGGCCAACCAAGCAACCTGGAAAGGCAAATCAGCGCTACAAAGAAGTCTCGCTTCCCATCGGTCAAAAGGGCCATGCTGAAAAAAGTGTCAAAACCAGAAATGCAGGACAGGCCATGGAGAAATGGGAGCCTTGCTACACTGATGGGCGGGATGTAAATTGCCAAGAGCCACTCTGGAGAAGTGTCCGGTGAGTCCTGAAACATCTGAAAAACACAGCTTAGAGAGCAAAGGGCACTTCCACTCATGGGGGTATAAATTGGGAAAATTAAAAATCAGCAAGACACAAGCACCCCAAAGTTTAGGGCTGCTCTGTTGACCAGGACCTCCACTTCATTCCACTTTAAATATCCCAGGAAAGAGAAAAATGGATAAAGAAGTTGTGGTTGTTATGTACAATGGAATATCACTCAGCCAGGAAATCAATGTCGTAAGGTTAGTAGCAGCATGATGAGTGGATTTAGGTACGACGATTCTAAGTGAAATAAGTCACACAGAAAAGGACACTTCTCATAAGGTATCACTGATAGAGGGAATGTAAAAACCGTTACACTTGAACTGAATTACAAAACAGAACAGAGTCACACATGCAGAAAACACACTATGGCTGCTTAACGGGAAAGGTGAGGTGGGGTGATACATAAAACAAGGGTGTCAAATTAGCTCAGATACCGTTCCATAAACCCAATATGTAATAGACAAGACCTACTCCTTGCTCAGAGAACTGGACTCAACACGCCCTATTCACCGCACAAGAATATATCTGACTAATAATAATCGTAAAACCTATGTATTGATATCTCTCTGTTAGTGTGTCAAGTGGGTGTAAAGCGGCATAAACACAGCAGTGAAAAGCAGCTAAACCCCATTATAAAAATAAATTACTTTGAAACACCCATGAAACAAAGACAGTGAAAGAGAGAGAAATTCTTACACAATGCGTTCAGGGGCTGTGATGCAACCTGGATTGACCATATCTAGACGCACAGCTGGATGAGACATAAGGGTGGACACTCTTGGGGCTGAGAGGTTTGGTGAGGTTGGGTGAGCAAACGCAGACCCTTTAAAGGAATACTGCGTGGTACCCATCGCATGGGTCCCAAATCTCCAGGTTCAAGGGCATCTTCCTACATCAAAAACATGCATGAGAAACCCAGAAGATGGTACACCGTGTGATGGGGAAAGGTTTCTAAAACGCACCTCATTTCTCATCTCCTTGTGCCCGGGTTCGCCATTCCAGCCGCTTTACTAGCAAGCTCCCTACTTGGAGCATCAGCACCTTTAACCTCCTGTTCCATACAGGTTGCAATTTGTCCTGAGGATAAACGGGAAGACGTGGAACCAACGAGAGACTAGCTCTTGGTGTTGGGACAGGCACAGGTCACTCTATTTTCCCATCAGAAAGAAGAATTAACCACAGGCTCAGCCTGCCCCCCGGAACCAGAACAGGGCCTGAAGCCATTCTGCGATTTTGCGGCCAGCTCCCATAAAAACGAGTTGTAAAATGGAGGTTCAGGGCACTGCAATTCACAAACCTGCAGAGTTATAAATGATAACTCCCGTCCACAAATATATTGAGGGAAGGCAAAGAAGAGGATTTGAAATCAAGGCAGAATTGCAGGAAACAGATTTCAGGAGGTAGATACGAATCACCTTTAAAGCACATGAAAAGCGGCAAAACGTTGAGAATGATGCCCTTGGCCAAAAAGGGCGTATGTGTTTTTTCCTGAATATATTCAGGAAAAAACGCATACGCCCTTTTTGGCCAACCAAGCCACCTGGAAAGGCACATCAGCGCTACAAAGAAGTCTCGCTTCCCATCGGTCAAAAGGGCCATGCTGAAAAAAGTGTCAAAACCAGAAATGCAGGACAGGCCATGGAGAAATGGGAGCCTTGCTACACTGATGGGCGGGATGTAAATTGCCAAGAGCCACTCCGGAGAAGTGTCCGGTGAGTCCTGAAACATCTGAAAAACACAGCTTAGAGAGCATAGGGCACTTCCACTCATGGGGGTATAAATTGGGAAAATTAAAAATCAGCAAGACACAAGCACCCCAAAGTTTAGGGCTGCTCTGTTGACCAGGACCTCCACTTCATTCCACCTTAAATATCCCAGGAAAGAGAAAAATGGATAAAGAAGTTGTGGTCCTTATGTACAATGGAATATCACTCAGCCATGAAATCAATGTCGTAAGGTTAGTAGCAGCATGATGAGTGGATTTAGGTACGACGATTCTAAGTGAAATAAGTCACACAGAAAAGGACACTTCTCATAAGGTATCACTGATAGAGGGAATGTAAAAACCGTTACACTTGAACTGAATTACAAAACAGAACAGAGTCACACATGCAGAAAACACACTATGGCTGCTTAACGGGAAAGGTGAGGTGGGATGATACATAAAACAAGGGTATCAAATTAGCTCAGATACCGTTCCATAAACCCAATATGTAATAGACAAGACCTACTCCTTGCTCAGAGAACTGGACTCAACACGCCCTATTCACCGCACAAGAATATATCTGACTAATAATAATCGTAAAACCTATGTATTGATACCTCTCTGTTAGTGTGTCAAGTGGGTGTAAAGCGGCATAAACACAGCAGTGAAAAGCAGCTAAACCCCATTATAAAAATAAATTACTTTGAAACACCCATGAAACAAAGACAGTGAAAGAGAGAGAAATTCTTACACAATGCGTTCAGGGGCTGTGATGCAACCTGGATTGACCATATCTAGACGCACAGCTGGATGAGACATAAGGGTGGACACTCTTGGGGCTGAGAGGTTTGGTGAGGTTGGGTGAGCAAACGCAGACCCTTTAAAGGAATACTGCGTGGTACCCATCGCATGGGTCCCAAATCTCCAGGTTCAAGGGCATCTTCCTACATCAAAAACATGCATGAGAAACCCAGAAGATGGTACACCGTGTGATGGGGAAAGGTTTCTAAAACGCACCTCATTTCTCATCTCCTTGTGCCCGGGTTCGCCATTCCAGCCGCTTTACTAGCAAGCTCCCTACTTGGAGCATCAGCACCTTTAACCTCCTGTTCCATACAGGTTGCAATTTGTCCTGAGGATAAACGGGAAGACGTGGAACCAACGAGAGACTAGCTCTTGGTGTTGGGACAGGCACAGGTCACTCTATTTTCCCATCAGAAAGAAGAATTAACCACAGGCTCAGCCTGCCCCCCGGAACCAGAACAGGGCCTGAAGCCATTCTGCGATTTTGCGACCAGCTCCCATAAAAACGAGTTGTAAAATGGAGGTTCAGGGTACTGCAATTCACAAACCTGCAGAGTTATTAATGATAACTCTCGTCCACAAATATATTGAGGGAAGGCAAAGAAGAGGATTTGAAATCAAGGCAGAATTGCAGGAAACAGATTTCAGGAGGTAGATTCGAATCGCCTTTAAAGCACATGAAAAGCGGCAAAACGTTGACAATGATGCCCTTGGCCAAAAAGGGCGTATGCGTTTTTTCCTGAATATATTCAGGAAAAAACGCATACGCCCTTTTTGGCCAACCAAGCAACCTGGAAAGGCAAATCAGCGCTACAAAGAAGTCTCGCTTCCCATCGGTCAAAAGGGCCATGCTGAAAAAAGTGTCAAAACCAGAAATGCAGGACAGGCCATGGAGAAATGGGAGCCTTGCTACACTGATGGGCGGGATGTAAATTGCCAAGAGCCACTCTGGAGAAGTGTCCGGTGAGTCCTGAAACATCTGAAAAACACAGCTTAGAGAGCAAAGGGCACTTCCACTCATGGGGGTATAAATTGGGAAAATTAAAAATCAGCAAGACACAAGCACCCCAAAGTTTAGGGCTGCTCTGTTGACCAGGACCTCCACTTCATTCCACTTTAAATATCCCAGGAAAGAGAAAAATGGATAAAGAAGTTGTGGTTGTTATGTACAATGGAATATCACTCAGCCAGGAAATCAATGTCGTAAGGTTAGTAGCAGCATGATGAGTGGATTTAGGTACGACGATTCTAAGTGAAATAAGTCACACAGAAAAGGACACTTCTCATAAGGTATCACTGATAGAGGGAATGTAAAAACCGTTACACTTGAACTGAATTACAAAACAGAACAGAGTCACACATGCAGAAAACACACTATGGCTGCTTAACGGGAAAGGTGAGGTGGGGTGATACATAAAACAAGGGTGTCAAATTAGCTCAGATACCGTTCCATAAACCCAATATGTAATAGACAAGACCTACTCCTTGATCAGAGAACTGGACTCAACACGCCCTATTCACCGCACAAGAATATATCTGACTAATAATAATCGTAAAACCTATGTATTGATATCTCTCTGTTAGTGTGTCAAGTGGGTGTAAAGCGGCATAAACACAGCAGTGAAAAGCAGCTAAACCCCATTATAAAAATAAATTACTTTGAAACACCCATGAAACAAAGACAGTGAAAGAGAGAGAAATTCTTACACAATGCGTTCAGGGGCTGTGATGCAACCTGGATTGACCATATCTAGACGCACAGCTGGATGAGACATAAGGGTGGACACTCTTGGGGCTGAGAGGTTTGGTGAGGTTGGGTGAGCAAACGCAGACCCTTTAAAGGAATACTGCGTGGTACCCATCGCATGGGTCCCAAATCTCCAGGTTCAAGGGCATCTTCCTACATCAAAAACATGCATGAGAAACCCAGAAGATGGTACACCGTGTGATGGGGAAAGGTTTCTAAAACGCACCTCATTTCTCATCTCCTTGTGCCCGGGTTCGCCATTCCAGCCGCTTTACTAGCAAGCTCCCTACTTGGAGCATCAGCACCTTTAACCTCCTGTTCCATACAGGTTGCAATTTGTCCTGAGGATAAACGGGAAGACGTGGAACCAACGAGAGACTAGCTCTTGGTGTTGGGACAGGCACAGGTCACTCTATTTTCCCATCAGAAAGAAGAATTAACCACAGGCTCAGCCTGCCCCCCGGAACCAGAACAGGGCCTGAAGCCATTCTGCGATTTTGCGGCCAGCTCCCATAAAAACGAGTTGTAAAATGGAGGTTCAGGGCACTGCAATTCACAAACCTGCAGAGTTATAAATGATAACTCTCGTCCACAAATATATTGAGGGAAGGCAAAGAAGAGGATTTGAAATCAAGGCAGAATTGCAGGAAACAGATTTCAGGAGGTAGATACGAATCGCCTTTAAAGCACATGAAAAGCGGCAAAACGTTGACAATGATGCCCTTGGCCAAAAAGGGCGTATGCGTTTTTTCCTGAATATATTCAGGAAAAAACGCATACGCCCTTTTTGGCCAACCAAGGAACCTGGAAAGGCAAATCAGCGCTACAAAGAAGTCTCGCTTCCCATCGGTCAAAAGGGCCATGCTGAAAAAAGTGTCAAAACCAGAAATGCAGGACAGGCCATGGAGAAATGGGAGCCTTGCTACACTGATGGGCGGGATGTAAATTGCCAAGAGCCACTCCGGAGAAGTGTCCGGTGAGTCCTGAAACATCTGAAAAACACAGCTTAGAGAGCATAGGGCACTTCCACTCATGGGGGTATAAATTGGGAAAATTAAAAATCAGCAAGACACAAGCACCCCAAAGTTTAGGGCTGCTCTGTTGACCAGGACCTCCACTTCATTCCACCTTAAATATCCCAGGAAAGAGAAAAATGGATAAAGAAGTTGTGGTCCTTATGTACATTGGAATATCACTCAGCCAGGAAATCAATGTCGTAAGGTTAGTAGCAGCATGATGAGTGGATTTAGGTACGACGATTCTAAGTGAAATAAGTCACACAGAAAAGGACACTTCTCATAAGTTATCACTGATAGAGGGAATGTAAAAACCGTTACACTTGAACTGAATTACAAAACAGAACAGAGTCACACATGCAGAAAACACACTATGGCTGCTTAACGGGAAAGGTGAGGTGGGGTGATACATAAAACAAGGGTATCAAATTAGCTCAGATACCATTCCATAAACCCAATATGTAATAGACAAGACCTACTCCTTGCTCAGAGAACTGGACTCAACACGCCCTATTCACCGCACAAGAATATATCTGACTAATAATAATCGTAAAACCTATGTATTGATATCTGTCTGTTAGTGTGTCAAGTGGGTGTAAAGCGGCATAAACACAGCAGTGAAAAGCAGCTAAACCCCATTATAAAAATAAATTACGTTGAAACACCCATGAAACAAAGACAGTGAAAGAGAGAGAAATTCTTACACAATGCGTTCAGGGGCTGTGATGCAACCTGGATTGACCATATCTAGACGCACAGCTGGATGAGACATAAGGGTGGACACTCTTGGGGCTGAGAGGTTTGGTGAGGTTGGGTGAGCAAACGCAGACCCTTTAAAGGAATACTGCGTGGTACCCATCGCATGGGTCCCAAATCTCCAGGTTCAAGGGCATCTTCCTACATCAAAAACATGCATGAGAAACCCAGAAGATGGTACACCGTGTGATGGGGAAAGGTTTCTAAAACGCACCTCATTTCTCAACTCCTTGTGCCCGGGTTCGCCATTCCAGCCGCTTTACTAGCAAGCTCCCTACTTGGAGCATTAGCACCTTTAACCTCCTGTTCCATGCAGGTTGCAATTTGTCCTGAGGATAAACGGGAAGACGTGGAACCAACGAGAGACTAGCTCTTGGTGTTGGGACAGGCACAGGTCACTCTATTTTCCCATCAGAAAGAAGAATTAACCACAGGCTCAGCCTGCCCCCCGGAACCAGAACAGGGCCTGAAGCCATTCTGCGATTTTGCGGCCAGCTCCCATAAAAACGAGTTGTAAAATGGAGGTTCAGGGCACTGCAATTCACAAACCTGCAGAGTTATAAATGATAACTCCCGTCCACAAATATATTGAGGGAAGGCAAAGAAGAGGATTTGAAATCAAGGCAGAATTGCAGGAAACAGATTTCAGGAGGTAGATACGAATCACCTTTAAAGCACATGAAAAGCGGCAAAACGTTGAGAATGATGCCCTTGGCCAAAAAGGGCGTATGTGTTTTTTCCTGAATATATTCAGGAAAAAACGCATACGCCCTTTTTGGCCAACCAAGCCACCTGGAAAGGCAAATCAGCGCTACAAAGAAGTCTCGCTTCCCATCGGTCAAAAGGGCCATGCTGAAAAAAGTGTCAAAACCAGAAATGCAGGACAGGCCATGGAGAAATGGGAGCCTTGCTACACTGATGGGCGGGATGTAAATTGCCAAGAGCCACTCCGGAGAAGTGTCCGGTGAGTCCTGAAACATCTGAAAAACACAGCTTAGAGAGCATAGGGCACTTCCACTCATGGGGGTATAAATTGGGAAAATTAAAAATCAGCAAGACACAAGCACCCCAAAGTTTAGGGCTGCTCTGTTGACCAGGACCTCCACTTCATTCCACCTTCAATATCCCAGGAAAGAGAAAAATGGATAAAGAAGTTGTGGTCCTTATGTACAATGGAATATCACTCAGCCATGAAATCAATGTCGTAAGGTTAGTAGCAGCATGATGAGTGGATTTAGGTACGACGATTCTAAGTGAAATAAGTCACACAGAAAAGGACACTTCTCATAAGGTATCACTGATAGAGGGAATGTAAAAACCGTTACACTTGAACTGAATTACAAAACAGAACAGAGTCACACATGCAGAAAACACACTATGGCTGCTTAACGGGAAAGGTGAGGTGGGGTGATACATAAAACAAGGGTGTCAAATTAGCTCAGATACCGTTCCATAAACCCAATATGTAATAGACAAGACCTACTCCTTGCTCAGAGAACTGGACTCAACACGCCCTATTCACCGCACAAGAATATATCTGACTAATAATAATCGTAAAACCTATGTATTGATATCTCTCTGTTAGTGTGTCAAGTGGGTGTAAAGCGGCATAAACACAGCAGTGAAAAGCAGCTAAACCCCATTATAAAAATAAATTACTTTGAAACACCCATGAAACAAAGACAGTGAAAGAGAGAGAAATTCTTACACAATGCGTTCAGGGGCTGTGATGCAACCTGGATTGACCATATCTAGACGCACAGCTGGATGAGACATAAGGGTGGACACTCTTGGGGCTGAGAGGTTTGGTGAGGTTGGGTGAGCAAACGCAGACCCTTTAAAGGAATACTGCGTGGTACCCATCGCATGGGTCCCAAATCTCCAGGTTCAAGGGCATCTTCCTACATCAAAAACATGCATGAGAAACCCAGAAGATGGTACACCGTGTGATGGGGAAAGGTTTCTAAAACGCACCTCATTTCTCATCTCCTTGTGCCCGGGTTCGCCATTCCAGCCGCTTTACTAGCAAGCTCCCTACTTGGAGCATCAGCACCTTTAACCTCCTGTTCCATACAGGTTGCAATTTGTCCTGAGGATAAACGGGAAGACGTGGAACCAACGAGAGACTAGCTCTTGGTGTTGGGACAGGCACAGGTCACTCTATTTTCCCATCAGAAAGAAGAATTAACCACAGGCTCAGCCTGCCCCCCGGAACCAGAACAGGGCCTGAAGCCATTCTGCGATTTTGCGGCCAGCTCCCATAAAAACGAGTTGTAAAATGGAGGTTCAGGGCACTGCAATTCACAAACCTGCAGAGTTATAAATGATAACTCTCGTCCACAAATATATTGAGGGAAGGCAAAGAAGAGGATTTGAAATCAAGGCAGAATTGCAGGAAACAGATTTCAGGAGGTAGATACGAATCGCCTTTAAAGCACATGAAAAGCGGCAAAACGTTGAAAATGATGCCCTTGGCCAAAAAGGGCGTATGCGTTTTTTCCTGAATATATTCAGGAAAAAACGCATACGCCCTTTTTGGCCAACCAAGGAACCTGGAAAGGCAAATCAGCGCTACAAAGAAGTCTCGCTTCCCATCGGTCAAAAGGGCCATGCTGAAAAAAGTGTCAAAACCAGAAATGCAGGACAGGCCATGGAGAAATGGGAGCCTTGCTACACTGATGGGCGGGATGTAAATTGCCAAGAGCCACTCTGGAGAAGTGTCCGGTGAGTCCTGAAACATCTGAAAAACACAGCTTAGAGAGCATAGGGCACTTCCACTCATGGGGGTATAAATTGGGAAAATTAAAAATCAGCAAGACACAAGCACCCCAAAGTTTAGGGCTGCTCTGTTGACCAGGACCTCCACTTCATTCCACCTTAAATATCCCAGGAAAGAGAAAAATGGATAAAGAAGTTGTGGTCCTTATGTACATTGGAATATCACTCAGCCAGGAAATCAATGTCGTAAGGTTAGTAGCAGCATGATGAGTGGATTTAGGTACGACGATTCTAAGTGAAATAAGTCACACAGAAAAGGACACTTCTCATAAGGTATCACTGATAGAGGGAATGTAAAAACCGTTACACTTGAACTGAATTACAAAACAGAACAGAGTCACACATGCAGAAAACACACTATGGCTGCTTAACGGGAAAGGTGAGGTGGGGTGATACATAAAACAAGGGTATCAAATTAGCTCAGATACCGTTCCATAAACCCAATATGTAATAGACCAGACCTACTCCTTGCTCAGAGAACTGGACTCAACACGCCCTATTCACCGCACAAGAATATATCTGACTAATAATAATCGTAAAACCTATGTATTGATATCTCTCTGTTAGTGTGTCAAGTGGGTGTAAAGCGGCATAAACACAGCAGTGAAAAGCAGCTAAACCCCATTATAAAAATAAATTACTTTGAAACACCCATGAAACAAAGACAGTGAAAGAGAGAGAAATTCTTACACAATGCGTTCAGGGGCTGTGATGCAACCTGGATTGACCATATCTAGACGCACAGCTGGATGAGACATAAGGGTGGACACTCTTGGGGCTGAGAGGTTTGGTGAGGTTGGGTGAGCAAACGCAGACCCTTTAAAGGAATACTGCGTGGTACCCATCGCATGGGTCCCAAATCTCCAGGTTCAAGGGCATCTTCCTACATCAAAAACATGCATGAGAAACCCAGAAGATGGTACACCGTGTGATGGAGAAAGGTTTCTAAAACGCACCTCATTTCTCAACTCCTTGTGCCCGGGTTCGCCATTCCAGCCGCTTTACTAGCAAGCTCCCTACTTGGAGCATCAGCACCTTTAACCTCCTGTTCCATGCGGGTTGCAATTTGTCCTGAGGATAAACGGGAAGACGTGGAACCAACGAGAGACTAGCTCTTGGTGTTGGGACAGGCACAGGTCACTCTATTTTCCCATCAGAAAGAAGAATTAACCACAGGCTCAGCCTGCCCCCCGGAACCAGAACAGGGCCTGAAGCCATTCTGCGATTTTGCGGCCAGCTCCCATAAAAACGAGTTGTAAAATGGAGGTTCAGGGCACTGCAATTCACAAACCTGCAGAGTTATAAATGATAACTCTCGTCCACAAATATATTGAGGGAAGGCAAAGAAGAGGATTTGAAATCAAGGCAGAATTGCAGGAAACAGATTTCAGGAGGTAGATACGAATCGCCTTTAAAGCACATGAAAAGCGGCAAAACGTTGACAATGATGCCCTTGGCCAAAAAGGGCGTATGCGTTTTTTCCTGAATATATGCAGGAAAAAACGCATACGCCCTTTTTGGCCAACCAAGCCACCTGGAAAGGCAAATCAGCGCTACAAAGAAGTCTCGCTTCCCATCGGTCAAAAGGGCCATGCTGAAAAAAGTGTCAAAACCAGAAATGCAGGACAGGCCATGGAGAAATGGGAGCCTTGCTACACTGATGGGCGGGATGTAAATTGCCAAGAGCCACTCCGGAGAAGTGTCCGGTGAGTCCTGAAACATCTGAAAAAACACAGCTTAGAGAGCATAGGGCACTTCCACTCATGGGGGTATAAATTGGGAAAATTAAAAATCAGCAAGACACAAGCACCCCAAAGTTTAGGGCTGCTCTGTTGACCAGGACCTCCACTTCATTCCACCTTAAATATCCCAGGAAAGAGAAAAATGGATAAAGAAGTTGTGGTCCTTATGTACAATGGAATATCACTCAGCCATGAAATCAATGTCGTAAGGTTAGTAGCAGCATGATGAGTGGATTTAGGTACGACGATTCTAAGTGAAATAAGTCACACAGAAAAGGACACTTCTCATAAGGTATCACTGATAGAGGGAATGTAAAAACCGTTACACTTGAACTGAATTACAAAACAGAACAGAGTCACACATGCAGAAAACACACTATGGCTGCTTAACGGGAAAGGTGAGGTGGGGTGATACATAAAACAAGGGTATCAAATTAGCTCAGATACCGTTCCATAAACCCAATATGTAATAGACAAGACCTACTCCTTGCTCAGAGAACTGGACTCAGCACGCCCTATTCACCGCACAAGAATATATCTGACTAATAATAATCGTAAAACCTATGTATTGATATCTGTCTGTTAGTGTGTCAAGTGGGTGTAAAGCGGCATAAACACAGCAGTGAAAAGCAGCTAAACCCCATTATAAAAATAAATTACTTTGAAACACCCATGAAACAAAGACAGTGAAAGAGAGAGAAATTCTTACACAATGCGTTCAGGGGCTGTGATGCAACCTGGATTGACCATATCTAGACGCACAGCTGGATGAGACATAAGGGTGGACACTCTTGGGGCTGAGAGGTTTGGTGAGGTTGGGTGAGCAAACGCAGACCCTTTAAAGGAATACTGCGTGGTACCCATCGCATGGGTCCCAAATCTCCAGGTTCAAGGGCATCTTCCTACATCAAAAACATACATGAGAAACCCAGAAGATGGTACACCGTGTGATGGGGAAAGGTTTCTAAAACGCACCTCATTTCTCATCTCCTTGTGCCCGGGTTCGCCATTCCAGCCGCTTTACTAGCAAGCTCCCTACTTGGAGCATCAGCACCTTTAACCTCCTGTTCCATACAGGTTGCAATTTGTCCTGAGGATAAACGGGAAGACGTGGAACCAACGAGAGACTAGCTCTTGGTGTTGGGACAGGCACAGGTCACTCTATTTTCCCATCAGAAAGAAGAATTAACCACAGGCTCAGCCTGCCCCACGGAACCAGAATAGGGCCTGAAGCCATTCTGCGATTTTGCGGCCAGCTCCCATAAAAACGAGTTGTAAAATGGAGGTTCAGGGCACTGCAATTCACAAACCTGCAGAGTTATAAATGATAACTCCCGTCCACAAATATATTGAGGGAAGGCAAAGAAGAGGATTTGAAATCAAGGCAGAATTGCAGGAAACAGATTTCAGGAGGTAGATACGAATCGCCTTTAAAGCACATGAAAAGCGGCAAAACGTTGACAATGATGCCCTTGGCCAAAAAGGGCGTATGCGTTTTTTCCTGAATATATTCAGGAAAAAATGCATACGCCCTTTTTGGCCAACCAAGCAACCTGGAAAGGCAAATCAGCGCTACAAAGAAGTCTCGCTTCCCATCGGTCAAAAGGGTCATGCTGAAAAAAGTGTCAAAACCAGAAATGCAGGACAGGCCATGGAGAAATGGGAGCCTTGCTACACTGATGGGCGGGATGTAAATTGCCAAGAGCCACTCCGGAGAAGTGTCCGGTGAGTCCTGAAACATCTGAAAAACACAGCTTAGAGAGCATAGGGCACTTCCACTCATGGGGGTATAAATTGGGAAAATTAAAAATCAGCAAGACACAAGCACCCCAAAGTTTAGGGCTGCTCTGTTGACCAGGACCTCCACTTCATTCCACCTTAAATATCCCAGGAAAGAGAAAAATGGATAAAGAAGTTGTGATCCTTATGTACAATGGAATATCACTCAGCCATGAAATCAATGTCGTAAGGTTAGTAGCAGCATGATGAGAGGATTTAGGTACAACGATTCTAAGTGAAATAAGTCACACAGAAAAGGACACTTCTCATAAGGTATCACTGATAGAGGGAATGTAAAAACCGTTACACTTGAACTGAATTACAAAACAGAACAGAGTCACACATGCAGAAAACACACTATGGCTGCTTAACGGGAAAGGTGAGGTGGGGTGATACATAAAACAAGGGTATCAAATTAGCTCAGATACCGTTCCATAAACCCAATATGTAATAGACAAGACCTACCCCTTGCTCAGAGAACTGGACTCAACACGCCCTATTCACCGCACAAGAATATATCTGACTAATAATAATCGTAAAACCTATGTATTGATATCTCTCTGTTAGTGTGTCAAGTGGGTGTAAAGCGGCATAAACACAGCAGTGAAAAGCAGCTAAACCCCATTATAAAAATAAATTACTTTGAAACACCCATGAAACAAAGACAGTGAAAGAGAGAGAAATTCTTAAACAATGCGTTCAGGGGCTGTGATGCAACCTGGATTGACCATATCAAGATGCACAGCTGGATGAGACATAAGGGTGGACACTCTTGGGGCTGAGAGGTTTGGTGAGGTTGGGTGAGCAAACGCAGACCCTTTAAAGGAATACTGCGTGGTACCCATCGCATGGGTCCCAAATCTCCAGGTTCAAGGGCATCTTCCTACATCAAAAACATGCATGAGAAACCCAGAAGATGGTACACCGTGTGATGGGGAAAGGTTTCTAAAACGCACCTCATTTCTCATCTCCTTGTGCCCGGGTTCGCCATTCCAGCTGCTTTACTAGCAAGTTCCCTACTTGGAGCATCAGCACCTTTAACCTCCTGTTCCATACAGGTTGCAATTTGTCCTGAGGATAAACGGGAAGACGTGGAACCAACGAGAGACTAGCTCTTGGTGTTGGGACAGGCACAGGTCACTCTATTTTCCCATCAGAAAGAAGAATTAACCACAGGCTCAGCCTGCCCCCCGGAACCAGAACAGGGCCTGAAGCCATTCTGCGATTTTGCGGCCAGCTCCCATAAAAACGAGTTGTAAAATGGAGGTTCAGGGCACTGCAATTCACAAACCTGCAGAGTTATAAATGATAACTCTCGTCCACAAATATATTGAGGGAAGGCAAAGAAGAGGATTTGAAATCAAGGCAGAATTGCAGGAAACAGATTTCAGGAGGTAGATACGAATCGCCTTTAAAGCACATGAAAAGCGGCAAAACGTTGACAATGATGCCCTTGGCCAAAAAGGGCGTATGCGTTTTTTCCTGAATATATTCAGGAAAAAACGCATACGCCCTTTTTGGCCAACCAAGCCACCTGGAAAGGCAAATCAGCGCTACAAAGAAGTCTCGCTACCCATCGGTCAAAAGGGCCATGCTGAAAAAAGTGTCAAAACCAGAAATGCAGGACAGGCCATGGAGAAATGGGAGCCTTGCTACACTGATGGGCGGGATGTAAATTGCCAAGAGCCACTCCGGAGAAGTGTCCGGTGAGTCCTGAAACATCTGAAAAACACAGCTTAGAGAGCATAGGGCACTTCCACTCATGGGGGTATAAATTGGGAAAATTAAAAATCAGCAAGACACAAGCACCCCAAAGTTTAGGGCTGCTCTGTTGACCAGGACCTCCACTTCATTCCACCTTAAATATCCCAGGAAAGAGAAAAATGGATAAAGAAGTTGTGGTCCTTATGTACATTGGAATATCACTCAGCCAGGAAATCAATGTCGTAAGGTTAGTAGCAGCATGATGAGTGGATTTAGGTACGACGATTCTAAGTGAAATAAGTCACACAGAAAAGGACACTTCTCATAAGGTATCACTGATAGAGGGAATGTAAAAACCGTTACACTTGAACTGAATTACAAAACAGAACAGAGTCACACATGCAGAAAACACACTATGGCTGCTTAACGGGAAAGGTGAGGTGGGGTGATACATAAAACAAGGGTATCAAATTAGCTCAGATACCATTCCATAAACCCAATATGTAATAGACAAGACCTACTCCTTGCTCAGAGAACTGGACTCAGCACGCCCTATTCACCGCACAAGAATATATCTGACTAATAATAATCGTAAAACCTATGTATTGATATCTCTCTGTTAGTGTGTCAAGTGGGTGTAAAGCGGCATAAACACAGCAGTGAAAAGCAGCTAAAACCCATTATAAAAATAAATTACTTTGAAACACCCATGAAACAAAGACAGTGAAAGAGAGAGAAATTCTTACACAATGCGTTCAGGGGCTGTGATGCAACCTGGATTGACCATATCTAGACGCACAGCTGGATGAGACATAAGGGTGGACACTCTTGGGGCTGAGAGGTTTGGTGAGGTTGGGTGAGCAAACGCAGACCCTTTAAAGGAATACTGCGTGGTACCCATCGCATGGGTCCCAAATCTCCAGGTTCAAGGGCATCTTCCTACATCAAAAACATGCATGAGAAACCCAGAAGATGGTACACCGTGTGATGGGGAAAGGTTTCTAAAACGCACCTCATTTCTCATCTCCTTGTGCCCGGGTTCGCCATTCCAGCCGCTTTACTAGCAAGCTCCCTACTTGGAGCATCAGCACCTTTAACCTCCTGTTCCATACAGGTTGCAATTTGTCCTGAGGATAAACGGGAAGACGTGGAACCAACGAGAGACTAGCTCTTGGTGTTGGGACAGGCACAGGTCACTCTATTTTCCCATCAGAAAGAAGAATTAACCACAGGCTCAGCCTGCCCCCCGGAACCAGAACAGGGCCTGAAGCCAATCTGCGATTTTGCGGCCAGCTCCCATAAAAACGAGTTGTAAAATGGAGGTTCAGGGCACTGCAATTCACAAACCTGCAGAGTTATAAATGATAACTCTCGTCCACAAATATATTGAGGGAAGGCAAAGAAGAGGATTTGAAATCAAGGCAGAATTGCAGGAAACAGATTTCAGGAGGTAGATACGAATCGCCTTTAAAGCACATGAAAAGCGGCAAAACGTTGACAATGATGCCCTTGGCCAAAAAGGGCGTATGCGTTTTTTCCTGAATATATTCAGGAAAAAACGCATACGCCCTTTTTGGCCAACCAAGCCACCTGGAAAGGCAAATCAGCGCTACAAAGAAGTCTCGCTTCCCATCGGTCAAAAGGGCCATGCTGAAAAAAGTGTCAAAACCAGAAATGCAGGACAGGCCATGGAGAAATGGGAGCCTTGCTACACTGATGGGCGGGATGTAAATTGCCAAGAGCCACTCTGGAGAAGTGTCCGGTGAGTCCTGAAACATCTGAAAAACACAGCTTAGAGAGCATAGGGCACTTCCACTCATGGGGGTATAAATTGGGAAAATTAAAAATCAGCAAGACACAAGCACCCCAAAGTTTAGGGCTGCTCTGTTGACCAGGACCTCCACTTCATTCCACCTTAAATATCCCAGGAAAGAGAAAAATGGATAAAGAAGTTGTGGTCCTTATGTACATTGGAATATCACTCAGCCAGGAAATCAATGTCGTAAGGTTAGTAGCAGCATGATGAGTGGATTTAGGTACGACGATTCTAAGTGAAATAAGTCACACAGAAAAGGACACTTCTCATAAGGTATCACTGATAGAGGGAATGTAAAAACCGTTACACTTGAACTGAATTACAAAACAGAACAGAGTCACACATGCAGAAAACACACTATGGCTGCTTAACGGGAAAGGTGAGGTGGGGTGATACATAAAACAAGGGTATCAAATTAGCTCAGATACCGTTCCATAAACCCAATATGTAATAGACCAGACCTACTCCTTGCTCAGAGAACTGGACTCAACACGCCCTATTCACCGCACAAGAATATATCTGACTAATAATAATCGTAAAACCTATGTATTGATATCTCTCTGTTAGTGTGTCAAGTGGGTGTAAAGCGGCATAAACACAGCAGTGAAAAGCAGCTAAACCCCATTATAAAAATAAATTACTTTGAAACACCCATGAAACAAAGACAGTGAAAGAGAGAGAAATTCTTACACAATGCGTTCAGGGGCTGTGATGCAACCTGGATTGACCATATCTAGACGCACAGCTGGATGAGACATAAGGGTGGACACTCTTGGGGCTGAGAGGTTTGGTGAGGTTGGGTGAGCAAACGCAGACCCTTTAAAGGAATACTGCGTGGTACCCATCGCATGGGTCCCAAATCTCCAGGTTCAAGGGCATCTTCCTACATCAAAAACATGCATGAGAAACCCAGAAGATGGTACACCGTGTGATGGGGAAAGGTTTCTAAAACGCACCTCATTTCTCATCTCCTTGTGCCCGGGTTCGCCATTCCAGCCGCTTTACTAGCAAGCTCCCTACTTGGAGCATCAGCACCTTTAACCTCCTGTTCCATACAGGTTGCAATTTGTCCTGAGGATAAACGGGAAGACGTGGAACCAACGAGAGACTAGCTCTTGGTGTTGGGACAGGCACAGGTCACTCTATTTTCCCATCAGAAAGAAGAATTAACCACAGGCTCAGCCTGCCCCCCGGAACCAGAACAGGGCCTGAAGCCATTCTGCGATTTTGCGGCCAGCTCCCATAAAAACGAGTTGTAAAATGGAGGTTCAGGGCACTGCAATTCACAAACCTGCAGAGTTATAAATGATAACTCTCGTCCACAAATATATTGAGGGAAGGCAAAGAAGAGGATTTGAAATCAAGGCAGAATTGCAGGAAACAGATTTCAGGAGGTAGATACGAATCGCCTTTAAAGCACATGAAAAGCGGCAAAACGTTGACAATGATGCCCTTGGCCAAAAAGGGCGTATGCGTTTTTTCCTGAATATATTCAGGAAAAAACGCATACGCCCTTTTTGGCCAACCAAGGAACCTGGAAAGGCAAATCAGCGCTACAAAGAAGTCTCGCTTCCCATCGGTCAAAAGGGCCATGCTGAAAAAAGTGTCAAAACCAGAAATGCAGGACAGGCCATGGAGAAATGGGAGCCTTGCTACACTGATGGGCGGGATGTAAATTGCCAAGAGCCACTCCGGAGAAGTGTCCGGTGAGTCCTGAAACATCTGAAAAACACAGCTTAGAGAGCATAGGGCACTTCCACTCATGGGGGTATAAATTGGGAAAATTAAAAATCAGCAAGACACAAGCACCCCAAAGTTTAGGGCTGCTCTGTTGACCAGGACCTCCACTTCATTCCACCTTAAATATCCCAGGAAAGAGAAAAATGGATAAAGAAGTTGTGGTCCTTATGTACATTGGAATATCACTCAGCCAGGAAATCAATGTCGTAAGGTTAGTAGCAGCATGATGAGTGGATTTAGGTACGACGATTCTAAGTGAAATAAGTCACACAGAAAAGGACACTTCTCATAAGTTATCACTGATAGAGGGAATGTAAAAACCGTTACACTTGAACTGAATTACAAAACAGAACAGAGTCACACATGCAGAAAACACACTATGGCTGCTTAACGGGAAAGGTGAGGTGGGGTGATACATAAAACAAGGGTATCAAATTAGCTCAGATACCATTCCATAAACCCAATATGTAATAGACAAGACCTACTCCTTGCTCAGAGAACTGGACTCAACACGCCCTATTCACCGCACAAGAATATATCTGACTAATAATAATCGTAAAACCTATGTATTGATATCTGTCTGTTAGTGTGTCAAGTGGGTGTAAAGCGGCATAAACACAGCAGTGAAAAGCAGCTAAACCCCATTATAAAAATAAATTACGTTGAAACACCCATGAAACAAAGACAGTGAAAGAGAGAGAAATTCTTACACAATGCGTTCAGGGGCTGTGATGCAACCTGGATTGACCATATCTAGACGCACAGCTGGATGAGACATAAGGGTGGACACTCTTGGGGCTGAGAGGTTTGGTGAGGTTGGGTGAGCAAACGCAGACCCTTTAAAGGAATACTGCGTGGTACCCATCGCATGGGTCCCAAATCTCCAGGTTCAAGGGCATCTTCCTACATCAAAAACATGCATGAGAAACCCAGAAGATGGTACACCGTGTGATGGGGAAAGGTTTCTAAAACGCACCTCATTTCTCAACTCCTTGTGCCCGGGTTCGCCATTCCAGCCGCTTTACTAGCAAGCTCCCTACTTGGAGCATTAGCACCTTTAACCTCCTGTTCCATGCAGGTTGCAATTTGTCCTGAGGATAAACGGGAAGACGTGGAACCAACGAGAGACTAGCTCTTGGTGTTGGGACAGGCACAGGTCACTCTATTTTCCCATCAGAAAGAAGAATTAACCACAGGCTCAGCCTGCCCCCCGGAACCAGAACAGGGCCTGAAGCCATTCTGCGATTTTGCGGCCAGCTCCCATAAAAACGAGTTGTAAAATGGAGGTTCAGGGCACTGCAATTCACAAACCTGCAGAGTTATAAATGATAACTCCCGTCCACAAATATATTGAGGGAAGGCAAAGAAGAGGATTTGAAATCAAGGCAGAATTGCAGGAAACAGATTTCAGGAGGTAGATACGAATCACCTTTAAAGCACATGAAAAGCGGCAAAACGTTGAGAATGATGCCCTTGGCCAAAAAGGGCGTATGTGTTTTTTCCTGAATATATTCAGGAAAAAACGCATACGCCCTTTTTGGCCAACCAAGCCACCTGGAAAGGCAAATCAGCGCTACAAAGAAGTCTCGCTTCCCATCGGTCAAAAGGGCCATGCTGAAAAAAGTGTCAAAACCAGAAATGCAGGACAGGCCATGGAGAAATGGGAGCCTTGCTACACTGATGGGCGGGATGTAAATTGCCAAGAGCCACTCCGGAGAAGTGTCCGGTGAGTCCTGAAACATCTGAAAAACACAGCTTAGAGAGCATAGGGCACTTCCACTCATGGGGGTATAAATTGGGAAAATTAAAAATCAGCAAGACACAAGCACCCCAAAGTTTAGGGCTGCTCTGTTGACCAGGACCTCCACTTCATTCCACCTTCAATATCCCAGGAAAGAGAAAAATGGATAAAGAAGTTGTGGTCCTTATGTACAATGGAATATCACTCAGCCATGAAATCAATGTCGTAAGGTTAGTAGCAGCATGATGAGTGGATTTAGGTACGACGATTCTAAGTGAAATAAGTCACACAGAAAAGGACACTTCTCATAAGGTATCACTGATAGAGGGAATGTAAAAACCGTTACACTTGAACTGAATTACAAAACAGAACAGAGTCACACATGCAGAAAACACACTATGGCTGCTTAACGGGAAAGGTGAGGTGGGGTGATACATAAAACAAGGGTGTCAAATTAGCTCAGATACCGTTCCATAAACCCAATATGTAATAGACAAGACCTACTCCTTGCTCAGAGAACTGGACTCAACACGCCCTATTCACCGCACAAGAATATATCTGACTAATAATAATCGTAAAACCTATGTATTGATATCTCTCTGTTAGTGTGTCAAGTGGGTGTAAAGCGGCATAAACACAGCAGTGAAAAGCAGCTAAACCCCATTATAAAAATAAATTACTTTGAAACACCCATGAAACAAAGACAGTGAAAGAGAGAGAAATTCTTACACAATGCGTTCAGGGGCTGTGATGCAACCTGGATTGACCATATCTAGACGCACAGCTGGATGAGACATAAGGGTGGACACTCTTGGGGCTGAGAGGTTTGGTGAGGTTGGGTGAGCAAACGCAGACCCTTTAAAGGAATACTGCGTGGTACCCATCGCATGGGTCCCAAATCTCCAGGTTCAAGGGCATCTTCCTACATCAAAAACATGCATGAGAAACCCAGAAGATGGTACACCGTGTGATGGGGAAAGGTTTCTAAAACGCACCTCATTTCTCATCTCCTTGTGCCCGGGTTCGCCATTCCAGCCGCTTTACTAGCAAGCTCCCTACTTGGAGCATCAGCACCTTTAACCTCCTGTTCCATACAGGTTGCAATTTGTCCTGAGGATAAACGGGAAGACGTGGAACCAACGAGAGACTAGCTCTTGGTGTTGGGACAGGCACAGGTCACTCTATTTTCCCATCAGAAAGAAGAATTAACCACAGGCTCAGCCTGCCCCCCGGAACCAGAACAGGGCCTGAAGCCATTCTGCGATTTTGCGGCCAGCTCCCATAAAAACGAGTTGTAAAATGGAGGTTCAGGGCACTGCAATTCACAAACCTGCAGAGTTATAAATGATAACTCTCGTCCACAAATATATTGAGGGAAGGCAAAGAAGAGGATTTGAAATCAAGGCAGAATTGCAGGAAACAGATTTCAGGAGGTAGATACGAATCGCCTTTAAAGCACATGAAAAGCGGCAAAACGTTGAAAATGATGCCCTTGGCCAAAAAGGGCGTATGCGTTTTTTCCTGAATATATTCAGGAAAAAACGCATACGCCCTTTTTGGCCAACCAAGGAACCTGGAAAGGCAAATCAGCGCTACAAAGAAGTCTCGCTTCCCATCGGTCAAAAGGGCCATGCTGAAAAAAGTGTCAAAACCAGAAATGCAGGACAGGCCATGGAGAAATGGGAGCCTTGCTACACTGATGGGCGGGATGTAAATTGCCAAGAGCCACTCTGGAGAAGTGTCCGGTGAGTCCTGAAACATCTGAAAAACACAGCTTAGAGAGCATAGGGCACTTCCACTCATGGGGGTATAAATTGGGAAAATTAAAAATCAGCAAGACACAAGCACCCCAAAGTTTAGGGCTGCTCTGTTGACCAGGACCTCCACTTCATTCCACCTTAAATATCCCAGGAAAGAGAAAAATGGATAAAGAAGTTGTGGTCCTTATGTACATTGGAATATCACTCAGCCAGGAAATCAATGTCGTAAGGTTAGTAGCAGCATGATGAGTGGATTTAGGTACGACGATTCTAAGTGAAATAAGTCACACAGAAAAGGACACTTCTCATAAGGTATCACTGATAGAGGGAATGTAAAAACCGTTACACTTGAACTGAATTACAAAACAGAACAGAGTCACACATGCAGAAAACACACTATGGCTGCTTAACGGGAAAGGTGAGGTGGGGTGATACATAAAACAAGGGTATCAAATTAGCTCAGATACCGTTCCATAAACCCAATATGTAATAGACCAGACCTACTCCTTGCTCAGAGAACTGGACTCAACACGCCCTATTCACCGCACAAGAATATATCTGACTAATAATAATCGTAAAACCTATGTATTGATATCTGTCTGTTAGTGTGTCAAGTGGGTGTAAAGCGGCATAAACACAGCAGTGAAAAGCAGCTAAACCCCATTATAAAAATAAATTACGTTGAAACACCCATGAAACAAAGACAGTGAAAGAGAGAGAAATTCTTACACAATGCGTTCAGGGGCTGTGATGCAACCTGGATTGACCATATCTAGACGCACAGCTGGATGAGACATAAGGGTGGACACTCTTGGGGCTGAGAGGTTTGGTGAGGTTGGGTGAGCAAACGCAGACCCTTTAAAGGAATACTGCGTGGTACCCATCGCATGGGTCCCAAATCTCCAGGTTCAAGGGCATCTTCCTACATCAAAAACATGCATGAGAAACCCAGAAGATGGTACACCGTGTGATGGGGAAAGGTTTCTAAAACGCACCTCATTTCTCAACTCCTTGTGCCCGGGTTCGCCATTCCAGCCGCTTTACTAGCAAGCTCCCTACTTGGAGCATTAGCACCTTTAACCTCCTGTTCCATGCAGGTTGCAATTTGTCCTGAGGATAAACGGGAAGACGTGGAACCAACGAGAGACTAGCTCTTGGTGTTGGGACAGGCACAGGTCACTCTATTTTCCCATCAGAAAGAAGAATTAACCACAGGCTCAGCCTGCCCCCCGGAACCAGAACAGGGCCTGAAGCCATTCTGCGATTTTGCGGCCAGCTCCCATAAAAACGAGTTGTAAAATGGAGGTTCAGGGCACTGCAATTCACAAACCTGCAGAGTTATAAATGATAACTCCCGTCCACAAATATATTGAGGGAAGGCAAAGAAGAGGATTTGAAATCAAGGCAGAATTGCAGGAAACAGATTTCAGGAGGTAGATACGAATCACCTTTAAAGCACATGAAAAGCGGCAAAACGTTGAGAATGATGCCCTTGGCCAAAAAGGGCGTATGTGTTTTTTCCTGAATATATTCAGGAAAAAACGCATACGCCCTTTTTGGCCAACCAAGCCACCTGGAAAGGCAAATCAGCGCTACAAAGAAGTCTCGCTTCCCATCGGTCAAAAGGGCCATGCTGAAAAAAGTGTCAAAACCAGAAATGCAGGACAGGCCATGGAGAAATGGGAGCCTTGCTACACTGATGGGCGGGATGTAAATTGCCAAGAGCCACTCCGGAGAAGTGTCCGGTGAGTCCTGAAACATCTGAAAAACACAGCTTAGAGAGCATAGGGCACTTCCACTCATGGGGGTATAAATTGGGAAAATTAAAAATCAGCAAGACACAAGCACCCCAAAGTTTAGGGCTGCTCTGTTGACCAGGACCTCCACTTCATTCCACCTTCAATATCCCAGGAAAGAGAAAAATGGATAAAGAAGTTGTGGTCCTTATGTACAATGGAATATCACTCAGCCATGAAATCAATGTCGTAAGGTTAGTAGCAGCATGATGAGTGGATTTAGGTACGACGATTCTAAGTGAAATAAGTCACACAGAAAAGGACACTTCTCATAAGGTATCACTGATAGAGGGAATGTAAAAACCGTTACACTTGAACTGAATTACAAAACAGAACAGAGTCACACATGCAGAAAACACACTATGGCTGCTTAACGGGAAAGGTGAGGTGGGGTGATACATAAAACAAGGGTGTCAAATTAGCTCAGATACCGTTCCATAAACCCAATATGTAATAGACAAGACCTACTCCTTGCTCAGAGAACTGGACTCAACACGCCCTATTCACCGCACAAGAATATATCTGACTAATAATAATCGTAAAACCTATGTATTGATATCTCTCTGTTAGTGTGTCAAGTGGGTGTAAAGCGGCATAAACACAGCAGTGAAAAGCAGCTAAACCCCATTATAAAAATAAATTACTTTGAAACACCCATGAAACAAAGACAGTGAAAGAGAGAGAAATTCTTACACAATGCGTTCAGGGGCTGTGATGCAACCTGGATTGACCATATCTAGACGCACAGCTGGATGAGACATAAGGGTGGACACTCTTGGGGCTGAGAGGTTTGGTGAGGTTGGGTGAGCAAACGCAGACCCTTTAAAGGAATACTGCGTGGTACCCATCGCATGGGTCCCAAATCTCCAGGTTCAAGGGCATCTTCCTACATCAAAAACATGCATGAGAAACCCAGAAGATGGTACACCGTGTGATGGGGAAAGGTTTCTAAAACGCACCTCATTTCTCATCTCCTTGTGCCCGGGTTCGCCATTCCAGCCGCTTTACTAGCAAGCTCCCTACTTGGAGCATCAGCACCTTTAACCTCCTGTTCCATACAGGTTGCAATTTGTCCTGAGGATAAACGGGAAGACGTGGAACCAACGAGAGACTAGCTCTTGGTGTTGGGACAGGCACAGGTCACTCTATTTTCCCATCAGAAAGAAGAATTAACCACAGGCTCAGCCTGCCCCCCGGAACCAGAACAGGGCCTGAAGCCATTCTGCGATTTTGCGGCCAGCTCCCATAAAAACGAGTTGTAAAATGGAGGTTCAGGGCACTGCAATTCACAAACCTGCAGAGTTATAAATGATAACTCTCGTCCACAAATATATTGAGGGAAGGCAAAGAAGAGGATTTGAAATCAAGGCAGAATTGCAGGAAACAGATTTCAGGAGGTAGATACGAATCGCCTTTAAAGCACATGAAAAGCGGCAAAACGTTGAAAATGATGCCCTTGGCCAAAAAGGGCGTATGCGTTTTTTCCTGAATATATTCAGGAAAAAACGCATACGCCCTTTTTGGCCAACCAAGGAACCTGGAAAGGCAAATCAGCGCTACAAAGAAGTCTCGCTTCCCATCGGTCAAAAGGGCCATGCTGAAAAAAGTGTCAAAACCAGAAATGCAGGACAGGCCATGGAGAAATGGGAGCCTTGCTACACTGATGGGCGGGATGTAAATTGCCAAGAGCCACTCTGGAGAAGTGTCCGGTGAGTCCTGAAACATCTGAAAAACACAGCTTAGAGAGCATAGGGCACTTCCACTCATGGGGGTATAAATTGGGAAAATTAAAAATCAGCAAGACACAAGCACCCCAAAGTTTAGGGCTGCTCTGTTGACCAGGACCTCCACTTCATTCCACCTTAAATATCCCAGGAAAGAGAAAAATGGATAAAGAAGTTGTGGTCCTTATGTACATTGGAATATCACTCAGCCAGGAAATCAATGTCGTAAGGTTAGTAGCAGCATGATGAGTGGATTTAGGTACGACGATTCTAAGTGAAATAAGTCACACAGAAAAGGACACTTCTCATAAGGTATCACTGATAGAGGGAATGTAAAAACCGTTACACTTGAACTGAATTACAAAACAGAACAGAGTCACACATGCAGAAAACACACTATGGCTGCTTAACGGGAAAGGTGAGGTGGGGTGATACATAAAACAAGGGTATCAAATTAGCTCAGATACCGTTCCATAAACCCAATATGTAATAGACCAGACCTACTCCTTGCTCAGAGAACTGGACTCAACACGCCCTATTCACCGCACAAGAATATATCTGACTAATAATAATCGTAAAACCTATGTATTGATATCTCTCTGTTAGTGTGTCAAGTGGGTGTAAAGCGGCATAAACACAGCAGTGAAAAGCAGCTAAACCCCATTATAAAAATAAATTACTTTGAAACACCCATGAAACAAAGACAGTGAAAGAGAGAGAAATTCTTACACAATGCGTTCAGGGGCTGTGATGCAACCTGGATTGACCATATCTAGACGCACAGCTGGATGAGACATAAGGGTGGACACTCTTGGGGCTGAGAGGTTTGGTGAGGTTGGGTGAGCAAACGCAGACCCTTTAAAGGAATACTGCGTGGTACCCATCGCATGGGTCCCAAATCTCCAGGTTCAAGGGCATCTTCCTACATCAAAAACATGCATGAGAAACCCAGAAGATGGTACACCGTGTGATGGAGAAAGGTTTCTAAAACGCACCTCATTTCTCAACTCCTTGTGCCCGGGTTCGCCATTCCAGCCGCTTTACTAGCAAGCTCCCTACTTGGAGCATCAGCACCTTTAACCTCCTGTTCCATGCGGGTTGCAATTTGTCCTGAGGATAAACGGGAAGACGTGGAACCAACGAGAGACTAGCTCTTGGTGTTGGGACAGGCACAGGTCACTCTATTTTCCCATCAGAAAGAAGAATTAACCACAGGCTCAGCCTGCCCCCCGGAACCAGAACAGGGCCTGAAGCCATTCTGCGATTTTGCGGCCAGCTCCCATAAAAACGAGTTGTAAAATGGAGGTTCAGGGCACTGCAATTCACAAACCTGCAGAGTTATAAATGATAACTCTCGTCCACAAATATATTGAGGGAAGGCAAAGAAGAGGATTTGAAATCAAGGCAGAATTGCAGGAAACAGATTTCAGGAGGTAGATACGAATCGCCTTTAAAGCACATGAAAAGCGGCAAAACGTTGACAATGATGCCCTTGGCCAAAAAGGGCGTATGCGTTTTTTCCTGAATATATGCAGGAAAAAACGCATACGCCCTTTTTGGCCAACCAAGCCACCTGGAAAGGCAAATCAGCGCTACAAAGAAGTCTCGCTTCCCATCGGTCAAAAGGGCCATGCTGAAAAAAGTGTCAAAACCAGAAATGCAGGACAGGCCATGGAGAAATGGGAGCCTTGCTACACTGATGGGCGGGATGTAAATTGCCAAGAGCCACTCCGGAGAAGTGTCCGGTGAGTCCTGAAACATCTGAAAAAACACAGCTTAGAGAGCATAGGGCACTTCCACTCATGGGGGTATAAATTGGGAAAATTAAAAATCAGCAAGACACAAGCACCCCAAAGTTTAGGGCTGCTCTGTTGACCAGGACCTCCACTTCATTCCACCTTAAATATCCCAGGAAAGAGAAAAATGGATAAAGAAGTTGTGGTCCTTATGTACAATGGAATATCACTCAGCCATGAAATCAATGTCGTAAGGTTAGTAGCAGCATGATGAGTGGATTTAGGTACGACGATTCTAAGTGAAATAAGTCACACAGAAAAGGACACTTCTCATAAGGTATCACTGATAGAGGGAATGTAAAAACCGTTACACTTGAACTGAATTACAAAACAGAACAGAGTCACACATGCAGAAAACACACTATGGCTGCTTAACGGGAAAGGTGAGGTGGGGTGATACATAAAACAAGGGTATCAAATTAGCTCAGATACCGTTCCATAAACCCAATATGTAATAGACAAGACCTACTCCTTGCTCAGAGAACTGGACTCAGCACGCCCTATTCACCGCACAAGAATATATCTGACTAATAATAATCGTAAAACCTATGTATTGATATCTGTCTGTTAGTGTGTCAAGTGGGTGTAAAGCGGCATAAACACAGCAGTGAAAAGCAGCTAAACCCCATTATAAAAATAAATTACTTTGAAACACCCATGAAACAAAGACAGTGAAAGAGAGAGAAATTCTTACACAATGCGTTCAGGGGCTGTGATGCAACCTGGATTGACCATATCTAGACGCACAGCTGGATGAGACATAAGGGTGGACACTCTTGGGGCTGAGAGGTTTGGTGAGGTTGGGTGAGCAAACGCAGACCCTTTAAAGGAATACTGCGTGGTACCCATCGCATGGGTCCCAAATCTCCAGGTTCAAGGGCATCTTCCTACATCAAAAACATACATGAGAAACCCAGAAGATGGTACACCGTGTGATGGGGAAAGGTTTCTAAAACGCACCTCATTTCTCATCTCCTTGTGCCCGGGTTCGCCATTCCAGCCGCTTTACTAGCAAGCTCCCTACTTGGAGCATCAGCACCTTTAACCTCCTGTTCCATACAGGTTGCAATTTGTCCTGAGGATAAACGGGAAGACGTGGAACCAACGAGAGACTAGCTCTTGGTGTTGGGACAGGCACAGGTCACTCTATTTTCCCATCAGAAAGAAGAATTAACCACAGGCTCAGCCTGCCCCACGGAACCAGAATAGGGCCTGAAGCCATTCTGCGATTTTGCGGCCAGCTCCCATAAAAACGAGTTGTAAAATGGAGGTTCAGGGCACTGCAATTCACAAACCTGCAGAGTTATAAATGATAACTCCCGTCCACAAATATATTGAGGGAAGGCAAAGAAGAGGATTTGAAATCAAGGCAGAATTGCAGGAAACAGATTTCAGGAGGTAGATACGAATCGCCTTTAAAGCACATGAAAAGCGGCAAAACGTTGACAATGATGCCCTTGGCCAAAAAGGGCGTATGCGTTTTTTCCTGAATATATTCAGGAAAAAATGCATACGCCCTTTTTGGCCAACCAAGCAACCTGGAAAGGCAAATCAGCGCTACAAAGAAGTCTCGCTTCCCATCGGTCAAAAGGGTCATGCTGAAAAAAGTGTCAAAACCAGAAATGCAGGACAGGCCATGGAGAAATGGGAGCCTTGCTACACTGATGGGCGGGATGTAAATTGCCAAGAGCCACTCCGGAGAAGTGTCCGGTGAGTCCTGAAACATCTGAAAAACACAGCTTAGAGAGCATAGGGCACTTCCACTCATGGGGGTATAAATTGGGAAAATTAAAAATCAGCAAGACACAAGCACCCCAAAGTTTAGGGCTGCTCTGTTGACCAGGACCTCCACTTCATTCCACCTTAAATATCCCAGGAAAGAGAAAAATGGATAAAGAAGTTGTGATCCTTATGTACAATGGAATATCACTCAGCCATGAAATCAATGTCGTAAGGTTAGTAGCAGCATGATGAGAGGATTTAGGTACAACGATTCTAAGTGAAATAAGTCACACAGAAAAGGACACTTCTCATAAGGTATCACTGATAGAGGGAATGTAAAAACCGTTACACTTGAACTGAATTACAAAACAGAACAGAGTCACACATGCAGAAAACACACTATGGCTGCTTAACGGGAAAGGTGAGGTGGGGTGATACATAAAACAAGGGTATCAAATTAGCTCAGATACCGTTCCATAAACCCAATATGTAATAGACAAGACCTACCCCTTGCTCAGAGAACTGGACTCAACACGCCCTATTCACCGCACAAGAATATATCTGACTAATAATAATCGTAAAACCTATGTATTGATATCTCTCTGTTAGTGTGTCAAGTGGGTGTAAAGCGGCATAAACACAGCAGTGAAAAGCAGCTAAACCCCATTATAAAAATAAATTACTTTGAAACACCCATGAAACAAAGACAGTGAAAGAGAGAGAAATTCTTAAACAATGCGTTCAGGGGCTGTGATGCAACCTGGATTGACCATATCAAGATGCACAGCTGGATGAGACATAAGGGTGGACACTCTTGGGGCTGAGAGGTTTGGTGAGGTTGGGTGAGCAAACGCAGACCCTTTAAAGGAATACTGCGTGGTACCCATCGCATGGGTCCCAAATCTCCAGGTTCAAGGGCATCTTCCTACATCAAAAACATGCATGAGAAACCCAGAAGATGGTACACCGTGTGATGGGGAAAGGTTTCTAAAACGCACCTCATTTCTCATCTCCTTGTGCCCGGGTTCGCCATTCCAGCTGCTTTACTAGCAAGTTCCCTACTTGGAGCATCAGCACCTTTAACCTCCTGTTCCATACAGGTTGCAATTTGTCCTGAGGATAAACGGGAAGACGTGGAACCAACGAGAGACTAGCTCTTGGTGTTGGGACAGGCACAGGTCACTCTATTTTCCCATCAGAAAGAAGAATTAACCACAGGCTCAGCCTGCCCCCCGGAACCAGAACAGGGCCTGAAGCCATTCTGCGATTTTGCGGCCAGCTCCCATAAAAACGAGTTGTAAAATGGAGGTTCAGGGCACTGCAATTCACAAACCTGCAGAGTTATAAATGATAACTCTCGTCCACAAATATATTGAGGGAAGGCAAAGAAGAGGATTTGAAATCAAGGCAGAATTGCAGGAAACAGATTTCAGGAGGTAGATACGAATCGCCTTTAAAGCACATGAAAAGCGGCAAAACGTTGACAATGATGCCCTTGGCCAAAAAGGGCGTATGCGTTTTTTCCTGAATATATTCAGGAAAAAACGCATACGCCCTTTTTGGCCAACCAAGCCACCTGGAAAGGCAAATCAGCGCTACAAAGAAGTCTCGCTACCCATCGGTCAAAAGGGCCATGCTGAAAAAAGTGTCAAAACCAGAAATGCAGGACAGGCCATGGAGAAATGGGAGCCTTGCTACACTGATGGGCGGGATGTAAATTGCCAAGAGCCACTCCGGAGAAGTGTCCGGTGAGTCCTGAAACATCTGAAAAACACAGCTTAGAGAGCATAGGGCACTTCCACTCATGGGGGTATAAATTGGGAAAATTAAAAATCAGCAAGACACAAGCACCCCAAAGTTTAGGGCTGCTCTGTTGACCAGGACCTCCACTTCATTCCACCTTAAATATCCCAGGAAAGAGAAAAATGGATAAAGAAGTTGTGGTCCTTATGTACATTGGAATATCACTCAGCCAGGAAATCAATGTCGTAAGGTTAGTAGCAGCATGATGAGTGGATTTAGGTACGACGATTCTAAGTGAAATAAGTCACACAGAAAAGGACACTTCTCATAAGGTATCACTGATAGAGGGAATGTAAAAACCGTTACACTTGAACTGAATTACAAAACAGAACAGAGTCACACATGCAGAAAACACACTATGGCTGCTTAACGGGAAAGGTGAGGTGGGGTGATACATAAAACAAGGGTATCAAATTAGCTCAGATACCATTCCATAAACCCAATATGTAATAGACAAGACCTACTCCTTGCTCAGAGAACTGGACTCAGCACGCCCTATTCACCGCACAAGAATATATCTGACTAATAATAATCGTAAAACCTATGTATTGATATCTCTCTGTTAGTGTGTCAAGTGGGTGTAAAGCGGCATAAACACAGCAGTGAAAAGCAGCTAAAACCCATTATAAAAATAAATTACTTTGAAACACCCATGAAACAAAGACAGTGAAAGAGAGAGAAATTCTTACACAATGCGTTCAGGGGCTGTGATGCAACCTGGATTGACCATATCTAGACGCACAGCTGGATGAGACATAAGGGTGGACACTCTTGGGGCTGAGAGGTTTGGTGAGGTTGGGTGAGCAAACGCAGACCCTTTAAAGGAATACTGCGTGGTACCCATCGCATGGGTCCCAAATCTCCAGGTTCAAGGGCATCTTCCTACATCAAAAACATGCATGAGAAACCCAGAAGATGGTACACCGTGTGATGGGGAAAGGTTTCTAAAACGCACCTCATTTCTCATCTCCTTGTGCCCGGGTTCGCCATTCCAGCCGCTTTACTAGCAAGCTCCCTACTTGGAGCATCAGCACCTTTAACCTCCTGTTCCATACAGGTTGCAATTTGTCCTGAGGATAAACGGGAAGACGTGGAACCAACGAGAGACTAGCTCTTGGTGTTGGGACAGGCACAGGTCACTCTATTTTCCCATCAGAAAGAAGAATTAACCACAGGCTCAGCCTGCCCCCCGGAACCAGAACAGGGCCTGAAGCCAATCTGCGATTTTGCGGCCAGCTCCCATAAAAACGAGTTGTAAAATGGAGGTTCAGGGCACTGCAATTCACAAACCTGCAGAGTTATAAATGATAACTCTCGTCCACAAATATATTGAGGGAAGGCAAAGAAGAGGATTTGAAATCAAGGCAGAATTGCAGGAAACAGATTTCAGGAGGTAGATACGAATCGCCTTTAAAGCACATGAAAAGCGGCAAAACGTTGACAATGATGCCCTTGGCCAAAAAGGGCGTATGCGTTTTTTCCTGAATATATTCAGGAAAAAACGCATACGCCCTTTTTGGCCAACCAAGCCACCTGGAAAGGCAAATCAGCGCTACAAAGAAGTCTCGCTTCCCATCGGTCAAAAGGGCCATGCTGAAAAAAGTGTCAAAACCAGAAATGCAGGACAGGCCATGGAGAAATGGGAGCCTTGCTACACTGATGGGCGGGATGTAAATTGCCAAGAGCCACTCTGGAGAAGTGTCCGGTGAGTCCTGAAACATCTGAAAAACACAGCTTAGAGAGCATAGGGCACTTCCACTCATGGGGGTATAAATTGGGAAAATTAAAAATCAGCAAGACACAAGCACCCCAAAGTTTAGGGCTGCTCTGTTGACCAGGACCTCCACTTCATTCCACCTTAAATATCCCAGGAAAGAGAAAAATGGATAAAGAAGTTGTGGTCCTTATGTACATTGGAATATCACTCAGCCAGGAAATCAATGTCGTAAGGTTAGTAGCAGCATGATGAGTGGATTTAGGTACGACGATTCTAAGTGAAATAAGTCACACAGAAAAGGACACTTCTCATAAGGTATCACTGATAGAGGGAATGTAAAAACCGTTACACTTGAACTGAATTACAAAACAGAACAGAGTCACACATGCAGAAAACACACTATGGCTGCTTAACGGGAAAGGTGAGGTGGGGTGATACATAAAACAAGGGTATCAAATTAGCTCAGATACCGTTCCATAAACCCAATATGTAATAGACCAGACCTACTCCTTGCTCAGAGAACTGGACTCAACACGCCCTATTCACCGCACAAGAATATATCTGACTAATAATAATCGTAAAACCTATGTATTGATATCTCTCTGTTAGTGTGTCAAGTGGGTGTAAAGCGGCATAAACACAGCAGTGAAAAGCAGCTAAACCCCATTATAAAAATAAATTACTTTGAAACACCCATGAAACAAAGACAGTGAAAGAGAGAGAAATTCTTACACAATGCGTTCAGGGGCTGTGATGCAACCTGGATTGACCATATCTAGACGCACAGCTGGATGAGACATAAGGGTGGACACTCTTGGGGCTGAGAGGTTTGGTGAGGTTGGGTGAGCAAACGCAGACCCTTTAAAGGAATACTGCGTGGTACCCATCGCATGGGTCCCAAATCTCCAGGTTCAAGGGCATCTTCCTACATCAAAAACATGCATGAGAAACCCAGAAGATGGTACACCGTGTGATGGGGAAAGGTTTCTAAAACGCACCTCATTTCTCATCTCCTTGTGCCCGGGTTCGCCATTCCAGCCGCTTTACTAGCAAGCTCCCTACTTGGAGCATCAGCACCTTTAACCTCCTGTTCCATACAGGTTGCAATTTGTCCTGAGGATAAACGGGAAGACGTGGAACCAACGAGAGACTAGCTCTTGGTGTTGGGACAGGCACAGGTCACTCTATTTTCCCATCAGAAAGAAGAATTAACCACAGGCTCAGCCTGCCCCCCGGAACCAGAACAGGGCCTGAAGCCATTCTGCGATTTTGCGGCCAGCTCCCATAAAAACGAGTTGTAAAATGGAGGTTCAGGGCACTGCAATTCACAAACCTGCAGAGTTATAAATGATAACTCTCGTCCACAAATATATTGAGGGAAGGCAAAGAAGAGGATTTGAAATCAAGGCAGAATTGCAGGAAACAGATTTCAGGAGGTAGATACGAATCGCCTTTAAAGCACATGAAAAGCGGCAAAACGTTGACAATGATGCCCTTGGCCAAAAAGGGCGTATGCGTTTTTTCCTGAATATATTCAGGAAAAAACGCATACGCCCTTTTTGGCCAACCAAGGAACCTGGAAAGGCAAATCAGCGCTACAAAGAAGTCTCGCTTCCCATCGGTCAAAAGGGCCATGCTGAAAAAAGTGTCAAAACCAGAAATGCAGGACAGGCCATGGAGAAATGGGAGCCTTGCTACACTGATGGGCGGGATGTAAATTGCCAAGAGCCACTCCGGAGAAGTGTCCGGTGAGTCCTGAAACATCTGAAAAACACAGCTTAGAGAGCATAGGGCACTTCCACTCATGGGGGTATAAATTGGGAAAATTAAAAATCAGCAAGACACAAGCACCCCAAAGTTTAGGGCTGCTCTGTTGACCAGGACCTCCACTTCATTCCACCTTAAATATCCCAGGAAAGAGAAAAATGGATAAAGAAGTTGTGGTCCTTATGTACATTGGAATATCACTCAGCCAGGAAATCAATGTCGTAAGGTTAGTAGCAGCATGATGAGTGGATTTAGGTACGACGATTCTAAGTGAAATAAGTCACACAGAAAAGGACACTTCTCATAAGTTATCACTGATAGAGGGAATGTAAAAACCGTTACACTTGAACTGAATTACAAAACAGAACAGAGTCACACATGCAGAAAACACACTATGGCTGCTTAACGGGAAAGGTGAGGTGGGGTGATACATAAAACAAGGGTATCAAATTAGCTCAGATACCATTCCATAAACCCAATATGTAATAGACAAGACCTACTCCTTGCTCAGAGAACTGGACTCAACACGCCCTATTCACCGCACAAGAATATATCTGACTAATAATAATCGTAAAACCTATGTATTGATATCTGTCTGTTAGTGTGTCAAGTGGGTGTAAAGCGGCATAAACACAGCAGTGAAAAGCAGCTAAACCCCATTATAAAAATAAATTACGTTGAAACACCCATGAAACAAAGACAGTGAAAGAGAGAGAAATTCTTACACAATGCGTTCAGGGGCTGTGATGCAACCTGGATTGACCATATCTAGACGCACAGCTGGATGAGACATAAGGGTGGACACTCTTGGGGCTGAGAGGTTTGGTGAGGTTGGGTGAGCAAACGCAGACCCTTTAAAGGAATACTGCGTGGTACCCATCGCATGGGTCCCAAATCTCCAGGTTCAAGGGCATCTTCCTACATCAAAAACATGCATGAGAAACCCAGAAGATGGTACACCGTGTGATGGGGAAAGGTTTCTAAAACGCACCTCATTTCTCAACTCCTTGTGCCCGGGTTCGCCATTCCAGCCGCTTTACTAGCAAGCTCCCTACTTGGAGCATTAGCACCTTTAACCTCCTGTTCCATGCAGGTTGCAATTTGTCCTGAGGATAAACGGGAAGACGTGGAACCAACGAGAGACTAGCTCTTGGTGTTGGGACAGGCACAGGTCACTCTATTTTCCCATCAGAAAGAAGAATTAACCACAGGCTCAGCCTGCCCCCCGGAACCAGAACAGGGCCTGAAGCCATTCTGCGATTTTGCGGCCAGCTCCCATAAAAACGAGTTGTAAAATGGAGGTTCAGGGCACTGCAATTCACAAACCTGCAGAGTTATAAATGATAACTCCCGTCCACAAATATATTGAGGGAAGGCAAAGAAGAGGATTTGAAATCAAGGCAGAATTGCAGGAAACAGATTTCAGGAGGTAGATACGAATCACCTTTAAAGCACATGAAAAGCGGCAAAACGTTGAGAATGATGCCCTTGGCCAAAAAGGGCGTATGTGTTTTTTCCTGAATATATTCAGGAAAAAACGCATACGCCCTTTTTGGCCAACCAAGCCACCTGGAAAGGCAAATCAGCGCTACAAAGAAGTCTCGCTTCCCATCGGTCAAAAGGGCCATGCTGAAAAAAGTGTCAAAACCAGAAATGCAGGACAGGCCATGGAGAAATGGGAGCCTTGCTACACTGATGGGCGGGATGTAAATTGCCAAGAGCCACTCCGGAGAAGTGTCCGGTGAGTCCTGAAACATCTGAAAAACACAGCTTAGAGAGCATAGGGCACTTCCACTCATGGGGGTATAAATTGGGAAAATTAAAAATCAGCAAGACACAAGCACCCCAAAGTTTAGGGCTGCTCTGTTGACCAGGACCTCCACTTCATTCCACCTTCAATATCCCAGGAAAGAGAAAAATGGATAAAGAAGTTGTGGTCCTTATGTACAATGGAATATCACTCAGCCATGAAATCAATGTCGTAAGGTTAGTAGCAGCATGATGAGTGGATTTAGGTACGACGATTCTAAGTGAAATAAGTCACACAGAAAAGGACACTTCTCATAAGGTATCACTGATAGAGGGAATGTAAAAACCGTTACACTTGAACTGAATTACAAAACAGAACAGAGTCACACATGCAGAAAACACACTATGGCTGCTTAAGGGGAAAGGTGAGGTGGGGTGATACATAAAACAAGGGTGTCAAATTAGCTCAGATACCGTTCCATAAACCCAATATGTAATAGACAAGACCTACTCCTTGCTCAGAGAACTGGACTCAACACGCCCTATTCACCGCACAAGAATATATCTGACTAATAATAATCGTAAAACCTATGTATTGATATCTCTCTGTTAGTGTGTCAAGTGGGTGTAAAGCGGCATAAACACAGCAGTGAAAAGCAGCTAAACCCCATTATAAAAATAAATTACTTTGAAACACCCATGAAACAAAGACAGTGAAAGAGAGAGAAATTCTTACACAATGCGTTCAGGGGCTGTGATGCAACCTGGATTGACCATATCTAGACGCACAGCTGGATGAGACATAAGGGTGGACACTCTTGGGGCTGAGAGGTTTGGTGAGGTTGGGTGAGCAAACGCAGACCCTTTAAAGGAATACTGCGTGGTACCCATCGCATGGGTCCCAAATCTCCAGGTTCAAGGGCATCTTCCTACATCAAAAACATGCATGAGAAACCCAGAAGATGGTACACCGTGTGATGGGGAAAGGTTTCTAAAACGCACCTCATTTCTCATCTCCTTGTGCCCGGGTTCGCCATTCCAGCCGCTTTACTAGCAAGCTCCCTACTTGGAGCATCAGCACCTTTAACCTCCTGTTCCATACAGGTTGCAATTTGTCCTGAGGATAAACGGGAAGACGTGGAACCAACGAGAGACTAGCTCTTGGTGTTGGGACAGGCACAGGTCACTCTATTTTCCCATCAGAAAGAAGAATTAACCACAGGCTCAGCCTGCCCCCCGGAACCAGAACAGGGCCTGAAGCCATTCTGCGATTTTGCGGCCAGCTCCCATAAAAACGAGTTGTAAAATGGAGGTTCAGGGCACTGCAATTCACAAACCTGCAGAGTTATAAATGATAACTCTCGTCCACAAATATATTGAGGGAAGGCAAAGAAGAGGATTTGAAATCAAGGCAGAATTGCAGGAAACAGATTTCAGGAGGTAGATACGAATCGCCTTTAAAGCACATGAAAAGCGGCAAAACGTTGAAAATGATGCCCTTGGCCAAAAAGGGCGTATGCGTTTTTTCCTGAATATATTCAGGAAAAAACGCATACGCCCTTTTTGGCCAACCAAGGAACCTGGAAAGGCAAATCAGCGCTACAAAGAAGTCTCGCTTCCCATCGGTCAAAAGGGCCATGCTGAAAAAAGTGTCAAAACCAGAAATGCAGGACAGGCCATGGAGAAATGGGAGCCTTGCTACACTGATGGGCGGGATGTAAATTGCCAAGAGCCACTCTGGAGAAGTGTCCGGTGAGTCCTGAAACATCTGAAAAACACAGCTTAGAGAGCATAGGGCACTTCCACTCATGGGGGTATAAATTGGGAAAATTAAAAATCAGCAAGACACAAGCACCCCAAAGTTTAGGGCTGCTCTGTTGACCAGGACCTCCACTTCATTCCACCTTAAATATCCCAGGAAAGAGAAAAATGGATAAAGAAGTTGTGGTCCTTATGTACATTGGAATATCACTCAGCCAGGAAATCAATGTCGTAAGGTTAGTAGCAGCATGATGAGTGGATTTAGGTACGACGATTCTAAGTGAAATAAGTCACACAGAAAAGGACACTTCTCATAAGGTATCACTGATAGAGGGAATGTAAAAACCGTTACACTTGAACTGAATTACAAAACAGAACAGAGTCACACATGCAGAAAACACACTATGGCTGCTTAACGGGAAAGGTGAGGTGGGGTGATACATAAAACAAGGGTATCAAATTAGCTCAGATACCGTTCCATAAACCCAATATGTAATAGACCAGACCTACTCCTTGCTCAGAGAACTGGACTCAACACGCCCTATTCACCGCACAAGAATATATCTGACTAATAATAATCGTAAAACCTATGTATTGATATCTCTCTGTTAGTGTGTCAAGTGGGTGTAAAGCGGCATAAACACAGCAGTGAAAAGCAGCTAAACCCCATTATAAAAATAAATTACTTTGAAACACCCATGAAACAAAGACAGTGAAAGAGAGAGAAATTCTTACACAATGCGTTCAGGGGCTGTGATGCAACCTGGATTGACCATATCTAGACGCACAGCTGGATGAGACATAAGGGTGGACACTCTTGGGGCTGAGAGGTTTGGTGAGGTTGGGTGAGCAAACGCAGACCCTTTAAAGGAATACTGCGTGGTACCCATCGCATGGGTCCCAAATCTCCAGGTTCAAGGGCATCTTCCTACATCAAAAACATGCATGAGAAACCCAGAAGATGGTACACCGTGTGATGGAGAAAGGTTTCTAAAACGCACCTCATTTCTCAACTCCTTGTGCCCGGGTTCGCCATTCCAGCCGCTTTACTAGCAAGCTCCCTACTTGGAGCATCAGCACCTTTAACCTCCTGTTCCATGCGGGTTGCAATTTGTCCTGAGGATAAACGGGAAGACGTGGAACCAACGAGAGACTAGCTCTTGGTGTTGGGACAGGCACAGGTCACTCTATTTTCCCATCAGAAAGAAGAATTAACCACAGGCTCAGCCTGCCCCCCGGAACCAGAACAGGGCCTGAAGCCATTCTGCGATTTTGCGGCCAGCTCCCATAAAAACGAGTTGTAAAATGGAGGTTCAGGGCACTGCAATTCACAAACCTGCAGAGTTATAAATGATAACTCTCGTCCACAAATATATTGAGGGAAGGCAAAGAAGAGGATTTGAAATCAAGGCAGAATTGCAGGAAACAGATTTCAGGAGGTAGATACGAATCGCCTTTAAAGCACATGAAAAGCGGCAAAACGTTGACAATGATGCCCTTGGCCAAAAAGGGCGTATGCGTTTTTTCCTGAATATATGCAGGAAAAAACGCATACGCCCTTTTTGGCCAACCAAGCCACCTGGAAAGGCAAATCAGCGCTACAAAGAAGTCTCGCTTCCCATCGGTCAAAAGGGCCATGCTGAAAAAAGTGTCAAAACCAGAAATGCAGGACAGGCCATGGAGAAATGGGAGCCTTGCTACACTGATGGGCGGGATGTAAATTGCCAAGAGCCACTCCGGAGAAGTGTCCGGTGAGTCCTGAAACATCTGAAAAAACACAGCTTAGAGAGCATAGGGCACTTCCACTCATGGGGGTATAAATTGGGAAAATTAAAAATCAGCAAGACACAAGCACCCCAAAGTTTAGGGCTGCTCTGTTGACCAGGACCTCCACTTCATTCCACCTTAAATATCCCAGGAAAGAGAAAAATGGATAAAGAAGTTGTGGTCCTTATGTACAATGGAATATCACTCAGCCATGAAATCAATGTCGTAAGGTTAGTAGCAGCATGATGAGTGGATTTAGGTACGACGATTCTAAGTGAAATAAGTCACACAGAAAAGGACACTTCTCATAAGGTATCACTGATAGAGGGAATGTAAAAACCGTTACACTTGAACTGAATTACAAAACAGAACAGAGTCACACATGCAGAAAACACACTATGGCTGCTTAACGGGAAAGGTGAGGTGGGGTGATACATAAAACAAGGGTATCAAATTAGCTCAGATACCGTTCCATAAACCCAATATGTAATAGACAAGACCTACTCCTTGCTCAGAGAACTGGACTCAGCACGCCCTATTCACCGCACAAGAATATATCTGACTAATAATAATCGTAAAACCTATGTATTGATATCTGTCTGTTAGTGTGTCAAGTGGGTGTAAAGCGGCATAAACACAGCAGTGAAAAGCAGCTAAACCCCATTATAAAAATAAATTACTTTGAAACACCCATGAAACAAAGACAGTGAAAGAGAGAGAAATTCTTACACAATGCGTTCAGGGGCTGTGATGCAACCTGGATTGACCATATCTAGACGCACAGCTGGATGAGACATAAGGGTGGACACTCTTGGGGCTGAGAGGTTTGGTGAGGTTGGGTGAGCAAACGCAGACCCTTTAAAGGAATACTGCGTGGTACCCATCGCATGGGTCCCAAATCTCCAGGTTCAAGGGCATCTTCCTACATCAAAAACATACATGAGAAACCCAGAAGATGGTACACCGTGTGATGGGGAAAGGTTTCTAAAACGCACCTCATTTCTCATCTCCTTGTGCCCGGGTTCGCCATTCCAGCCGCTTTACTAGCAAGCTCCCTACTTGGAGCATCAGCACCTTTAACCTCCTGTTCCATACAGGTTGCAATTTGTCCTGAGGATAAACGGGAAGACGTGGAACCAACGAGAGACTAGCTCTTGGTGTTGGGACAGGCACAGGTCACTCTATTTTCCCATCAGAAAGAAGAATTAACCACAGGCTCAGCCTGCCCCACGGAACCAGAATAGGGCCTGAAGCCATTCTGCGATTTTGCGGCCAGCTCCCATAAAAACGAGTTGTAAAATGGAGGTTCAGGGCACTGCAATTCACAAACCTGCAGAGTTATTAATGATAACTCTCGTCCACAAATATATTGAGGGAAGGCAAAGAAGAGGATTTGAAATCAAGGCAGAATTGCAGGAAACAGATTTCAGGAGGTAGATACGAATCGCCTTTAAAGCACATGAAAAGCGGCAAAACGTTGACAATGATGCCCTTGGCCAAAAAGGGCGTATGCGTTTTTTCCTGAATATATTCAGGAAAAAATGCATACGCCCTTTTTGGCCAACCAAGCAACCTGGAAAGGCAAATCAGCGCTACAAAGAAGTCTCGCTTCCCATCGGTCAAAAGGGTCATGCTGAAAAAAGTGTCAAAACCAGAAATGCAGGACAGGCCATGGAGAAATGGGAGCCTTGCTACACTGATGGGCGGGATGTAAATTGCCAAGAGCCACTCCGGAGAAGTGTCCGGTGAGTCCTGAAACATCTGAAAAACACAGCTTAGAGAGCATAGGGCACTTCCACTCATGGGGGTATAAATTGGGAAAATTAAAAATCAGCAAGACACAAGCACCCCAAAGTTTAGGGCTGCTCTGTTGACCAGGACCTCCACTTCATTCCACCTTAAATATCCCAGGAAAGAGAAAAATGGATAAAGAAGTTGTGATCCTTATGTACAATGGAATATCACTCAGCCATGAAATCAATGTCGTAAGGTTAGTAGCAGCATGATGAGAGGATTTAGGTACAACGATTCTAAGTGAAATAAGTCACACAGAAAAGGACACTTCTCATAAGGTATCACTGATAGAGGGAATGTAAAAACCGTTACACTTGAACTGAATTACAAAACAGAACAGAGTCACACATGCAGAAAACACACTATGGCTGCTTAACGGGAAAGGTGAGGTGGGGTGATACATAAAACAAGGGTATCAAATTAGCTCAGATACCGTTCCATAAACCCAATATGTAATAGACAAGACCTACCCCTTGCTCAGAGAACTGGACTCAACACGCCCTATTCACCGCACAAGAATATATCTGACTAATAATAATCGTAAAACCTATGTATTGATATCTCTCTGTTAGTGTGTCAAGTGGGTGTAAAGCGGCATAAACACAGCAGTGAAAAGCAGCTAAACCCCATTATAAAAATAAATTACTTTGAAACACCCATGAAACAAAGACAGTGAAAGAGAGAGAAATTCTTAAACAATGCGTTCAGGGGCTGTGATGCAACCTGGATTGACCATATCAAGATGCACAGCTGGATGAGACATAAGGGTGGACACTCTTGGGGCCGAGAGGTTTGGTGAGGTTGGGTGAGCAAACGCAGACCCTTTAAAGGAATACTGCGTGGTACCCATCGCATGGGTCCCAAATCTCCAGGTTCAAGGGCATCTTCCTACATCAAAAACATGCATGAGAAACCCAGAAGATGGTACACCGTGTGATGGGGAAAGGTTTCTAAAACGCACCTCATTTCTCATCTCCTTGTGCCCGGGTTCGCCATTCCAGCTGCTTTACTAGCAAGTTCCCTACTTGGAGCATCAGCACCTTTAACCTCCTGTTCCATACAGGTTGCAATTTGTCCTGAGGATAAACGGGAAGACGTGGAACCAACGAGAGACTAGCTCTTGGTGTTGGGACAGGCACAGGTCACTCTATTTTCCCATCAGAAAGAAGAATTAACCACAGGCTCAGCCTGCCCCCCGGAACCAGAACAGGGCCTGAAGCCATTCTGCGATTTTGCGGCCAGCTCCCATAAAAACGAGTTGTAAAATGGAGGTTCAGGGCACTGCAATTCACAAACCTGCAGAGTTATAAATGATAACTCTCGTCCACAAATATATTGAGGGAAGGCAAAGAAGAGGATTTGAAATCAAGGCAGAATTGCAGGAAACAGATTTCAGGAGGTAGATACGAATCGCCTTTAAAGCACATGAAAAGCGGCAAAACGTTGACAATGATGCCCTTGGCCAAAAAGGGCGTATGCGTTTTTTCCTGAATATATTCAGGAAAAAACGCATACGCCCTTTTTGGCCAACCAAGCCACCTGGAAAGGCAAATCAGCGCTACAAAGAAGTCTCGCTACCCATCGGTCAAAAGGGCCATGCTGAAAAAAGTGTCAAAACCAGAAATGCAGGACAGGCCATGGAGAAATGGGAGCCTTGCTACACTGATGGGCGGGATGTAAATTGCCAAGAGCCACTCCGGAGAAGTGTCCGGTGAGTCCTGAAACATCTGAAAAACACAGCTTAGAGAGCATAGGGCACTTCCACTCATGGGGGTATAAATTGGGAAAATTAAAAATCAGCAAGACACAAGCACCCCAAAGTTTAGGGCTGCTCTGTTGACCAGGACCTCCACTTCATTCCACCTTAAATATCCCAGGAAAGAGAAAAATGGATAAAGAAGTTGTGGTCCTTATGTACATTGGAATATCACTCAGCCAGGAAATCAATGTCGTAAGGTTAGTAGCAGCATGATGAGTGGATTTAGGTACGACGATTCTAAGTGAAATAAGTCACACAGAAAAGGACACTTCTCATAAGGTATCACTGATAGAGGGAATGTAAAAACCGTTACACTTGAACTGAATTACAAAACAGAACAGAGTCACACATGCAGAAAACACACTATGGCTGCTTAACGGG
This sequence comes from Balaenoptera borealis, assembly GCF_965194805.1. Lineage (NCBI taxonomy): Eukaryota > Metazoa > Chordata > Mammalia > Artiodactyla > Balaenopteridae > Balaenoptera > Balaenoptera borealis. The sequence continues at coordinate 117,709 of NW_028123340.1, forward strand.
AAAGGTGAGGTGGGGTGATACATAAAACAAGGGTATCAAATTAGCTCAGATACCATTCCATAAACCCAATATGTAATAGACAAGACCTACTCCTTGCTCAGAGAACTGGACTCAGCACGCCCTATTCACCGCACAAGAATATATCTGACTAATAATAATCGTAAAACCTATGTATTGATATCTCTCTGTTAGTGTGTCAAGTGGGTGTAAAGCGGCATAAACACAGCAGTGAAAAGCAGCTAAAACCCATTATAAAAATAAATTACTTTGAAACACCCATGAAACAAAGACAGTGAAAGAGAGAGAAATTCTTACACAATGCGTTCAGGGGCTGTGATGCAACCTGGATTGACCATATCTAGACGCACAGCTGGATGAGACATAAGGGTGGACACTCTTGGGGCTGAGAGGTTTGGTGAGGTTGGGTGAGCAAACGCAGACCCTTTAAAGGAATACTGCGTGGTACCCATCGCATGGGTCCCAAATCTCCAGGTTCAAGGGCATCTTCCTACATCAAAAACATGCATGAGAAACCCAGAAGATGGTACACCGTGTGATGGGGAAAGGTTTCTAAAACGCACCTCATTTCTCATCTCCTTGTGCCCGGGTTCGCCATTCCAGCCGCTTTACTAGCAAGCTCCCTACTTGGAGCATCAGCACCTTTAACCTCCTGTTCCATACAGGTTGCAATTTGTCCTGAGGATAAACGGGAAGACGTGGAACCAACGAGAGACTAGCTCTTGGTGTTGGGACAGGCACAGGTCACTCTATTTTCCCATCAGAAAGAAGAATTAACCACAGGCTCAGCCTGCCCCCCGGAACCAGAACAGGGCCTGAAGCCAATCTGCGATTTTGCGGCCAGCTCCCATAAAAACGAGTTGTAAAATGGAGGTTCAGGGCACTGCAATTCACAAACCTGCAGAGTTATAAATGATAACTCTCGTCCACAAATATATTGAGGGAAGGCAAAGAAGAGGATTTGAAATCAAGGCAGAATTGCAGGAAACAGATTTCAGGAGGTAGATACGAATCGCCTTTAAAGCACATGAAAAGCGGCAAAACGTTGACAATGATGCCCTTGGCCAAAAAGGGCGTATGCGTTTTTTCCTGAATATATTCAGGAAAAAACGCATACGCCCTTTTTGGCCAACCAAGCCACCTGGAAAGGCAAATCAGCGCTACAAAGAAGTCTCGCTTCCCATCGGTCAAAAGGGCCATGCTGAAAAAAGTGTCAAAACCAGAAATGCAGGACAGGCCATGGAGAAATGGGAGCCTTGCTACACTGATGGGCGGGATGTAAATTGCCAAGAGCCACTCTGGAGAAGTGTCCGGTGAGTCCTGAAACATCTGAAAAACACAGCTTAGAGAGCATAGGGCACTTCCACTCATGGGGGTATAAATTGGGAAAATTAAAAATCAGCAAGACACAAGCACCCCAAAGTTTAGGGCTGCTCTGTTGACCAGGACCTCCACTTCATTCCACCTTAAATATCCCAGGAAAGAGAAAAATGGATAAAGAAGTTGTGGTCCTTATGTACATTGGAATATCACTCAGCCAGGAAATCAATGTCGTAAGGTTAGTAGCAGCATGATGAGTGGATTTAGGTACGACGATTCTAAGTGAAATAAGTCACACAGAAAAGGACACTTCTCATAAGGTATCACTGATAGAGGGAATGTAAAAACCGTTACACTTGAACTGAATTACAAAACAGAACAGAGTCACACATGCAGAAAACACACTATGGCTGCTTAACGGGAAAGGTGAGGTGGGGTGATACATAAAACAAGGGTATCAAATTAGCTCAGATACCGTTCCATAAACCCAATATGTAATAGACCAGACCTACTCCTTGCTCAGAGAACTGGACTCAACACGCCCTATTCACCGCACAAGAATATATCTGACTAATAATAATCGTAAAACCTATGTATTGATATCTCTCTGTTAGTGTGTCAAGTGGGTGTAAAGCGGCATAAACACAGCAGTGAAAAGCAGCTAAACCCCATTATAAAAATAAATTACTTTGAAACACCCATGAAACAAAGACAGTGAAAGAGAGAGAAATTCTTACACAATGCGTTCAGGGGCTGTGATGCAACCTGGATTGACCATATCTAGACGCACAGCTGGATGAGACATAAGGGTGGACACTCTTGGGGCTGAGAGGTTTGGTGAGGTTGGGTGAGCAAACGCAGACCCTTTAAAGGAATACTGCGTGGTACCCATCGCATGGGTCCCAAATCTCCAGGTTCAAGGGCATCTTCCTACATCAAAAACATGCATGAGAAACCCAGAAGATGGTACACCGTGTGATGGAGAAAGGTTTCTAAAACGCACCTCATTTCTCAACTCCTTGTGCCCGGGTAAGCCATTCCAGCCACTTTACTAGCAAGCTCCCTACTTGGAGCATCAGCACCCTTAACCTCCTGTTCCATGCGGGTTGCAATTTGTCCTGAGGATAAACGGGAAGACGTGGAACCAACGAGAGACTAGCTCTTGGTGTTGGGACAGGCACAGGTCACTCTATTTTCCCATCAGAAAGAAGAATTAACCACAGGCTCAGCCTGACCCCCGGAACCAGAACAGGGCCTGAAGCCATTCTGCGATTTTGTGGCCAGCTCCCATAAAAACGAGTTGTAAAATGGAGGTTCAGGGCACTGCAATTCACAAACCTGCAGAGTTATAAATGATAACTCTCGTCCTCAAATATATTGAGGGAAGGCAAAGAAGAGGATTTGAAATCAAGGCAGAATTGCAGGAAACAAATTTCAGGAGGTAGATACGAATCGCCTTTAAAGCACATGAAAAGCGGCAAAACGTTGACAATGATGCCCTTGGCCAAAAAGGGCGTATGCGTTTTTTCCTGAATATATTCAGGAAAAAACGCATACGCCCTTTTTGGCCAACCAAGCCACCTGGAAAGGCAAATCAGCGCTACAAAGAAGTCTCGCTTCCCATCGGTCAAAAGGGCCATGCTGAAAAAAGTGTCAAAACCAGAAATGCAGGACAGGCCATGGAGAAATGGGAGCCTTGCTACACTGATGGGCGGGATGTAAATTGCCAAGAGCCACTCCGGAGAAGTGTCCGGTGAGTCCTGAAACATCTGAAAAAACACAGCTTAGAGAGCATAGGGCACTTCCACTCATGGGGGTATAAATTGGGAAAATTAAAAATCAGCAAGACACAAGCACCCCAAAGTTTAGGGCTGCTCTGTTGACCAGGACCTCCACTTCATTCCACCTTAAATATCCCAGGAAAGAGAAAAATGGATAAAGAAGTTGTGGTCCTTATGTACAATGGAATATCACTCAGCCATGAAATCAATGTCGTAAGGTTAGTAGCAGCATGATGAGTGGATTTAGGTACGACGATTCTAAGTGAAATAAGTCACACAGAAAAGGACACTTCTCATAAGGTATCACTGATAGAGGGAATGTAAAAACCGTTACACTTGAACTGAATTACAAAACAGAACAGAGTCACACATGCAGAAAACACACTATGGCTGCTTAACGGGAAAGGTGAGGTGGGGTGATACATAAAACAAGGGTATCAAATTAGCTCAGATACCGTTCCATAAACCCAATATGTAATAGACCAGACCTACGCCTTGCTCAGAGAACTGGACTCAGCACGCCCTATTCACCGCACAAGAATATATCTGACTAATAATAATCGTAAAACCTATGTATTGATATCTGTCTGTTAGTGTGTCAAGTGGGTGTAAAGCGGCATAAACACAGCAGTGAAAAGCAGCTAAACCCCATTATAAAAATAAATTACTTTGAAACACCCATGAAACAAAGACAGTGAAAGAGAGAGAAATTCTTACACAATGCGTTCAGGGGCTGTGATGCAACCTGGATTGACCATATCTAGACGCACAGCTGGATGAGACATAAGGGTGGACACTCTTGGGGCTGAGAGGTTTGGTGAGGTTGGGTGAGCAAACGCAGACCCTTTAAAGGAATACTGCGTGGTACCCATCGCATGGGTCCCAAATCTCCAGGTTCAAGGGCATCTTCCTACATCAAAAACATGCATGAGAAACCCAGAAGATGGTACACCGTGTGATGGGGAAAGGTTTCTAAAACGCACCTCATTTCTCATCTCCTTGTGCCCGGGTTCGCCATTCCAGCTGCTTTACTAGCAAGTTCCCTACTTGGAGCATCAGCACCTTTAACCTCCTGTTCCATACAGGTTGCAATTTGTCCTGAGGATAAACGGGAAGACGTGGAACCAACGAGAGACTAGCTCTTGGTGTTGGGACAGGCACAGGTCACTCTATTTTCCCATCAGAAAGAAGAATTAACCACAGGCTCAGCCTGCCCCCCGGAACCAGAACAGGGCCTGAAGCCATTCTGCGATTTTGCGGCCAGCTCCCATAAAAACGAGTTGTAAAATGGAGGTTCAGGGCACTGCAATTCACAAACCTGCAGAGTTATAAATGATAACTCTCGTCCACAAATATATTGAGGGAAGGCAAAGAAGAGGATTTGAAATCAAGGCAGAATTGCAGGAAACAGATTTCAGGAGGTAGATACGAATCGCCTTTAAAGCACATGAAAAGCGGCAAAACGTTGACAATGATGCCCTTGGCCAAAAAGGGCGTATGCGTTTTTTCCTGAATATATTCAGGAAAAAACGCATACGCCCTTTTTGGCCAACCAAGGAACCTGGAAAGGCAAATCAGCGCTACAAAGAAGTCTCGCTTCCCATCGGTCAAAAGGGCCATGCTGAAAAAAGTGTCAAAACCAGAAATGCAGGACAGGCCATGGACAAATGGGAGCCTTGCTACACTGATGGGCGGGATGTAAATTGCCAAGAGCCACTCTGGAGAAGTGTCCGGTGAGTCCTGAAACATCTGAAAAACACAGCTTAGAGAGCATAGGGCACTTCCACTCATGGGGGTATAAATTGGGAAAATTAAAAATCAGCAAGACACAAGCACCCCAAAGTTTAGGGCTGCTCTGTTGACCAGGACCTCCACTTCATTCCACCTTAAATATCCCAGGAAAGAGAAAAATGGATAAAGAAGTTGTGGTCCTTATGTACATTGGAATATCACTCAGCCAGGAAATCAATGTCGTAAGGTTAGTAGCAGCATGATGAGTGGATTTAGGTACGACGATTCTAAGTGAAATAAGTCACACAGAAAAGGACACTTCTCATAAGGTATCACTGATAGAGGGAATGTAAAAACCGTTACACTTGAACTGAATTACAAAACAGAACAGAGTCACACATGCAGAAAACACACTATGGCTGCTTAACGGGAAAGGTGAGGTGGGGTGATACATAAAACAAGGGTATCAAATTAGCTCAGATACCGTTCCATAAACCCAATATGTAATAGACCAGACCTACTCCTTGCTCAGAGAACTGGACTCAACACGCCCTATTCACCGCACAAGAATATATCTGACTAATAATAATCGTAAAACCTATGTATTGATATCTCTCTGTTAGTGTGTCAAGTGGGTGTAAAGCGGCATAAACACAGCAGTGAAAAGCAGCTAAACCCCATTATAAAAATAAATTACTTTGAAACACCCATGAAACAAAGACAGTGAAAGAGAGAGAAATTCTTACACAATGCGTTCAGGGGCTGTGATGCAACCTGGATTGACCATATCTAGACGCACAGCTGGATGAGACATAAGGGTGGACACTCTTGGGGCTGAGAGGTTTGGTGAGGTTGGGTGAGCAAACGCAGACCCTTTAAAGGAATACTGCGTGGTACCCATCGCATGGGTCCCAAATCTCCAGGTTCAAGGGCATCTTCCTACATCAAAAACATGCATGAGAAACCCAGAAGATGGTACACCGTGTGATGGGGAAAGGTTTCTAAAACGCACCTCATTTCTCATCTCCTTGTGCCCGGGTTCGCCATTCCAGCTGCTTTACTAGCAAGTTCCCTACTTGGAGCATCAGCACCTTTAACCTCCTGTTCCATACAGGTTGCAATTTGTCCTGAGGATAAACGGGAAGACGTGGAACCAACGAGAGACTAGCTCTTGGTGTTGGGACAGGCACAGGTCACTCTATTTTCCCATCAGAAAGAAGAATTAACCACAGGCTCAGCCTGCCCCCCGGAACCAGAACAGGGCCTGAAGCCATTCTGCGATTTTGCGGCCAGCTCCCATAAAAACGAGTTGTAAAATGGAGGTTCAGGGCACTGCAATTCACAAACCTGCAGAGTTATAAATGATAACTCTCGTCCACAAATATATTGAGGGAAGGCAAAGAAGAGGATTTGAAATCAAGGCAGAATTGCAGGAAACAGATTTCAGGAGGTAGATACGAATCGCCTTTAAAGCACATGAAAAGCGGCAAAACGTTGACAATGATGCCCTTGGCCAAAAAGGGCGTATGCGTTTTTTCCTGAATATATTCAGGAAAAAACGCATACGCCCTTTTTGGCCAACCAAGGAACCTGGAAAGGCAAATCAGCGCTACAAAGAAGTCTCGCTTCCCATCGGTCAAAAGGGCCATGCTGAAAAAAGTGTCAAAACCAGAAATGCAGGACAGGCCATGGACAAATGGGAGCCTTGCTACACTGATGGGCGGGATGTAAATTGCCAAGAGCCACTCTGGAGAAGTGTCCGGTGAGTCCTGAAACATCTGAAAAACACAGCTTAGAGAGCATAGGGCACTTCCACTCATGGGGGTATAAATTGGGAAAATTAAAAATCAGCAAGACACAAGCACCCCAAAGTTTAGGGCTGCTCTGTTGACCAGGACCTCCACTTCATTCCACCTTAAATATCCCAGGAAAGAGAAAAATGGATAAAGAAGTTGTGGTCCTTATGTACAATGGAATATCACTCAGCCATGAAATCAATGTCGTAAGGTTAGTAGCAGCATGATGAGTGGATTTAGGTACGACGATTCTAAGTGAAATAAGTCACACAGAAAAGGACACTTCTCATAAGGTATCACTGATAGAGGGAATGTAAAAACCGTTACACTTGAACTGAATTACAAAACAGAACAGAGTCACACATGCAGAAAACACACTATGGCTGCTTAACGGGAAAGGTGAGGTGGGGTGATACATAAAACAAGGGTATCAAATTAGCTCAGATACCGTTCCATAAACCCAATATGTAATAGACAAGACCTACTCCTTGCTCAGAGAACTGGACTCAACACGCCCTATTCACCGCACAAGAATATATCTGACTAATAATAATCGTAAAACCTATGTATTGATATCTCTCTGTTAGTGTGTCAAGTGGGTGTAAAGCGGCATAAACACAGCAGTGAAAAGCAGCTAAACCCCATTATAAAAATAAATTACTTTGAAACACCCATGAAACAAAGACAGTGAAAGAGAGAGAAATTCTTACACAATGCGTTCAGGGGCTGTGATGCAACCTGGATTGACCATATCTAGACGCACAGCTGGATGAGACATAAGGGTGGACACTCTTGGGGCTGAGAGGTTTGGTGAGGTTGGGTGAGCAAACGCAGACCCTTTAAAGGAATACTGCGTGGTACCCATCGCATGGGTCCCAAATCTCCAGGTTCAAGGGCATCTTCCTACATCAAAAACATGCATGAGAAACCCAGAAGATGGTACACCGTGTGATGGGGAAAGGTTTCTAAAACGCACATTTTCTCATCTCCTTGTGCCCGGGTTCGCCATTCCAGCCGCTTTACTAGCAAGCTCCCTACTTGGAGCATCAGCACCTTTAACCTCCTGTTCCATACAGGTTGCAATTTGTCCTGAGGATAAACGGGAAGACGTGGAACCAACGAGAGACTAGCGCTTGGTGTTGGGACAGGCACAGGTCACTCTATTTTCCCATCAGAAAGAAGAATTAACCACAGGCTCAGCCTGCCCCCCGGAACCAGAACAGGGCCTGAAGCCATTCTGCGATTTTGCGGCCAGCTCCCATAAAAACGAGTTGTAAAATGGAGGTTCAGGGCACTGCAATTCACAAACCTGCAGAGTTATAAATGATAACTCTCGTCCACAAATATATTGAGGGAAGGCAAAGAAGAGGATTTGAAATCAAGGCAGAATTGCAGGAAACAGATTTCAGGAGGTAGATACGAATCGCCTTTAAAGCACATGAAAAGCGGCAAAACGTTGACAATGATGCCCTTGGCCAAAAAGGGCGTATGCGTTTTTTCCTGAATATATTCAGGAAAAAACGCATACGCCCTTTTTGGCCAACCAAGCCACCTGGAAAGGCAAATCAGCGCTACAAAGAAGTCTCGCTTCCCATCGGTCAAAAGGGCCATGCTGAAAAAAGTGTCAAAACCAGAAATGCAGGACAGGCCATGGAGAAATGGGAGCCTTGCTACACTGATGGGCGGGATGTAAATTGCCAAGAGCCACTCTGGAGAAGTGTCCGGTGAGTCCTGAAACATCTGAAAAACACAGCTTAGAGAGCATAGGGCACTTCCACTCATGGGGGTATAAATTGGGAAAATTAAAAATCAGCAAGACACAAGCACCCCAAAGTTTAGGGCTGCTCTGTTGACCAGGACCTCCACTTCATTCCACCTTAAATATCCCAGGAAAGAGAAAAATGGATAAAGAAGTTGTGGTCCTTATGTACATTGGAATATCACTCAGCCAGGAAATCAATGTCGTAAGGTTAGTAGCAGCATGATGAGTGGATTTAGGTACGACGATTCTAAGTGAAATAAGTCACACAGAAAAGGACACTTCTCATAAGGTATCACTGATAGAGGGAATGTAAAAACCGTTACACTTGAACTGAATTACAAAACAGAACAGAGTCACACATGCAGAAAACACACTATGGCTGCTTAACGGGAAAGGTGAGGTGGGGTGATACATAAAACAAGGGTATCAAATTAGCTCAGATACCGTTCCATAAACCCAATATGTAATAGACCAGACCTACTCCTTGCTCAGAGAACTGGACTCAACACGCCCTATTCACCGCACAAGAATATATCTGACTAATAATAATCGTAAAACCTATGTATTGATATCTCTCTGTTAGTGTGTCAAGTGGGTGTAAAGCGGCATAAACACAGCAGTGAAAAGCAGCTAAACCCCATTATAAAAATAAATTACTTTGAAACACCCATGAAACAAAGACAGTGAAAGAGAGAGAAATTCTTACACAATGCGTTCAGGGGCTGTGATGCAACCTGGATTGACCATATCTAGACGCACAGCTGGATGAGACATAAGGGTGGACACTCTTGGGGCTGAGAGGTTTGGTGAGGTTGGGTGAGCAAACGCAGACCCTTTAAAGGAATACTGCGTGGTACCCATCGCATGGGTCCCAAATCTCCAGGTTCAAGGGCATCTTCCTACATCAAAAACATGCATGAGAAACCCAGAAGATGGTACACCGTGTGATGGGGAAAGGTTTCTAAAACGCACCTCATTTCTCATCTCCTTGTGCCCGGGTTCGCCATTCCAGCCGCTTTACTAGCAAGCTCCCTACTTGGAGCATCAGCACCTTTAACCTCCTGTTCCATACAGGTTGCAATTTGTCCTGAGGATAAACGGGAAGACGTGGAACCAACGAGAGACTAGCTCTTGGTGTTGGGACAGGCACAGGTCACTCTATTTTCCCATCAGAAAGAAGAATTAACCACAGGCTCAGCCTGCCCCCCGGAACCAGAACAGGGCCTGAAGCCATTCTGCGATTTTGCGGCCAGCTCCCATAAAAACGAGTTGTAAAATGGAGGTTCAGGGCACTGCAATTCACAAACCTGCAGAGTTATAAATGATAACTCTCGTCCACAAATATATTGAGGGAAGGCAAAGAAGAGGATTTGAAATCAAGGCAGAATTGCAGGAAACAGATTTCAGGAGGTAGATACGAATCGCCTTTAAAGCACATGAAAAGCGGCAAAACGTTGACAATGATGCCCTTGGCCAAAAAGGGCGTATGCGTTTTTTCCTGAATATATTCAGGAAAAAACGCATACGCCCTTTTTGGCCAACCAAGGAACCTGGAAAGGCAAATCAGCGCTACAAAGAAGTCTCGCTTCCCATCGGTCAAAAGGGCCATGCTGAAAAAAGTGTCAAAACCAGAAATGCAGGACAGGCCATGGAGAAATGGGAGCCTTGCTACACTGATGGGCGGGATGTAAATTGCCAAGAGCCACTCTGGAGAAGTGTCCGGTGAGTCCTGAAACATCTGAAAAACACAGCTTAGAGAGCATAGGGCACTTCCACTCATGGGGGTATAAATTGGGAAAATTAAAAATCAGCAAGACACAAGCACCCCAAAGTTTAGGGCTGCTCTGTTGACCAGGACCTCCACTTCATTCCACCTTAAATATCCCAGGAAAGAGAAAAATGGATAAAGAAGTTGTGGTCCTTATGTACATTGGAATATCACTCAGCCAGGAAATCAATGTCGTAAGGTTAGTAGCAGCATGATGAGTGGATTTAGGTACGACGATTCTAAGTGAAATAAGTCACACAGAAAAGGACACTTCTCATAAGGTATCACTGATAGAGGGAATGTAAAAACCGTTACACTTGAACTGAATTACAAAACAGAACAGAGTCACACATGCAGAAAACACACTATGGCTGCTTAACGGGAAAGGTGAGGTGGGGTGATACATAAAACAAGGGTATCAAATTAGCTCAGATACCGTTCCATAAACCCAATATGTAATAGACCAGACCTACTCCTTGCTCAGAGAACAGGACTCAACACGCCCTATTCACCGCACAAGAATATATCTGACTAATAATAATCGTAAAACCTATGTATTGATATCTCTCTGTTAGTGTGTCAAGTGGGTGTAAAGCGGCATAAACACAGCAGTGAAAAGCAGCTAAACCCCATTATAAAAATAAATTACTTTGAAACACCCATGAAACAAAGACAGTGAAAGAGAGAGAAATTCTTACACAATGCGTTCAGGGGCTGTGATGCAACCTGGATTGACCATATCTAGACGCACAGCTGGATGAGACATAAGGGTGGACACTCTTGGGGCTGAGAGGTTTGGTGAGGTTGGGTGAGCAAACGCAGACCCTTTAAAGGAATACTGCGTGGTACCCATCGCATGGGTCCCAAATCTCCAGGTTCAAGGGCATCTTCCTACATCAAAAACATGCATGAGAAACCCAGAAGATGGTACACCGTGTGATGGGGAAAGGTTTCTAAAACGCACCTCATTTCTCATCTCCTTGTGCCCGGGTTCGCCATTCCAGCCGCTTTACTAGCAAGCTCCCTACTTGGAGCATCAGCACCTTTAACCTCCTGTTCCATACAGGTTGCAATTTGTCCTGAGGATAAACGGGAAGACGTGGAACCAACGAGAGACTAGCTCTTGGTGTTGGGACAGGCACAGGTCACTCTATTTTCCCATCAGAAAGAAGAATTAACCACAGGCTCAGCCTGCCCCCCGGAACCAGAACAGGGCCTGAAGCCATTCTGCGATTTTGCGGCCAGCTCCCATAAAAACGAGTTGTAAAATGGAGGTTCAGGGCACTGCAATTCACAAACCTGCAGAGTTATAAATGATAACTCTCGTCCACAAATATATTGAGGGAAGGCAAAGAAGAGGATTTGAAATCAAGGCAGAATTGCAGGAAACAGATTTCAGGAGGTAGATACGAATCGCCTTTAAAGCACATGAAAAGCGGCAAAACGTTGACAATGATGCCCTTGGCCAAAAAGGGCGTATGCGTTTTTTCCTGAATATATTCAGGAAAAAACGCATACGCCCTTTTTGGCCAACCAAGCCACCTGGAAAGGCAAATCAGCGCTACAAAGAAGTCTCGCTTCCCATCGGTCAAAAGGGCCATGCTGAAAAAAGTGTCAAAACCAGAAATGCAGGACAGGCCATGGAGAAATGGGAGCCTTGCTACACTGATGGGCGGGATGTAAATTGCCAAGAGCCACTCTGGAGAAGTGTCCGGTGAGTCCTGAAACATCTGAAAAACACAGCTTAGAGAGCATAGGGCACTTCCACTCATGGGGGTATAAATTGGGAAAATTAAAAATCAGCAAGACACAAGCACCCCAAAGTTTAGGGCTGCTCTGTTGACCAGGACCTCCACTTCATTCCACCTTAAATATCCCAGGAAAGAGAAAAATGGATAAAGAAGTTGTGGTCCTTATGTACATTGGAATATCACTCAGCCAGGAAATCAATGTCATAAGGTTAGTAGCAGCATGATGAGTGGATTTAGGTACGACGATTCTAAGTGAAATAAGTCACACAGAAAAGGACACTTCTCATAAGGTATCACTGATAGAGGGAATGTAAAAACCGTTACACTTGAACTGAATTACAAAACAGAACAGAGTCACACATGCAGAAAACACACTATGGCTGCTTAACGGGAAAGGTGAGGTGGGGTGATACATAAAACAAGGGTATCAAATTAGCTCAGATACCGTTCCATAAACCCAATATGTAATAGACCAGACCTACTCCTTGCTCAGAGAACTGGACTCAACACGCCCTATTCACCGCACAAGAATATATCTGACTAATAATAATCGTAAAACCTATGTATTGATATCTCTCTGTTAGTGTGTCAAGTGGGTGTAAAGCGGCATAAACACAGCAGTGAAAAGCAGCTAAACCCCATTATAAAAATAAATTACTTTGAAACACCCATGAAACAAAGACAGTGAAAGAGAGAGAAATTCTTACACAATGCGTTCAGGGGCTGTGATGCAACCTGGATTGACCATATCTAGACGCACAGCTGGATGAGACATAAGGGTGGACACTCTTGGGGCTGAGAGGTTTGGTGAGGTTGGGTGAGCAAACGCAGACCCTTTAAAGGAATACTGCGTGGTACCCATCGCATGGGTCCCAAATCTCCAGGTTCAAGGGCATCTTCCTACATCAAAAACATGCATGAGAAACCCAGAAGATGGTACACCGTGTGATGGGGAAAGGTTTCTAAAACGCACCTCATTTCTCATCTCCTTGTGCCCGGGTTCGCCATTCCAGCCGCTTTACTAGCAAGCTCCCTACTTGGAGCATCAGCACCTTTAACCTCCTGTTCCATACAGGTTGCAATTTGTCCTGAGGATAAACGGGAAGACGTGGAACCAACGAGAGACTAGCTCTTGGTGTTGGGACAGGCACAGGTCACTCTATTTTCCCATCAGAAAGAAGAATTAACCACAGGCTCAGCCTGCCCCCCGGAACCAGAACAGGGCCTGAAGCCATTCTGCGATTTTGCGGCCAGCTCCCATAAAAACGAGTTGTAAAATGGAGGTTCAGGGCACTGCAATTCACAAACCTGCAGAGTTATAAATGATAACTCTCGTCCACAAATATATTGAGGGAAGGCAAAGAAGAGGATTTGAAATCAAGGCAGAATTGCAGGAAACAGATTTCAGGAGGTAGATACGAATCGCCTTTAAAGCACATGAAAAGCGGCAAAACGTTGACAATGATGCCCTTGGCCAAAAAGGGCGTATGCGTTTTTTCCTGAATATATTCAGGAAAAAACGCATACGCCCTTTTTGGCCAACCAAGGAACCTGGAAAGGCAAATCAGCGCTACAAAGAAGTCTCGCTTCCCATCGGTCAAAAGGGCCATGCTGAAAAAAGTGTCAAAACCAGAAATGCAGGACAGGCCATGGAGAAATGGGAGCCTTGCTACACTGATGGGCGGGATGTAAATTGCCAAGAGCCACTCTGGAGAAGTGTCCGGTGAGTCCTGAAACATCTGAAAAACACAGCTTAGAGAGCATAGGGCACTTCCACTCATGGGGGTATAAATTGGGAAAATTAAAAATCAGCAAGACACAAGCACCCCAAAGTTTAGGGCTGCTCTGTTGACCAGGACCTCCACTTCATTCAACCTTAAATATCCCAGGAAAGAGAAAAATGGATAAAGAAGTTGTGGTCCTTATGTACAATGGAATATCACTCAGCCATGAAATCAATGTCGTAAGGTTAGTAGCAGCATGATGAGTGGATTTAGGTACGACGATTCTAAGTGAAATAAGTCACACAGAAAAGGACACTTCTCATAAGGTATCACTGATAGAGGGAATGTAAAAACCGTTACACTTGAACTGAATTACAAAACAGAACAGAGTCACACATGCAGAAAACACACTATGGCTGCTTAACGGGAAAGGTGAGGTGGGGTGATACATAAAACAAGGGTATCAAATTAGCTCAGATACCGTTCCATAAACCCAAAATGTAATAGACAAGACCTACTCCTTGCTCAGAGAACTGGACTCAACATGCCCTATTCACCGCACAAGAATATATCTGACTAATAATAATCGTAAAACCTATGTATTGATATCTCTCTGTTAGTGTGTCAAGTGGGTGTAAAGCGGCATAAACACAGCAGTGAAAAGCAGCTAAACCCCATTATAAAAATAAATTACTTTGAAACACCCATGAAACAAAGACAGTGAAAGAGAGAGAAATTCTTACACAATGCGTTCAGGGGCTGTGATGCAACCTGGATTGACCATATCTAGACCCACAGCTGGATGAGACATAAGGGTGGACACTCTTGGGGCTGAGAGGTTTGGTGAGGTTGGGTGAGCAAACGCAGACCCTTTAAAGGAATACTGCGTGGTACCCATCGCATGGGTCCCAAATCTCCAGGTTCAAGGGCATCTTCCTACATCAAAAACATGCATGAGAAACCCAGAAGATGGTACACCGTGTGATGGGGAAAGGTTTCTAAAACGCACCTCATTTCTCATCTCCTTGTGCCCGGGTTCGCCATTCCAGCCGCTTTACTAGCAAGCTCCCTACTTGGAGCATCAGCACCTTTAACCTCCTGTTCCATACAGGTTGCAATTTGTCCTGAGGATAAACGGGAAGACGTGGAACCAACGAAAGACTAGCTCTTGGTGTTGGGACAGGCACAGGTCACTCTATTTTCCCATCAGAAAGAAGAATTAACCACAGGCTCAGCCTGCCCCCCGGAACCAGAACAGGGCCTGAAGCCATTCTGCGATTTTGCGGCCAGCTCCCATAAAAACGAGTTGTAAAATGGAGGTTCAGGGCACTGCAATTCACAAACCTGCAGAGTTATAAATGATAACTCTCGTCCACAAATATATTGAGGGAAGGCAAAGAAGAGGATTTGAAATCAAGGCAGAATTGCAGGAAACAGATTTCAGGAGGTAGATACGAATCGCCTTTAAAGCACATGAAAAGCGGCAAAACGTTGACAATGATGCCCTTGGCCAAAAAGGGCATATGCGTTTTTTCCTGAATATATTCAGGAAAAAACGCATACGCCCTTTTTGGCCAACCAAGCCACCTGGAAAGGCAAATCAGCGCTACAAAGAAGTCTCGCTTCCCATCGGTCAAAAGGGCCATGCTGAAAAAAGTGTCAAAACCAGAAATGCAGGACAGGCCATGGAGAAATGGGAGCCTTGCTACACTGATGGGCGGGATGTAAATTGCCAAGAGCCACTCTGGAGAAGTGTCCGGTGAGTCCTGAAACATCTGAAAAACACAGCTTAGAGAGCATAGGGCACTTCCACTCATGGGGGTATAAATTGGGAAAATTAAAAATCAGCAAGACACAAGCACCCCAAAGTTTAGGGCTGCTCTGTTGACCAGGACCTCCACTTCATTCCACCTTAAATATCCCAGGAAAGAGAAAAATGGATAAAGAAGTTGTGGTCCTTATGTACATTGGAATATCACTCAGCCAGGAAATCAATGTCGTAAGGTTAGTAGCAGCATGATGAGTGGATTTAGGTACGACGATTCTAAGTGAAATAAGTCACACAGAAAAGGACACTTCTCATAAGGTATCACTGATAGAGGGAATGTAAAAACCGTTACACTTGAACTGAATTACAAAACAGAACAGAGTCACACATGCAGAAAACACACTATGGCTGCTTAACGGGAAAGGTGAGGTGGGGTGATACATAAAACAAGGGTATCAAATTAGCTCAGATACCGTTCCATAAACCCAATATGTAATAGACCAGACCTACTCCTTGCTCAGAGAACTGGACTCAACACGCCCTATTCACCGCACAAGAATATATCTGACTAATAATAATCGTAAAACCTATGTATTGATATCTCTCTGTTAGTGTGTCAAGTGGGTGTAAAGCGGCATAAACACAGCAGTGAAAAGCAGCTAAACCCCATTATAAAAATAAATTACTTTGAAACACCCATGAAACAAAGACAGTGAAAGAGAGAGAAATTCTTACACAATGCGTTCAGGGGCTGTGATGCAACCTGGATTGACCATATCTAGACGCACAGCTGGATGAGACATAAGGGTGGACACTCTTGGGGCTGAGAGGTTTGGTGAGGTTGGGTGAGCAAACGCAGACCCTTTAAAGGAATACTGCGTGGTACCCATCGCATGGGTCCCAAATCTCCAGGTTCAAGGGCATCTTCCTACATCAAAAACATGCATGAGAAACCCAGAAGATGGTACACCGTGTGATGGGGAAAGGTTTCTAAAACGCACCTCATTTCTCATCTCCTTGTGCCCGGGTTCGCCATTCCAGCCGCTTTACTAGCAAGCTCCCTACTTGGAGCATCAGCACCTTTAACCTCCTGTTCCATACAGGTTGCAATTTGTCCTGAGGATAAACGGGAAGACGTGGAACCAACGAGAGACTAGCTCTTGGTGTTGGGACAGGCACAGGTCACTCTATTTTCCCATCAGAAAGAAGAATTAACCACAGGCTCAGCCTGCCCCCCGGAACCAGAACAGGGCCTGAAGCCATTCTGCGATTTTGCGGCCAGCTCCCATAAAAACGAGTTGTAAAATGGAGGTTCAGGGCACT
The DNA here is from genome assembly GCF_965194805.1 of Balaenoptera borealis. Classification (NCBI taxonomy): domain Eukaryota; kingdom Metazoa; phylum Chordata; class Mammalia; order Artiodactyla; family Balaenopteridae; genus Balaenoptera; species Balaenoptera borealis. The sequence goes on from NW_028123340.1 coordinate 134,451, forward strand.
GCAATTCACAAACCTGCAGAGTTATAAATGATAACTGTCGTCCACAAATATATTGAGGGAAGGCAAAGAAGAGGATTTGAAATCAAGGCAGAATTGCAGGAAACAGATTTCAGGAGGTAGATACGAATCGCCTTTAAAGCACATGAAAAGCGGCAAAACGTTGACAATGATGCCCTTGGCCAAAAAGGGCGTATGCGTTTTTTCCTGAATATATTCAGGAAAAAACGCATACGCCCTTTTTGGCCAACCAAGGAACCTGGAAAGGCAAATCAGCGCTACAAAGAAGTCTCGCTTCCCATCGGTCAAAAGGGCCATGCTGAAAAAAGTGTCAAAACCAGAAATGCAGGACAGGCCATGGAGAAATGGGAGCCTTGCTACACTGATGGGCGGGATGTAAATTGCAAAGAGCCACTCTGGAGAAGTGTCCGGTGAGTCCTGAAACATCTGAAAAACACAGCTTAGAGAGCATAGGGCACTTCCACTCATGGGGGTATAAATTGGGAAAATTAAAAATCAGCAAGACACAAGCACCCCAAAGTTTAGGGCTGCTCTGTTGACCAGGACCTCCACTTCATTCCACCTTAAATATCCCAGGAAAGAGAAAAATGGATAAAGAAGTTGTGGTCCTTATGTACAATGGAATATCACTCAGCCAGGAAATCAATGTCGTAAGGTTAGTAGCAGCATGATGAGTGGATTTAGGTACGACGATTCTAAGTGAAATAAGTCACACAGAAAAGGACACTTCTCATAAGGTATCACTGATAGAGGGAATGTAAAAACCGTTACACTTGAACTGAATTACAAAACAGAACAGAGTCACACATGCAGAAAACACACTATGGCTGCTTAACGGGAAAGGTGAGGTGGGGTGATACATAAAACAAAGGTATCAAATTAGCTCAGATACCGTTCCATAAACCCAATATGTAATAGACAAGACCTACTCCTTGCTCAGAGAACTGGACTCAACATGCCCTATTCACCGCACAAGAATATATCTGACTAATAATAATCGTAAAACCTATGTATTGATATCTCTCTGTTAGTGTGTCAAGTGGGTGTAAAGCGGCATAAACACAGCAGTGAAAAGCAGCTAAACCCCATTATAAAAATAAATTACTTTGAAACACCCATGAAACAAAGACAGTGAAAGAGAGAGAAATTCTTACACAATGCGTTCAGGGGCTGTGATGCAACCTGGATTGACCATATCTAGACGCACAGCTGGATGAGACATAAGGGTGGACACTCTTGGGGCTGAGAGGTTTGGTGAGGTTGGGTGAGCAAACGCAGACCCTTTAAAGGAATACTGCGTGGTACCCATCGCATGGGTCCCAAATCTCCAGGTTCAAGGGCATCTTCCTACATCAAAAACATGCATGAGAAACCCAGAAGATGGTACACCGTGTGATGGGGAAAGGTTTCTAAAACGCACCTCATTTCTCATCTCCTTGTGCCCGGGTTCGCCATTCCAGCCGCTTTACTAGCAAGCTCCCTACTTGGAGCATCAGCACCTTTAACCTCCTGTTCCATACAGGTTGCAATTTGTCCTGAGGATAAACGGGAAGACGTGGAACCAACGAGAGACTAGCTCTTGGTGTTGGGACAGGCACAGGTCACTCTATTTTCCCATCAGAAAGAAGAATTAACCACAGGCTCAGCCTGCCCCCCGGAACCAGAACAGGGCCTGAAGCCATTCTGCGATTTTGCGGCCAGCTCCCATAAAAACGAGTTGTAAAATGGAGGTTCAGGGCACTGCAATTCACAAACCTGCAGAGTTATAAATGATAACTCTCGTCCACAAATATATTGAGGGAAGGCAAAGAAGAGGATTTGAAATCAAGGCAGAATTGCAGGAAACAGATTTCAGGAGGTAGATACGAATCGCCTTTAAAGCACATGAAAAGCGGCAAAACGTTGACAATGATGCCCTTGGCCAAAAAGGGCGTATGCGTTTTTTCCTGAATATATTCAGGAAAAAACGCATACGCCCTTTTCGGCCAACCAAGCAACCTGGAAAGGCAAATCAGCGCTACAAAGAAGTCTCGCTTCCCATCGGTCAAAAGGGCCATGCTGAAAAAAGTGTCAAAACCAGAAATGCAGGACAGGCCATGGAGAAATGGGAGCCTTGCTACACTGATGGGCGGGATGTAAATTGCCAAGAGCCACTCTGGAGAAGTGTCCGGTGAGTCCTGAAACATCTGAAAAACACAGCTTAGAGAGCATAGGGCACTTCCACTCATGGGGGTATAAATTGGGAAAATTAAAAATCAGCAAGACACAAGCACCCCAAAGTTTAGGGCTGCTCTGTTGACCAGGACCTCCACTTCATTCCACCTTAAATATCCCAGGAAAGAGAAAAATGGATAAAGAAGTTGTGGTCCTTATGTACATTGGAATATCACTCAGCCAGGAAATCAATGTCGTAAGGTTAGTAGCAGCATGATGAGTGGATTTAGGTACGACGATTCTAAGTGAAATAAGTCACACAGAAAAGGACACTTCTCATAAGGTATCACTGATAGAGGGAATGTAAAAACCGTTACACTTGAACTGAATTACAAAACAGAACAGAGTCACACATGCAGAAAACACACTATGGCTGCTTAACGGGAAAGGTGAGGTGGGGTGATACATAAAACAAGGGTATCAAATTAGCTCAGATACCGTTCCATAAACCCAATATGTAATAGACCAGACCTACTCCTTGCTCAGAGAACTGGACTCAACACGCCCTATTCACCGCACAAGAATATATCTGACTAATAATAATCGTAAAACCTATGTATTGATATCTCTCTGTTAGTGTGTCAAGTGGGTGTAAAGCGGCATAAACACAGCAGTGAAAAGCAGCTAAACCCCATTATAAAAATAAATTACTTTGAAACACCCATGAAACAAAGACAGTGAAAGAGAGAGAAATTCTTACACAATGCGTTCAGGGGCTGTGATGCAACCTGGATTGACCATATCTAGACGCACAGCTGGATGAGACATAAGGGTGGACACTCTTGGGGCTGAGAGGTTTGGTGAGGTTGGGTGAGCAAACGCAGACCCTTTAAAGGAATACTGCGTGGTACCCATCGCATGGGTCCCAAATCTCCAGGTTCAAGGGCATCTTCCTACATCAAAAACATGCATGAGAAACCCAGAAGATGGTACACCGTGTGATGGGGAAAGGTTTCTAAAACGCACCTCATTTCTCATCTCCTTGTGCCCGGGTTCGCCATTCCAGCCGCTTTACTAGCAAGCTCCCTACTTGGAGCATCAGCACCTTTAACCTCCTGTTCCATACAGGTTGCAATTTGTCCTGAGGATAAACGGGAAGACGTGGAACCAACGAGAGACTAGCTCTTGGTGTTGGGACAGGCACAGGTCACTCTATTTTCCCATCAGAAAGAAGAATTAACCACAGGCTCAGCCTGCCCCCCGGAACCAGAACAGGGCCTGAAGCCATTCTGCGATTTTGCGGCCAGCTCCCATAAAAACGAGTTGTAAAATGGAGGTTCAGGGCACTGCAATTCACAAACCTGCAGAGTTATAAATGATAACTCTCGTCCACAAATATATTGAGGGAAGGCAAAGAAGAGGATTTGAAATCAAGGCAGAATTGCAGGAAACAGATTTCAGGAGGTAGATACGAATCGCCTTTAAAGCACATGAAAAGCGGCAAAACGTTGACAATGATGCCCTTGGCCAAAAAGGGCGTATGCGTTTTTTCCTGAATATATTCAGGAAAAAACGCATACGCCCTTTTCGGCCAACCAAGCAACCTGGAAAGGCAAATCAGCGCTACAAAGAAGTCTCGCTTCCCATCGGTCAAAAGGGCCATGCTGAAAAAAGTGTCAAAACCAGAAATGCAGGACAGGCCATGGAGAAATGGGAGCCTTGCTACACTGATGGGCGGGATGTAAATTGCCAAGAGCCACTCTGGAGAAGTGTCCGGTGAGTCCTGAAACATCTGAAAAACACAGCTTAGAGAGCATAGGGCACTTCCACTCATGGGGGTATAAATTGGGAAAATTAAAAATCAGCAAGACACAAGCACCCCAAAGTTTAGGGCTGCTCTGTTGACCAGGACCTCCACTTCATTCCACCTTAAATATCCCAGGAAAGAGAAAAATGGATAAAGAAGTTGTGGTCCTTATGTACATTGGAATATCACTCAGCCAGGAAATCAATGTCGTAAGGTTAGTAGCAGCATGATGAGTGGATTTAGGTACGACGATTCTAAGTGAAATAAGTCACACAGAAAAGGACACTTCTCATAAGGTATCACTGATAGAGGGAATGTAAAAACCGTTACACTTGAACTGAATTACAAAACAGAACAGAGTCACACATGCAGAAAACACACTATGGCTGCTTAACGGGAAAGGTGAGGTGGGGTGATACATAAAACAAGGGTATCAAATTAGCTCAGATACCGTTCCATAAACCCAATATGTAATAGACCAGACCTACTCCTTGCTCAGAGAACAGGACTCAACACGCCCTATTCACCGCACAAGAATATATCTGACTAATAATAATCGTAAAACCTATGTATTGATATCTCTCTGTTAGTGTGTCAAGTGGGTGTAAAGCAGCATAAACACAGCAGTGAAAAGCAGCTAAACCCCATTATAAAAATAAATTACTTTGAAACACCCATGAAACAAAGACAGTGAAAGAGAGAGAAATTCTTACACAATGCGTTCAGGGGCTGTGATGCAACCTGGATTGACCATATCTAGACGCACAGCTGGATGAGACATAAGGGTGGACACTCTTGGGGCTGAGAGGTTTGGTGAGGTTGGGTGAGCAAACGCAGACCCTTTAAAGGAATACTGCGTGGTACCCATCGCATGGGTCCCAAATCTCCAGGTTCAAGGGCATCTTCCTACATCAAAAACATGCATGAGAAACCCAGAAGATGGTACACCGTGTGATGGGGAAAGGTTTCTAAAACGCACCTCATTTCTCATCTCCTTGTGCCCGGGTTCGCCATTCCAGCCGCTTTACTAGCAAGCTCCCTACTTGGAGCATCAGCACCTTTAACCTCCTGTTCCATACAGGTTGCAATTTGTCCTGAGGATAAACGGGAAGACGTGGAACCAACGAGAGACTAGCTCTTGGTGTTGGGACAGGCACAGGTCACTCTATTTTCCCATCAGAAAGAAGAATTAACCACAGGCTCAGCCTGCCCCCCGGAACCAGAACAGGGCCTGAAGCCAATCTGCGATTTTGCGGCCAGCTACCATAAAAACGAGTTGTAAAATGGAGGTTCAGGGCACTGCAATTCACAAACCTGCAGAGTTATAAATGATAACTCTCGTCCACAAATATATTGAGGGAAGGCAAAGAAGAGGATTTGAAATCAAGGCAGAATTGCAGGAAACAGATTTCAGGAGGTAGATACGAATCGCCTTTAAAGCACATGAAAAGCGGCAAAACGTTGACAATGATGCCCTTGGCCAAAAAGGGCGTATGCGTTTTTTCCTGAATATATTCAGGAAAAAACGCATACGCCCTTTTTGGCCAACCAAGGAACCTGGAAAGGCAAATCAGCGCTACAAAGAAGTCTCGCTTCCCATCGGTCAAAAGGGCCATGCTGAAAAAAGTGTCAAAACCAGAAATGCAGGACAGGCCATGGAGAAATGGGAGCCTTGCTACACTGATGGGCGGGATGTAAATTGCCAAGAGCCACTCTGGAGAAGTGTCCGGTGAGTCCTGAAACATCTGAAAAACACAGCTTAGAGAGCATAGGGCACTTCCACTCATGGGGGTATAAATTGGGAAAATTAAAAATCAGCAAGACACAAGCACCCCAAAGTTTAGGGCTGCTCTGTTGACCAGGACCTCCACTTCATTCCACCTTAAATATCCCAGGAAAGAGAAAAATGGATAAAGAAGTTGTGGTCCTTATGTACATTGGAATATCACTCAGCCAGGAAATCAATGTCGTAAGGTTAGTAGCAGCATGATGAGTGGATTTAGGTACGACGATTCTAAGTGAAATAAGTCACACAGAAAAGGACACTTCTCATAAGGTATCACTGATAGAGGGAATGTAAAAACCGTTACACTTGAACTGAATTACAAAACAGAACAGAGTCACACATGCAGAAAACACACTATGGCTGCTTAACGGGAAAGGTGAGGTGGGGTGATACATAAAACAAGGGTATCAAATTAGCTCAGATACCGTTCCATAAACCCAATATGTAATAGACCAGACCTACTCCTTGCTCAGAGAACAGGACTCAACACGCCCTATTCACCGCACAAGAATATATCTGACTAATAATAATCGTAAAACCTATGTATTGATATCTCTCTGTTAGTGTGTCAAGTGGGTGTAAAGCGGCATAAACACAGCAGTGAAAAGCAGCTAAACCCCATTATAAAAATAAATTACTTTGAAACACCCATGAAACAAAGACAGTGAATGAGAGAGAAATTCTTACACAATGCGTTCAGGGGCTGTGATGCAACCTGGATTGACCATATCTAGACGCACAGCTGGATGAGACATAAGGGTGGACACTCTTGGGGCTGAGAGGTTTGGTGAGGTTGGGTGAGCAAACGCAGACCCTTTAAAGGAATACTGCGTGGTACCCATCGCATGGGTCCCAAATCTCCAGGTTCAAGGGCATCTTCCTACATCAAAAACATGCATGAGAAACCCAGAAGATGGTACACCGTGTGATGGAGAAAGGTTTCTAAAACGCACCTCATTTCTCAACTCCTTGTGCCCGGGTTCGCCATTCCAGCCGCTTTACTAGCAAGCTCCCTACTTGGAGCATCAGCACCCTTAACCTCCTGTTCCATGCGGGTTGCAATTTGTCCTGAGGATAAACGGGAAGACGTGGAACCAACGAGAGACTAGCTCTTGGTGTTGGGACAGGCACAGGTCACTCTATTTTCCCATCAGAAAGAAGAATTAACCACAGGCTCAGCCTGCCCCCCGGAACCAGAACAGGGCCTGAAGCCATTCTGCGATTTTGCGGCCAGCTCCCATAAAAACGAGTTGTAAAATGGAGGTTCAGGGCACTGCAATTCACAAACCTGCAGAGTTATAAATGATAACTGTCGTCCACAAATATATTGAGGGAAGGCAAAGAAGAGGATTTGAAATCAAGGCAGAATTGCAGGAAACAGATTTCAGGAGGTAGATACGAATCGCCTTTAAAGCACATGAAAAGCGGCAAAACGTTGACAATGATGCCCTTGGCCAAAAAGGGCGTATGCGTTTTTTCCTGAATATATTCAGGAAAAAACGCATACGCCCTTTTTGGCCAACCAAGGAACCTGGAAAGGCAAATCAGCGCTACAAAGAAGTCTCGCTTCCCATCGGTCAAAAGGGCCATGCTGAAAAAAGTGTCAAAACCAGAAATGCAGGACAGGCCATGGAGAAATGGGAGCCTTGCTACACTGATGGGCGGGATGTAAATTGCAAAGAGCCACTCTGGAGAAGTGTCCGGTGAGTCCTGAAACATCTGAAAAACACAGCTTAGAGAGCATAGGGCACTTCCACTCATGGGGGTATAAATTGGGAAAATTAAAAATCAGCAAGACACAAGCACCCCAAAGTTTAGGGCTGCTCTGTTGACCAGGACCTCCACTTCATTCCACCTTAAATATCCCAGGAAAGAGAAAAATGGATAAAGAAGTTGTGGTCCTTATGTACAATGGAATATCACTCAGCCAGGAAATCAATGTCGTAAGGTTAGTAGCAGCATGATGAGTGGATTTAGGTACGACGATTCTAAGTGAAATAAGTCACACAGAAAAGGACACTTCTCATAAGGTATCACTGATAGAGGGAATGTAAAAACCGTTACACTTGAACTGAATTACAAAACAGAACAGAGTCACACATGCAGAAAACACACTATGGCTGCTTAACGGGAAAGGTGAGGTGGGGTGATACATAAAACAAAGGTATCAAATTAGCTCAGATACCGTTCCATAAACCCAATATGTAATAGACAAGACCTACTCCTTGCTCAGAGAACTGGACTCAACATGCCCTATTCACCGCACAAGAATATATCTGACTAATAATAATCGTAAAACCTATGTATTGATATCTCTCTGTTAGTGTGTCAAGTGGGTGTAAAGCGGCATAAACACAGCAGTGAAAAGCAGCTAAACCCCATTATAAAAATAAATTACTTTGAAACACCCATGAAACAAAGACAGTGAAAGAGAGAGAAATTCTTACACAATGCGTTCAGGGGCTGTGATGCAACCTGGATTGACCATATCTAGACGCACAGCTGGATGAGACATAAGGGTGGACACTCTTGGGGCTGAGAGGTTTGGTGAGGTTGGGTGAGCAAACGCAGACCCTTTAAAGGAATACTGCGTGGTACCCATCGCATGGGTCCCAAATCTCCAGGTTCAAGGGCATCTTCCTACATCAAAAACATGCATGAGAAACCCAGAAGATGGTACACCGTGTGATGGGGAAAGGTTTCTAAAACGCACCTCATTTCTCATCTCCTTGTGCCCGGGTTCGCCATTCCAGCCGCTTTACTAGCAAGCTCCCTACTTGGAGCATCAGCACCTTTAACCTCCTGTTCCATACAGGTTGCAATTTGTCCTGAGGATAAACGGGAAGACGTGGAACCAACGAGAGACTAGCTCTTGGTGTTGGGACAGGCACAGGTCACTCTATTTTCCCATCAGAAAGAAGAATTAACCACAGGCTCAGCCTGCCCCCCGGAACCAGAACAGGGCCTGAAGCCATTCTGCGATTTTGCGGCCAGCTCCCATAAAAACGAGTTGTAAAATGGAGGTTCAGGGCACTGCAATTCACAAACCTGCAGAGTTATAAATGATAACTCTCGTCCACAAATATATTGAGGGAAGGCAAAGAAGAGGATTTGAAATCAAGGCAGAATTGCAGGAAACAGATTTCAGGAGGTAGATACGAATCGCCTTTAAAGCACATGAAAAGCGGCAAAACGTTGACAATGATGCCCTTGGCCAAAAAGGGCGTATGCGTTTTTTCCTGAATATATTCAGGAAAAAACGCATACGCCCTTTTCGGCCAACCAAGGAACCTGGAAAGGCAAATCAGCGCTACAAAGAAGTCTCGCTTCCCATCGGTCAAAAGGGCCATGCTGAAAAAAGTGTCAAAACCAGAAATGCAGGACAGGCCATGGAGAAATGGGAGCCTTGCTACACTGATGGGCGGGATGTAAATTGCCAAGAGCCACTCTGGAGAAGTGTCCGGTGAGTCCTGAAACATCTGAAAAACACAGCTTAGAGAGCATAGGGCACTTCCACTCATGGGGGTATAAATTGGGAAAATTAAAAATCAGCAAGACACAAACACCCCAAAGTTTAGGGCTGCTCTGTTGACCAGGACCTCCACTTCATTCCACCTTAAATATCCCAGGAAAGAGAAAAATGGATAAAGAAGTTGTGGTCCTTATGTACATTGGAATATCACTCAGCCAGGAAATCAATGTCGTAAGGTTAGTAGCAGCATGATGAGTGGATTTAGGTACGACGATTCTAAGTGAAATAAGTCACACAGAAAAGGACACTTCTCATAAGGTATCACTGATAGAGCGAATGTAAAAACCGTTACACTTGAACTGAATTACAAAACAGAACAGAGTCACACATGCAGAAAACACACTATGGCTGCTTAACGGGAAAGGTGAGGTGGGGTGATACATAAAACAAGGGTATCAAATTAGCTCAGATACCGTTCCATAAACCCAATATGTAATAGACCAGACCTACTCCTTGCTCAGAGAACAGGACTCAACACGCCCTATTCACCGCACAAGAATATATCTGACTAATAATAATCGTAAAACCTATGTATTGATATCTCTCTGTTAGTGTGTCAAGTGGGTGTAAAGCGGCATAAACACAGCAGTGAAAAGCAGCTAAACCCCATTATAAAAATAAATTACTTTGAAACACCCATGAAACAAAGACAGTGAAAGAGAGAGAAATTCTTACACAATGCGTTCAGGGGCTGTGATGCAACCTGGATTGACCATATCTAGACGCACAGCTGGATGAGACATAAGGGTGGACACTCTTGGGGCTGAGAGGTTTGGTGAGGTTGGGTGAGCAAACGCAGACCCTTTAAAGGAATACTGCGTGGTACCCATCGCATGGGTCCCAAATCTCCAGGTTCAAGGGCATCTTCCTACATCAAAAACATGCATGAGAAACCCAGAAGATGGTACACCGTGTGATGGGGAAAGGTTTCTAAAACGCACCTCATTTCTCATCTCCTTGTGCCCGGGTTCGCCATTCCAGCCGCTTTACTAGCAAGCTCCCTACTTGGAGCATCAGCACCTTTAACCTCCTGTTCCATACAGGTTGCAATTTGTCCTGAGGATAAACGGGAAGACGTGGAACCAACGAGAGACTAGCTCTTGGTGTTGGGACAGGCACAGGTCACTCTATTTTCCCATCAGAAAGAAGAATTAACCACAGGCTCAGCCTGCCCCCCGGAACCAGAACAGGGCCTGAAGCCAATCTGCGATTTTGCGGCCAGCTCCCATAAAAACGAGTTGTAAAATGGAGGTTCAGGGCACTGCAATTCACAAACCTGCAGAGTTATAAATGATAACTCTCGTCCACAAATATATTGAGGGAAGGCAAAGAAGAGGATTTGAAATCAAGGCAGAATTGCAGGAAACAGATTTCAGGAGGTAGATACGAATCGCCTTTAAAGCACATGAAAAGCGGCAAAACGTTGACAATGATGCCCTTTTTGGCCAACCAAGCCACCTGGAAAGGCAAATCAGCGCTACAAAGAAGTCTCGCTTCCCATCGGTCAAAAGGGCCATGCTGAAAAAAGTGTCAAAACCAGAAATGCAGGACAGGCCATGGAGAAATGGGAGCCTTGCTACACTGATGGGCGGGATGTAAATTGCCAAGAGCCACTCTGGAGAAGTGTCCGGTGAGTCCTGAAACATCTGAAAAACACAGCTTAGAGAGCATAGGGCACTTCCACTCATGGGGGTATAAATTGGGAAAATTAAAAATCAGCAAGACACAAGCACCCCAAAGTTTAGGGCTGCTCTGTTGACCAGGACCTCCACTTCATTCCACCTTAAATATCCCAGGAAAGAGAAAAATGGATAAAGAAGTTGTGGTCCTTATGTACATTGGAATATCACTCAGCCAGGAAATCAATGTCGTAAGGTTAGTAGCAGCATGATGAGTGGATTTAGGTACGACGATTCTAAGTGAAATAAGTCACACAGAAAAGGACACTTCTCATAAGGTATCACTGATAGAGGGAATGTAAAAACCGTTACACTTGAACTGAATTACAAAACAGAACAGAGTCACACATGCAGAAAACACACTATGGCTGCTTAACGGGAAAGGTGAGGTGGGGTGATACATAAAACAAGGGTATCAAATTAGCTCAGATACCGTTCCATAAACCCAATATGTAATAGACCAGACCTACTCCTTGCTCAGAGAACTGGACTCAACACGCCCTATTCACCGCACAAGAATATATCTGACTAATAATAATCGTAAAACCTATGTATTGATATCTGTCTGTTAGTGTGTCAAGTGGGTGTAAAGCGGCATAAACACAGCAGTGAAAAGCAGCTAAACCCCATTATAAAAATAAATTACTTTGAAACACCCATGAAACAAAGACAGTGAAAGAGAGAGAAATTCTTACACAATGCGTTCAGGGGCTGTGATGCAACCTGGATTGACCATATCTAGACGCACAGCTGGATGAGACATAAGGGTGGACACTCTTGGGGCTGAGAGGTTTGGTGAGGTTGGGTGAGCAAACGCAGACCCTTTAAAGGAATACTGCGTGGTACCCATCGCATGGGTCCCAAATCTCCAGGTTCAAGGGCATCTTCCTACATCAAAAACATGCATGAGAAACCCAGAAGATGGTACACCGTGTGATGGGGAAAGGTTTCTAAAACGCACCTCATTTCTCATCTCCTTGTGCCCGGGTTCGCCATTCCAGCCGCTTTACTAGCAAGCTCCCTACTTGGAGCATCAGCACCTTTAACCTCCTGTTCCATACGGGTTGCAATTTGTCCTGAGGATAAACGGGAAGACGTGGAACCAACGAGAGACTAGCTCTTGGTGTTGGGACAGGCACAGGTCACTCTATTTTCCCATCAGAAAGAAGAATTAACCACAGGCTCAGCCTGCCCCCCGGAACCAGAACAGGGCCTGAAGCCAATCTGCGATTTTGCGGCCAGCTCCCATAAAAACGAGTTGTAAAATGGAGGTTCAGGGCACTGCAATTCACAAACCTGCAGAGTTATAAATGATAACTCTCGTCCACAAATATATTGAGGGAAGGCAAAGAAGAGGATTTGAAATCAAGGCAGAATTGCAGGAAACAGATTTCAGGAGGTAGATACGAATCGCCTTTAAAGCACATGAAAAGCGGCAAAACGTTGACAATGATGCCCTTGGCCAAAAAGGGCGTATGCGTTTTTTCCTGAATATATTCAGGAAAAAACGCATACGCCCTTTTTGGCCAACCAAGCCACCTGGAAAGGCAAATCAGCGCTACAAAGAAGTCTCGCTTCCCATCGGTCAAAAGGGCCATGCTGAAAAAAGTGTCAAAACCAGAAATGCAGGACAGGCCATGGAGAAATGGGAGCCTTGCTACACTGATGGGCGGGATGTAAATTGCCAAGAGCCACTCTGGAGAAGTGTCCGGTGAGTCCTGAAACATCTGAAAAACACAGCTTAGAGAGCATAGGGCACTTCCACTCATGGGGGTATAAATTGGGAAAATTAAAAATCAGCAAGACACAAGCACCCCAAAGTTTAGGGCTGCTCTGTTGACCAGGACCTCCACTTCATTCCACCTTAAATATCCCAGGAAAGAGAAAAATGGATAAAGAAGTTGTGGTCCTTATGTACATTGGAATATCACTCAGCCAGGAAATCAATGTCGTAAGGTTAGTAGCAGCATGATGAGTGGATTTAGGTACGACGATTCTAAGTGAAATAAGTCACACAGAAAAGGACACTTCTCATAAGGTATCACTGATAGAGGGAATGTAAAAACCGTTACACTTGAACTGAATTACAAAACAGAACAGAGTCACACATGCAGAAAACACACTATGGCTGCTTAACGGGAAAGGTGAGGTGGGGTGATACATAAAACAAGGGTATCAAATTAGCTCAGATACCGTTCCATAAACCCAATATGTAATAGACCAGACCTACTCCTTGCTCAGAGAACTGGACTCAACACGCCCTATTCACCGCACAAGAATATATCTGACTAATAATAATCGTAAAACCTATGTATTGATATCTGTCTGTTAGTGTGTCAAGTGGGTGTAAAGCGGCATAAACACAGCAGTGAAAAGCAGCTAAACCCCATTATAAAAATAAATTACTTTGAAACACCCATGAAACAAAGACAGTGAAAGAGAGAGAAATTCTTACACAATGCGTTCAGGGGCTGTGATGCAACCTGGATTGACCATATCTAGACGCACAGCTGGATGAGACATAAGGGTGGACACTCTTGGGGCTGAGAGGTTTGGTGAGGTTGGGTGAGCAAACGCAGACCCTTTAAAGGAATACTGCGTGGTACCCATCGCATGGGTCCCAAATCTCCAGGTTCAAGGGCATCTTCCTACATCAAAAACATGCATGAGAAACCCAGAAGATGGTACACCGTGTGATGGAGAAAGGTTTCTAAAACGCACCTCATTTCTCAACTCCTTGTGCCCGGGTTCGCCATTCCAGCCGCTTTACTAGCAAGCTCCCTACTTGGAGCATCAGCACCCTTAACCTCCTGTTCCATGCGGGTTGCAATTTGTCCTGAGGATAAACGGGAAGACGTGGAACCAACGAGAGACTAGCTCTTGGTGTTGGGACAGGCACAGGTCACTCTATTTTCCCATCAGAAAGAAGAATTAACCACAGGCTCAGCCTGACCCCCGGAACCAGAACAGGGCCTGAAGCCATTCTGCGATTTTGTGGCCAGCTCCCATAAAAACGAGTTGTAAAATGGAGGTTCAGGGCACTGCAATTCACAAACCTGCAGAGTTATAAATGATAACTGTCGTCCACAAATATATTGAGGGAAGGCAAAGAAGAGGATTTGAAATCAAGGCAGAATTGCAGGAAACAGATTTCAGGAGGTAGATACGAATCGCCTTTAAAGCACATGAAAAGCGGCAAAACGTTGACAATGATGCCCTTGGCCAAAAAGGGCGTATGCGTTTTTTCCTGAATATATTCAGGAAAAAACGCATACGCCCTTTTTGGCCAACCAAGCCACCTGGAAAGGCAAATCAGCGCTACAAAGAAGTCTCGCTTCCCATCGGTCAAAAGGGCCATGCTGAAAAAAGTGTCAAAACCAGAAATGCAGGACAGGCCATGGAGAAATGGGAGCCTTGCTACACAGATGGGCGGGATGTAAATTGCCAAGAGCCACTCTGGAGAAGTGTCCGGTGAGTCCTGAAACATCTGAAAAACACAGCTTAGAGAGCATAGGGCACTTCCACTCATGGGGGTATAAATTGGGAAAATTAAAAATCAGCAAGACACAAGCACCCCAAAGTTTAGGGCTGCTCTGTTGACCAGGACCTCCACTTCATTCCACCTTAAATATCCCAGGAAAGAGAAAAATGGATAAAGAAGTTGTGGTCCTTATGTACAATGGAATATCACTCAGCCAGGAAATCAATGTCGTAAGGTTAGTAGCAGCATGATGAGTGGATTTAGGTACGACGATTCTAAGTGAAATAAGTCACACAGAAAAGGACACTTCTCATAAGGTATCACTGATAGAGGGAATGTAAAAACCGTTACACTTGAACTGAATTACAAAACAGAACAGAGTCACACATGCAGAAAACACACTATGGCTGCTTAACGGGAAAGGTGAGGTGGGGTGATACATAAAACAAGGGTATCAAATTAGCTCAGATACCGTTCCATAAACCCAATATGTAATAGACCAGACCTACTCCTTGCTCAGAGAACTGGACTCAACACGCCCTATTCACCGCACAAGAATATATCTGACTAATAATAATCGTAAAACCTATGTATTGATATCTGTCTGTTAGTGTGTCAAGTGGGTGTAAAGCGGCATAAACACAGCAGTGAAAAGCAGCTAAACCCCATTATAAAAATAAATTACTTTGAAACACCCATGAAACAAAGACAGTGAAAGAGAGAGAAATTCTTACACAATGCGTTCAGGGGCTGTGATGCAACCTGGATTGACCATATCTAGACGCACAGCTGGATGAGACATAAGGGTGGACACTCTTGGGGCTGAGAGGTTTGGTGAGGTTGGGTGAGCAAACGCAGACCCTTTAAAGGAATACTGCGTGGTACCCATCGCATGGGTCCCAAATCTCCAGGTTCAAGGGCATCTTCCTACATCAAAAACATGCATGAGAAACCCAGAAGATGGTACACCGTGTGATGGAGAAAGGTTTCTAAAACGCACCTCATTTCTCAACTCCTTGTGCCCGGGTTCGCCATTCCAGCCGCTTTACTAGCAAGCTCCCTACTTGGAGCATCAGCACCCTTAACCTCCTGTTCCATGCGGGTTGCAATTTGTCCTGAGGATAAACGGGAAGACGTGGAACCAACGAGAGACTAGCTCTTGGTGTTGGGACAGGCACAGGTCACTCTATTTTCCCATCAGAAAGAAGAATTAACCACAGGCTCAGCCTGCCCCCCGGAACCAGAACAGGGCCTGAAGCCATTCTGCGATTTTGCGGCCAGCTCCCATAAAAACGAGTTGTAAAATGGAGGTTCAGGGCACTGCAATTCACAAACCTGCAGAGTTATAAATGATAACTGTCGTCCACAAATATATTGAGGGAAGGCAAAGAAGAGGATTTGAAATCAAGGCAGAATTGCAGGAAACAGATTTCAGGAGGTAGATACGAATCGCCTTTAAAGCACATGAAAAGCGGCAAAACGTTGACAATGATGCCCTTGGCCAAAAAGGGCGTATGCGTTTTTTCCTGAATATATTCAGGAAAAAACGCATACGCCCTTTTTGGCCAACCAAGCCACCTGGAAAGGCAAATCAGCGCTACAAAGAAGTCTCGCTTCCCATCGGTCAAAAGGGCCATGCTGAAAAAAGTGTCAAAACCAGAAATGCAGGACAGGCCATGGAGAAATGGGAGCCTTGCTACACTGATGGGCGGGATGTAAATTGCCAAGAGCCACTCTGGAGAAGTGTCCGGTGAGTCCTGAAACATCTGAAAAACACAGCTTAGAGAGCATAGGGCACTTCCACTCATGGGGGTATAAATTGGGAAAATTAAAAATCAGCAAGACACAAGCACCCCAAAGTTTAGGGCTGCTCTGTTGACCAGGACCTCCACTTCATTCCACCTTAAATATCCCAGGAAAGAGAAAAATGGATAAAGAAGTTGTGGTCCTTATGTACATTGGAATATCACTCAGCCAGGAAATCAATGTCGTAAGGTTAGTAGCAGCATGATGAGTGGATTTAGGTACGACGATTCTAAGTGAAATAAGTCACACAGAAAAGGACACTTCTCATAAGGTATCACTGATAGAGGGAATGTAAAAACCGTTACACTTGAACTGAATTACAAAACAGAACAGAGTCACACATGCAGAAAACACACTATGGCTGCTTAACGGGAAAGGTGAGGTGGGGTGATACATAAAACAAGGGTATCAAATTAGCTCAGATACCGTTCCATAAACCCAATATGTAATAGACCAGACCTACTCCTTGCTCAGAGAACTGGACTCAACACGCCCTATTCACCGCACAAGAATATATCTGACTAATAATAATCGTAAAACCTATGTATTGATATCTGTCTGTTAGTGTGTCAAGTGGGTGTAAAGCGGCATAAACACAGCAGTGAAAAGCAGCTAAACCCCATTATAAAAATAAATTACTTTGAAACACCCATGAAACAAAGACAGTGAAAGAGAGAGAAATTCTTACACAATGCGTTCAGGGGCTGTGATGCAACCTGGATTGACCATATCTAGACGCACAGCTGGATGAGACATAAGGGTGGACACTCTTGGGGCTGAGAGGTTTGGTGAGGTTGGGTGAGCAAACGCAGACCCTTTAAAGGAATACTGCGTGGTACCCATCGCATGGGTCCCAAATCTCCAGGTTCAAGGGCATCTTCCTACATCAAAAACATGCATGAGAAACCCAGAAGATGGTACACCGTGTGATGGAGAAAGGTTTCTAAAACGCACCTCATTTCTCAACTCCTTGTGCCCGGGTTCGCCATTCCAGCCGCTTTACTAGCAAGCTCCCTACTTGGAGCATCAGCACCCTTAACCTCCTGTTCCATGCGGGTTGCAATTTGTCCTGAGGATAAACGGGAAGACGTGGAACCAACGAGAGACTAGCTCTTGGTGTTGGGACAGGCACAGGTCACTCTATTTTCCCATCAGAAAGAAGAATTAACCACAGGCTCAGCCTGCCCCCCGGAACCAGAACAGGGCCTGAAGCCATTCTGCGATTTTGCGGCCAGCTCCCATAAAAACGAGTTGTAAAATGGAGGTTCAGGGCACTGCAATTCACAAACCTGCAGAGTTATAAATGATAACTCTCGTCCACAAATATATTGAGGGAAGGCAAAGAAGAGGATTTGAAATCAAGGCAGAATTGCAGGAAACAGATTTCAGGAGGTAGATACGAATCGCCTTTAAAGCACATGAAAAGCGGCAAAACGTTGACAATGATGCCCTTGGCCAAAAAGGGCGTATGCGTTTTTTCCTGAATATATTCAGGAAAAAACGCATACGCCCTTTTTGGCCAACCAAGCCACCTGGAAAGGCAAATCAGCGCTACAAAGAAGTCTCGCTTCCCATCGGTCAAAAGGGCCATGCTGAAAAAAGTGTCAAAACCAGAAATGCAGGACAGGCCATGGAGAAATGGGAGCCTTGCTACACTGATGGGCGGGATGTAAATTGCCAAGAGCCACTCTGGAGAAGTGTCCAGTGAGTCCTGAAACATCTGAAAAACACAGCTTAGAGAGCATAGGGCACTTCCACTCATGGGGGTATAAATTGGGAAAATTAAAAATCAGCAAGACACAAGCACCCCAAAGTTTAGGGCTGCTCTGTTGACCAGGACCTCCACTTCATTCCACCTTAAATATCCCAGGAAAGAGAAAAATGGATAAAGAAGTTGTGGTCCTTATGTACAATGGAATATCACTCAGCCATGAAATCAATGTCGTAAGGTTAGTAGCAGCATGATGAGTGGATTTAGGTACGACGATTCTAAGTGAAATAAGTCACACAGAAAAGGACACTTCTCATAAGGTATCACTGATAGAGGGAATGTAAAAACCGTTACACTTGAACTGAATTACAAAACAGAACAGAGTCACACATGCAGAAAACACACTATGGCTGCTTAACGGGAAAGGTGAGGTGGGGTGATACATAAAACAAGGGTATCAAATTAGCTCAGATACCGTTCCATAAACCCAATATGTAATAGACAAGACCTACTCCTTGCTCAGAGAACTGGACTCAACATGCCCTATTCACCGCACAAGAATATATCTGACTAATAATAATCGTAAAACCTATGTATTGATATCTCTCTGTTAGTGTGTCAAGTGGGTGTAAAGCGGCATAAACACAGCAGTGAAAAGCAGCTAAACCCCATTATAAAAATAAATTACTTTGAAACACCCATGAAACAAAGACAGTGAAAGAGAGAGAAATTCTTACACAATGCGTTCAGGGGCTGTGATGCAACCTGGATTGACCATATCTAGACGCACAGCTGGATGAGACATAAGGGTGGACACTCTTGGGGCTGAGAGGTTTGGTGAGGTTGGGTGAGCAAACGCAGACCCTTTAAAGGAATACTGCGTGGTACCCATCGCATGGGTCCCAAATCTCCAGGTTCAAGGGCATCTTCCTACATCAAAAACATGCATGAGAAACCCAGAAGATGGTACACCGTGTGATGGGGAAAGGTTTCTAAAACGCACCTCATTTCTCATCTCCTTGTGCCCGGGTTCGCCATTCCAGCCGCTTTACTAGCAAGCTCCCTACTTGGAGCATCAGCACCTTTAACCTCCTGTTCCATACAGGTTGCAATTTGTCCTGAGGATAAACGGGAAGACGTGGAACCAACGAGAGACTAGCTCTTGGTGTTGGGACAGGCACAGGTCACTCTATTTTCCCATCAGAAAGAAGAATTAACCACAGGCTCAGCCTGCCCCCCGGAACCAGAACAGGGCCTGAAGCCATTCTGCGATTTTGCGGCCAGCTCCCATAAAAACGAGTTGTAAAATGGAGGTTCAGGGCACTGCAATTCACAAACCTGCAGAGTTATAAATGATAACTCTCGTCCACAAATATATTGAGGGAAGGCAAAGAAGAGGATTTGAAATCAAGGCAGAATTGCAGGAAACAGATTTCAGGAGGTAGATACGAATCGCCTTTAAAGCACATGAAAAGCGGCAAAACGTTGACAATGATGCCCTTGGCCAAAAAGGGCGTATGCGTTTTTTCCTGAATATATTCAGGAAAAAACGCATACGCCCTTTTTGGCCAACCAAGGAACCTGGAAAGGCAAATCAGCGCTACAAAGAAGTCTCGCTTCCCATCGGTCAAAAGGGCCATGCTGAAAAAAGTGTCAAAACCAGAAATGCAGGACAGGCCATGGAGAAATGGGAGCCTTGCTACACTGATGGGCGGGATGTAAATTGCCAAGAGCCACTCTGGAGAAGTGTCCGGTGAGTCCTGAAACATCTGAAAAACACAGCTTAGAGAGCATAGGGCACTTCCACTCATGGGGGTATAAATTGGGAAAATTAAAAATCAGCAAGACACAAGCACCCCAAAGTTTAGGGCTGCTCTGTTGACCAGGACCTCCACTTCATTCCACCTTAAATATCCCAGGAAAGAGAAAAATGGATAAAGAAGTTGTGGTCCTTATGTACATTGGAATATCACTCAGCCAGGAAATCAATGTCGTAAGGTTAGTAGCAGCATGATGAGTGGATTTAGGTACGACGATTCTAAGTGAAATAAGTCACACAGAAAAGGACACTTCTCATAAGGTATCACTGATAGAGGGAATGTAAAAACCGTTACACTTGAACTGAATTACAAAACAGAACAGAGTCACACATGCAGAAAACACACTATGGCTGCTTAACGGGAAAGGTGAGGTGGGGTGATACATAAAACAAGGGTATCAAATTAGCTCAGATACCGTTCCATAAACCCAATATGTAATAGACCAGACCTACTCCTTGCTCAGAGAACTGGACTCAACACGCCCTATTCACCGCACAAGAATATATCTGACTAATAATAATCGTAAAACCTATGTATTGATATCTCTCTGTTAGTGTGTCAAGTGGGTGTAAAGCGGCATAAACACAGCAGTGAAAAGCAGCTAAACCCCATTATAAAAATAAATTACTTTGAAACACCCATGAAACAAAGACAGTGAAAGAGAGAGAAATTCTTACACAATGCGTTCAGGGGCTGTGATGCAACCTGGATTGACCATATCTAGACGCACAGCTGGATGAGACATAAGGGTGGACACTCTTGGGGCTGAGAGGTTTGGTGAGGTTGGGTGAGCAAACGCAGACCCTTTAAAGGAATACTGCGTGGTACCCATCGCATGGGTCCCAAATCTCCAGGTTCAAGGGCATCTTCCTACATCAAAAACATGCATGAGAAACCCAGAAGATGGTACACCGTGTGATGGGGAAAGGTTTCTAAAACGCACCTCATTTCTCATCTCCTTGTGCCCGGGTTCGCCATTCCAGCCGCTTTACTAGCAAGCTCCCTACTTGGAGCATCAGCACCTTTAACCTCCTGTTCCATACAGGTTGCAATTTGTCCTGAGGATAAACGGGAAGACGTGGAACCAACGAGAGACTAGCTCTTGGTGTTGGGACAGGCACAGGTCACTCTATTTTCCCATCAGAAAGAAGAATTAACCACAGGCTCAGCCTGCCCCCCGGAACCAGAACAGGGCCTGAAGCCATTCTGCGATTTTGCGGCCAGCTCCCATAAAAACGAGTTGTAAAATGGAGGTTCAGGGCACTGCAATTCACAAACCTGCAGAGTTATAAATGATAACTCTCGTCCACAAATATATTGAGGGAAGGCAAAGAAGAGGATTTGAAATCAAGGCAGAATTGCAGGAAACAGATTTCAGGAGGTAGATACGAATCGCCTTTAAAGCACATGAAAAGCGGCAAAACGTTGACAATGATGCCCTTGGCCAAAAAGGGCGTATGCGTTTTTTCCTGAATATATTCAGGAAAAAACGCATACGCCCTTTTCGGCCAACCAAGCAACCTGGAAAGGCAAATCAGCGCTACAAAGAAGTCTCGCTTCCCATCGGTCAAAAGGGCCATGCTGAAAAAAGTGTCAAAACCAGAAATGCAGGACAGGCCATGGAGAAATGGGAGCCTTGCTACACTGATGGGCGGGATGTAAATTGCCAAGAGCCACTCTGGAGAAGTGTCCGGTGAGTCCTGAAACATCTGAAAAACACAGCTTAGAGAGCATAGGGCACTTCCACTCATGGGGGTATAAATTGGGAAAATTAAAAATCAGCAAGACACAAGCACCCCAAAGTTTAGGGCTGCTCTGTTGACCAGGACCTCCACTTCATTCCACCTTAAATATCCCAGGAAAGAGAAAAATGGATAAAGAAGTTGTGGTCCTTATGTACATTGGAATATCACTCAGCCAGGAAATCAATGTCGTAAGGTTAGTAGCAGCATGATGAGTGGATTTAGGTACGACGATTCTAAGTGAAATAAGTCACACAGAAAAGGACACTTCTCATAAGGTATCACTGATAGAGGGAATGTAAAAACCGTTACACTTGAACTGAATTACAAAACAGAACAGAGTCACACATGCAGAAAACACACTATGGCTGCTTAACGGGAAAGGTGAGGTGGGGTGATACATAAAACAAGGGTATCAAATTAGCTCAGATACCGTTCCATAAACCCAATATGTAATAGACCAGACCTACTCCTTGCTCAGAGAACAGGACTCAACACGCCCTATTCACCGCACAAGAATATATCTGACTAATAATAATCGTAAAACCTATGTATTGATATCTCTCTGTTAGTGTGTCAAGTGGGTGTAAAGCAGCATAAACACAGCAGTGAAAAGCAGCTAAACCCCATTATAAAAATAAATTACTTTGAAACACCCATGAAACAAAGACAGTGAAAGAGAGAGAAATTCTTACACAATGCGTTCAGGGGCTGTGATGCAACCTGGATTGACCATATCTAGACGCACAGCTGGATGAGACATAAGGGTGGACACTCTTGGGGCTGAGAGGTTTGGTGAGGTTGGGTGAGCAAACGCAGACCCTTTAAAGGAATACTGCGTGGTACCCATCGCATGGGTCCCAAATCTCCAGGTTCAAGGGCATCTTCCTACATCAAAAACATGCATGAGAAACCCAGAAGATGGTACACCGTGTGATGGGGAAAGGTTTCTAAAACGCACCTCATTTCTCATCTCCTTGTGCCCGGGTTCGCCATTCCAGCCGCTTTACTAGCAAGCTCCCTACTTGGAGCATCAGCACCTTTAACCTCCTGTTCCATACAGGTTGCAATTTGTCCTGAGGATAAACGGGAAGACGTGGAACCAACGAGAGACTAGCTCTTGGTGTTGGGACAGGCACAGGTCACTCTATTTTCCCATCAGAAAGAAGAATTAACCACAGGCTCAGCCTGCCCCCCGGAACCAGAACAGGGCCTGAAGCCAATCTGCGATTTTGCGGCCAGCTACCATAAAAACGAGTTGTAAAATGGAGGTTCAGGGCACTGCAATTCACAAACCTGCAGAGTTATAAATGATAACTCTCGTCCACAAATATATTGAGGGAAGGCAAAGAAGAGGATTTGAAATCAAGGCAGAATTGCAGGAAACAGATTTCAGGAGGTAGATACGAATCGCCTTTAAAGCACATGAAAAGCGGCAAAACGTTGACAATGATGCCCTTGGCCAAAAAGGGCGTATGCGTTTTTTCCTGAATATATTCAGGAAAAAACGCATACGCCCTTTTTGGCCAACCAAGGAACCTGGAAAGGCAAATCAGCGCTACAAAGAAGTCTCGCTTCCCATCGGTCAAAAGGGCCATGCTGAAAAAAGTGTCAAAACCAGAAATGCAGGACAGGCCATGGAGAAATGGGAGCCTTGCTACACTGATGGGCGGGATGTAAATTGCCAAGAGCCACTCTGGAGAAGTGTCCGGTGAGTCCTGAAACATCTGAAAAACACAGCTTAGAGAGCATAGGGCACTTCCACTCATGGGGGTATAAATTGGGAAAATTAAAAATCAGCAAGACACAAGCACCCCAAAGTTTAGGGCTGCTCTGTTGACCAGGACCTCCACTTCATTCCACCTTAAATATCCCAGGAAAGAGAAAAATGGATAAAGAAGTTGTGGTCCTTATGTACATTGGAATATCACTCAGCCAGGAAATCAATGTCGTAAGGTTAGTAGCAGCATGATGAGTGGATTTAGGTACGACGATTCTAAGTGAAATAAGTCACACAGAAAAGGACACTTCTCATAAGGTATCACTGATAGAGGGAATGTAAAAACCGTTACACTTGAACTGAATTACAAAACAGAACAGAGTCACACATGCAGAAAACACACTATGGCTGCTTAACGGGAAAGGTGAGGTGGGGTGATACATAAAACAAGGGTATCAAATTAGCTCAGATACCGTTCCATAAACCCAATATGTAATAGACCAGACCTACTCCTTGCTCAGAGAACAGGACTCAACACGCCCTATTCACCGCACAAGAATATATCTGACTAATAATAATCGTAAAACCTATGTATTGATATCTCTCTGTTAGTGTGTCAAGTGGGTGTAAAGCGGCATAAACACAGCAGTGAAAAGCAGCTAAACCCCATTATAAAAATAAATTACTTTGAAACACCCATGAAACAAAGACAGTGAATGAGAGAGAAATTCTTACACAATGCGTTCAGGGGCTGTGATGCAACCTGGATTGACCATATCTAGACGCACAGCTGGATGAGACATAAGGGTGGACACTCTTGGGGCTGAGAGGTTTGGTGAGGTTGGGTGAGCAAACGCAGACCCTTTAAAGGAATACTGCGTGGTACCCATCGCATGGGTCCCAAATCTCCAGGTTCAAGGGCATCTTCCTACATCAAAAACATGCATGAGAAACCCAGAAGATGGTACACCGTGTGATGGAGAAAGGTTTCTAAAACGCACCTCATTTCTCAACTCCTTGTGCCCGGGTTCGCCATTCCAGCCGCTTTACTAGCAAGCTCCCTACTTGGAGCATCAGCACCCTTAACCTCCTGTTCCATGCGGGTTGCAATTTGTCCTGAGGATAAACGGGAAGACGTGGAACCAACGAGAGACTAGCTCTTGGTGTTGGGACAGGCACAGGTCACTCTATTTTCCCATCAGAAAGAAGAATTAACCACAGGCTCAGCCTGCCCCCCGGAACCAGAACAGGGCCTGAAGCCATTCTGCGATTTTGCGGCCAGCTCCCATAAAAACGAGTTGTAAAATGGAGGTTCAGGGCACTGCAATTCACAAACCTGCAGAGTTATAAATGATAACTGTCGTCCACAAATATATTGAGGGAAGGCAAAGAAGAGGATTTGAAATCAAGGCAGAATTGCAGGAAACAGATTTCAGGAGGTAGATACGAATCGCCTTTAAAGCACATGAAAAGCGGCAAAACGTTGACAATGATGCCCTTGGCCAAAAAGGGCGTATGCGTTTTTTCCTGAATATATTCAGGAAAAAACGCATACGCCCTTTTTGGCCAACCAAGGAACCTGGAAAGGCAAATCAGCGCTACAAAGAAGTCTCGCTTCCCATCGGTCAAAAGGGCCATGCTGAAAAAAGTGTCAAAACCAGAAATGCAGGACAGGCCATGGAGAAATGGGAGCCTTGCTACACTGATGGGCGGGATGTAAATTGCAAAGAGCCACTCTGGAGAAGTGTCCGGTGAGTCCTGAAACATCTGAAAAACACAGCTTAGAGAGCATAGGGCACTTCCACTCATGGGGGTATAAATTGGGAAAATTAAAAATCAGCAAGACACAAGCACCCCAAAGTTTAGGGCTGCTCTGTTGACCAGGACCTCCACTTCATTCCACCTTAAATATCCCAGGAAAGAGAAAAATGGATAAAGAAGTTGTGGTCCTTATGTACAATGGAATATCACTCAGCCAGGAAATCAATGTCGTAAGGTTAGTAGCAGCATGATGAGTGGATTTAGGTACGACGATTCTAAGTGAAATAAGTCACACAGAAAAGGACACTTCTCATAAGGTATCACTGATAGAGGGAATGTAAAAACCGTTACACTTGAACTGAATTACAAAACAGAACAGAGTCACACATGCAGAAAACACACTATGGCTGCTTAACGGGAAAGGTGAGGTGGGGTGATACATAAAACAAAGGTATCAAATTAGCTCAGATACCGTTCCATAAACCCAATATGTAATAGACAAGACCTACTCCTTGCTCAGAGAACTGGACTCAACATGCCCTATTCACCGCACAAGAATATATCTGACTAATAATAATCGTAAAACCTATGTATTGATATCTCTCTGTTAGTGTGTCAAGTGGGTGTAAAGCGGCATAAACACAGCAGTGAAAAGCAGCTAAACCCCATTATAAAAATAAATTACTTTGAAACACCCATGAAACAAAGACAGTGAAAGAGAGAGAAATTCTTACACAATGCGTTCAGGGGCTGTGATGCAACCTGGATTGACCATATCTAGACGCACAGCTGGATGAGACATAAGGGTGGACACTCTTGGGGCTGAGAGGTTTGGTGAGGTTGGGTGAGCAAACGCAGACCCTTTAAAGGAATACTGCGTGGTACCCATCGCATGGGTCCCAAATCTCCAGGTTCAAGGGCATCTTCCTACATCAAAAACATGCATGAGAAACCCAGAAGATGGTACACCGTGTGATGGGGAAAGGTTTCTAAAACGCACCTCATTTCTCATCTCCTTGTGCCCGGGTTCGCCATTCCAGCCGCTTTACTAGCAAGCTCCCTACTTGGAGCATCAGCACCTTTAACCTCCTGTTCCATACAGGTTGCAATTTGTCCTGAGGATAAACGGGAAGACGTGGAACCAACGAGAGACTAGCTCTTGGTGTTGGGACAGGCACAGGTCACTCTATTTTCCCATCAGAAAGAAGAATTAACCACAGGCTCAGCCTGCCCCCCGGAACCAGAACAGGGCCTGAAGCCATTCTGCGATTTTGCGGCCAGCTCCCATAAAAACGAGTTGTAAAATGGAGGTTCAGGGCACTGCAATTCACAAACCTGCAGAGTTATAAATGATAACTCTCGTCCACAAATATATTGAGGGAAGGCAAAGAAGAGGATTTGAAATCAAGGCAGAATTGCAGGAAACAGATTTCAGGAGGTAGATACGAATCGCCTTTAAAGCACATGAAAAGCGGCAAAACGTTGACAATGATGCCCTTGGCCAAAAAGGGCGTATGCGTTTTTTCCTGAATATATTCAGGAAAAAACGCATACGCCCTTTTCGGCCAACCAAGCAACCTGGAAAGGCAAATCAGCGCTACAAAGAAGTCTCGCTTCCCATCGGTCAAAAGGGCCATGCTGAAAAAAGTGTCAAAACCAGAAATGCAGGACAGGCCATGGAGAAATGGGAGCCTTGCTACACTGATGGGCGGGATGTAAATTGCCAAGAGCCACTCTGGAGAAGTGTCCGGTGAGTCCTGAAACATCTGAAAAACACAGCTTAGAGAGCATAGGGCACTTCCACTCATGGGGGTATAAATTGGGAAAATTAAAAATCAGCAAGACACAAGCACCCCAAAGTTTAGGGCTGCTCTGTTGACCAGGACCTCCACTTCATTCCACCTTAAATATCCCAGGAAAGAGAAAAATGGATAAAGAAGTTGTGGTCCTTATGTACATTGGAATATCACTCAGCCAGGAAATCAATGTCGTAAGGTTAGTAGCAGCATGATGAGTGGATTTAGGTACGACGATTCTAAGTGAAATAAGTCACACAGAAAAGGACACTTCTCATAAGGTATCACTGATAGAGCGAATGTAAAAACCGTTACACTTGAACTGAATTACAAAACAGAACAGAGTCACACATGCAGAAAACACACTATGGCTGCTTAACGGGAAAGGTGAGGTGGGGTGATACATAAAACAAGGGTATCAAATTAGCTCAGATACCGTTCCATAAACCCAATATGTAATAGACCAGACCTACTCCTTGCTCAGAGAACAGGACTCAACACGCCCTATTCACCGCACAAGAATATATCTGACTAATAATAATCGTAAAACCTATGTATTGATATCTCTCTGTTAGTGTGTCAAGTGGGTGTAAAGCGGCATAAACACAGCAGTGAAAAGCAGCTAAACCCCATTATAAAAATAAATTACTTTGAAACACCCATGAAACAAAGACAGTGAAAGAGAGAGAAATTCTTACACAATGCGTTCAGGGGCTGTGATGCAACCTGGATTGACCATATCTAGACGCACAGCTGGATGAGACATAAGGGTGGACACTCTTGGGGCTGAGAGGTTTGGTGAGGTTGGGTGAGCAAACGCAGACCCTTTAAAGGAATACTGCGTGGTACCCATCGCATGGGTCCCAAATCTCCAGGTTCAAGGGCATCTTCCTACATCAAAAACATGCATGAGAAACCCAGAAGATGGTACACCGTGTGATGGGGAAAGGTTTCTAAAACGCACCTCATTTCTCATCTCCTTGTGCCCGGGTTCGCCATTCCAGCCGCTTTACTAGCAAGCTCCCTACTTGGAGCATCAGCACCTTTAACCTCCTGTTCCATACAGGTTGCAATTTGTCCTGAGGATAAACGGGAAGACGTGGAACCAACGAGAGACTAGCTCTTGGTGTTGGGACAGGCACAGGTCACTCTATTTTCCCATCAGAAAGAAGAATTAACCACAGGCTCAGCCTGCCCCCCGGAACCAGAACAGGGCCTGAAGCCAATCTGCGATTTTGCGGCCAGCTCCCATAAAAACGAGTTGTAAAATGGAGGTTCAGGGCACTGCAATTCACAAACCTGCAGAGTTATAAATGATAACTCTCGTCCACAAATATATTGAGGGAAGGCAAAGAAGAGGATTTGAAATCAAGGCAGAATTGCAGGAAACAGATTTCAGGAGGTAGATACGAATCGCCTTTAAAGCACATGAAAAGCGGCAAAACGTTGACAATGATGCCCTTTTTGGCCAACCAAGCCACCTGGAAAGGCAAATCAGCGCTACAAAGAAGTCTCGCTTCCCATCGGTCAAAAGGGCCATGCTGAAAAAAGTGTCAAAACCAGAAATGCAGGACAGGCCATGGAGAAATGGGAGCCTTGCTACACTGATGGGCGGGATGTAAATTGCCAAGAGCCACTCTGGAGAAGTGTCCGGTGAGTCCTGAAACATCTGAAAAACACAGCTTAGAGAGCATAGGGCACTTCCACTCATGGGGGTATAAATTGGGAAAATTAAAAATCAGCAAGACACAAGCACCCCAAAGTTTAGGGCTGCTCTGTTGACCAGGACCTCCACTTCATTCCACCTTAAATATCCCAGGAAAGAGAAAAATGGATAAAGAAGTTGTGGTCCTTATGTACATTGGAATATCACTCAGCCAGGAAATCAATGTCGTAAGGTTAGTAGCAGCATGATGAGTGGATTTAGGTACGACGATTCTAAGTGAAATAAGTCACACAGAAAAGGACACTTCTCATAAGGTATCACTGATAGAGGGAATGTAAAAACCGTTACACTTGAACTGAATTACAAAACAGAACAGAGTCACACATGCAGAAAACACACTATGGCTGCTTAACGGGAAAGGTGAGGTGGGGTGATACATAAAACAAGGGTATCAAATTAGCTCAGATACCGTTCCATAAACCCAATATGTAATAGACCAGACCTACTCCTTGCTCAGAGAACTGGACTCAACACGCCCTATTCACCGCACAAGAATATATCTGACTAATAATAATCGTAAAACCTATGTATTGATATCTGTCTGTTAGTGTGTCAAGTGGGTGTAAAGCGGCATAAACACAGCAGTGAAAAGCAGCTAAACCCCATTATAAAAATAAATTACTTTGAAACACCCATGAAACAAAGACAGTGAAAGAGAGAGAAATTCTTACACAATGCGTTCAGGGGCTGTGATGCAACCTGGATTGACCATATCTAGACGCACAGCTGGATGAGACATAAGGGTGGACACTCTTGGGGCTGAGAGGTTTGGTGAGGTTGGGTGAGCAAACGCAGACCCTTTAAAGGAATACTGCGTGGTACCCATCGCATGGGTCCCAAATCTCCAGGTTCAAGGGCATCTTCCTACATCAAAAACATGCATGAGAAACCCAGAAGATGGTACACCGTGTGATGGGGAAAGGTTTCTAAAACGCACCTCATTTCTCATCTCCTTGTGCCCGGGTTCGCCATTCCAGCCGCTTTACTAGCAAGCTCCCTACTTGGAGCATCAGCACCTTTAACCTCCTGTTCCATACGGGTTGCAATTTGTCCTGAGGATAAACGGGAAGACGTGGAACCAACGAGAGACTAGCTCTTGGTGTTGGGACAGGCACAGGTCACTCTATTTTCCCATCAGAAAGAAGAATTAACCACAGGCTCAGCCTGCCCCCCGGAACCAGAACAGGGCCTGAAGCCAATCTGCGATTTTGCGGCCAGCTCCCATAAAAACGAGTTGTAAAATGGAGGTTCAGGGCACTGCAATTCACAAACCTGCAGAGTTATAAATGATAACTCTCGTCCACAAATATATTGAGGGAAGGCAAAGAAGAGGATTTGAAATCAAGGCAGAATTGCAGGAAACAGATTTCAGGAGGTAGATACGAATCGCCTTTAAAGCACATGAAAAGCGGCAAAACGTTGACAATGATGCCCTTGGCCAAAAAGGGCGTATGCGTTTTTTCCTGAATATATTCAGGAAAAAACGCATACGCCCTTTTTGGCCAACCAAGCCACCTGGAAAGGCAAATCAGCGCTACAAAGAAGTCTCGCTTCCCATCGGTCAAAAGGGCCATGCTGAAAAAAGTGTCAAAACCAGAAATGCAGGACAGGCCATGGAGAAATGGGAGCCTTGCTACACTGATGGGCGGGATGTAAATTGCCAAGAGCCACTCTGGAGAAGTGTCCGGTGAGTCCTGAAACATCTGAAAAACACAGCTTAGAGAGCATAGGGCACTTCCACTCATGGGGGTATAAATTGGGAAAATTAAAAATCAGCAAGACACAAGCACCCCAAAGTTTAGGGCTGCTCTGTTGACCAGGACCTCCACTTCATTCCACCTTAAATATCCCAGGAAAGAGAAAAATGGATAAAGAAGTTGTGGTCCTTATGTACATTGGAATATCACTCAGCCAGGAAATCAATGTCGTAAGGTTAGTAGCAGCATGATGAGTGGATTTAGGTACGACGATTCTAAGTGAAATAAGTCACACAGAAAAGGACACTTCTCATAAGGTATCACTGATAGAGCGAATGTAAAAACCGTTACACTTGAACTGAATTACAAAACAGAACAGAGTCACACATGCAGAAAACACACTATGGCTGCTTAACGGGAAAGGTGAGGTGGGGTGATACATAAAACAAGGGTATCAAATTAGCTCAGATACCGTTCCATAAACCCAATATGTAATAGACCAGACCTACTCCTTGCTCAGAGAACAGGACTCAACACGCCCTATTCACCGCACAAGAATATATCTGACTAATAATAATCGTAAAACCTATGTATTGATATCTCTCTGTTAGTGTGTCAAGTGGGTGTAAAGCGGCATAAACACAGCAGTGAAAAGCAGCTAAACCCCATTATAAAAATAAATTACTTTGAAACACCCATGAAACAAAGACAGTGAAAGAGAGAGAAATTCTTACACAATGCGTTCAGGGGCTGTGATGCAACCTGGATTGACCATATCTAGACGCACAGCTGGATGAGACATAAGGGTGGACACTCTTGGGGCTGAGAGGTTTGGTGAGGTTGGGTGAGCAAACGCAGACCCTTTAAAGGAATACTGCGTGGTACCCATCGCATGGGTCCCAAATCTCCAGGTTCAAGGGCATCTTCCTACATCAAAAACATGCATGAGAAACCCAGAAGATGGTACACCGTGTGATGGGGAAAGGTTTCTAAAACGCACCTCATTTCTCATCTCCTTGTGCCCGGGTTCGCCATTCCAGCCGCTTTACTAGCAAGCTCCCTACTTGGAGCATCAGCACCTTTAACCTCCTGTTCCATACAGGTTGCAATTTGTCCTGAGGATAAACGGGAAGACGTGGAACCAACGAGAGACTAGCTCTTGGTGTTGGGACAGGCACAGGTCACTCTATTTTCCCATCAGAAAGAAGAATTAACCACAGGCTCAGCCTGCCCCCCGGAACCAGAACAGGGCCTGAAGCCAATCTGCGATTTTGCGGCCAGCTCCCATAAAAACGAGTTGTAAAATGGAGGTTCAGGGCACTGCAATTCACAAACCTGCAGAGTTATAAATGATAACTCTCGTCCACAAATATATTGAGGGAAGGCAAAGAAGAGGATTTGAAATCAAGGCAGAATTGCAGGAAACAGATTTCAGGAGGTAGATACGAATCGCCTTTAAAGCACATGAAAAGCGGCAAAACGTTGACAATGATGCCCTTTTTGGCCAACCAAGCCACCTGGAAAGGCAAATCAGCGCTACAAAGAAGTCTCGCTTCCCATCGGTCAAAAGGGCCATGCTGAAAAAAGTGTCAAAACCAGAAATGCAGGACAGGCCATGGAGAAATGGGAGCCTTGCTACACTGATGGGCGGGATGTAAATTGCCAAGAGCCACTCTGGAGAAGTGTCCGGTGAGTCCTGAAACATCTGAAAAACACAGCTTAGAGAGCATAGGGCACTTCCACTCATGGGGGTATAAATTGGGAAAATTAAAAATCAGCAAGACACAAGCACCCCAAAGTTTAGGGCTGCTCTGTTGACCAGGACCTCCACTTCATTCCACCTTAAATATCCCAGGAAAGAGAAAAATGGATAAAGAAGTTGTGGTCCTTATGTACATTGGAATATCACTCAGCCAGGAAATCAATGTCGTAAGGTTAGTAGCAGCATGATGAGTGGATTTAGGTACGACGATTCTAAGTGAAATAAGTCACACAGAAAAGGACACTTCTCATAAGGTATCACTGATAGAGGGAATGTAAAAACCGTTACACTTGAACTGAATTACAAAACAGAACAGAGTCACACATGCAGAAAACACACTATGGCTGCTTAACGGGAAAGGTGAGGTGGGGTGATACATAAAACAAGGGTATCAAATTAGCTCAGATACCGTTCCATAAACCCAATATGTAATAGACCAGACCTACTCCTTGCTCAGAGAACTGGACTCAACACGCCCTATTCACCGCACAAGAATATATCTGACTAATAATAATCGTAAAACCTATGTATTGATATCTGTCTGTTAGTGTGTCAAGTGGGTGTAAAGCGGCATAAACACAGCAGTGAAAAGCAGCTAAACCCCATTATAAAAATAAATTACTTTGAAACACCCATGAAACAAAGACAGTGAAAGAGAGAGAAATTCTTACACAATGCGTTCAGGGGCTGTGATGCAACCTGGATTGACCATATCTAGACGCACAGCTGGATGAGACATAAGGGTGGACACTCTTGGGGCTGAGAGGTTTGGTGAGGTTGGGTGAGCAAACGCAGACCCTTTAAAGGAATACTGCGTGGTACCCATCGCATGGGTCCCAAATCTCCAGGTTCAAGGGCATCTTCCTACATCAAAAACATGCATGAGAAACCCAGAAGATGGTACACCGTGTGATGGGGAAAGGTTTCTAAAACGCACCTCATTTCTCATCTCCTTGTGCCCGGGTTCGCCATTCCAGCCGCTTTACTAGCAAGCTCCCTACTTGGAGCATCAGCACCTTTAACCTCCTGTTCCATACGGGTTGCAATTTGTCCTGAGGATAAACGGGAAGACGTGGAACCAACGAGAGACTAGCTCTTGGTGTTGGGACAGGCACAGGTCACTCTATTTTCCCATCAGAAAGAAGAATTAACCACAGGCTCAGCCTGCCCCCCGGAACCAGAACAGGGCCTGAAGCCAATCTGCGATTTTGCGGCCAGCTCCCATAAAAACGAGTTGTAAAATGGAGGTTCAGGGCACTGCAATTCACAAACCTGCAGAGTTATAAATGATAACTCTCGTCCACAAATATATTGAGGGAAGGCAAAGAAGAGGATTTGAAATCAAGGCAGAATTGCAGGAAACAGATTTCAGGAGGTAGATACGAATCGCCTTTAAAGCACATGAAAAGCGGCAAAACGTTGACAATGATGCCCTTGGCCAAAAAGGGCGTATGCGTTTTTTCCTGAATATATTCAGGAAAAAACGCATACGCCCTTTTTGGCCAACCAAGCCACCTGGAAAGGCAAATCAGCGCTACAAAGAAGTCTCGCTTCCCATCGGTCAAAAGGGCCATGCTGAAAAAAGTGTCAAAACCAGAAATGCAGGACAGGCCATGGAGAAATGGGAGCCTTGCTACACTGATGGGCGGGATGTAAATTGCCAAGAGCCACTCTGGAGAAGTGTCCGGTGAGTCCTGAAACATCTGAAAAACACAGCTTAGAGAGCATAGGGCACTTCCACTCATGGGGGTATAAATTGGGAAAATTAAAAATCAGCAAGACACAAGCACCCCAAAGTTTAGGGCTGCTCTGTTGACCAGGACCTCCACTTCATTCCACCTTAAATATCCCAGGAAAGAGAAAAATGGATAAAGAAGTTGTGGTCCTTATGTACATTGGAATATCACTCAGCCAGGAAATCAATGTCGTAAGGTTAGTAGCAGCATGATGAGTGGATTTAGGTACGACGATTCTAAGTGAAATAAGTCACACAGAAAAGGACACTTCTCATAAGGTATCACTGATAGAGGGAATGTAAAAACCGTTACACTTGAACTGAATTACAAAACAGAACAGAGTCACACATGCAGAAAACACACTATGGCTGCTTAACGGGAAAGGTGAGGTGGGGTGATACATAAAACAAGGGTATCAAATTAGCTCAGATACCGTTCCATAAACCCAATATGTAATAGACCAGACCTACTCCTTGCTCAGAGAACTGGACTCAACACGCCCTATTCACCGCACAAGAATATATCTGACTAATAATAATCGTAAAACCTATGTATTGATATCTGTCTGTTAGTGTGTCAAGTGGGTGTAAAGCGGCATAAACACAGCAGTGAAAAGCAGCTAAACCCCATTATAAAAATAAATTACTTTGAAACACCCATGAAACAAAGACAGTGAAAGAGAGAGAAATTCTTACACAATGCGTTCAGGGGCTGTGATGCAACCTGGATTGACCATATCTAGACGCACAGCTGGATGAGACATAAGGGTGGACACTCTTGGGGCTGAGAGGTTTGGTGAGGTTGGGTGAGCAAACGCAGACCCTTTAAAGGAATACTGCGTGGTACCCATCGCATGGGTCCCAAATCTCCAGGTTCAAGGGCATCTTCCTACATCAAAAACATGCATGAGAAACCCAGAAGATGGTACACCGTGTGATGGAGAAAGGTTTCTAAAACGCACCTCATTTCTCAACTCCTTGTGCCCGGGTTCGCCATTCCAGCCGCTTTACTAGCAAGCTCCCTACTTGGAGCATCAGCACCCTTAACCTCCTGTTCCATGCGGGTTGCAATTTGTCCTGAGGATAAACGGGAAGACGTGGAACCAACGAGAGACTAGCTCTTGGTGTTGGGACAGGCACAGGTCACTCTATTTTCCCATCAGAAAGAAGAATTAACCACAGGCTCAGCCTGACCCCCGGAACCAGAACAGGGCCTGAAGCCATTCTGCGATTTTGTGGCCAGCTCCCATAAAAACGAGTTGTAAAATGGAGGTTCAGGGCACTGCAATTCACAAACCTGCAGAGTTATAAATGATAACTGTCGTCCACAAATATATTGAGGGAAGGCAAAGAAGAGGATTTGAAATCAAGGCAGAATTGCAGGAAACAGATTTCAGGAGGTAGATACGAATCGCCTTTAAAGCACATGAAAAGCGGCAAAACGTTGACAATGATGCCCTTGGCCAAAAAGGGCGTATGCGTTTTTTCCTGAATATATTCAGGAAAAAACGCATACGCCCTTTTTGGCCAACCAAGCCACCTGGAAAGGCAAATCAGCGCTACAAAGAAGTCTCGCTTCCCATCGGTCAAAAGGGCCATGCTGAAAAAAGTGTCAAAACCAGAAATGCAGGACAGGCCATGGAGAAATGGGAGCCTTGCTACACTGATGGGCGGGATGTAAATTGCCAAGAGCCACTCTGGAGAAGTGTCCGGTGAGTCCTGAAACATCTGAAAAACACAGCTTAGAGAGCATAGGGCACTTCCACTCATGGGGGTATAAATTGGGAAAATTAAAAATCAGCAAGACACAAGCACCCCAAAGTTTAGGGCTGCTCTGTTGACCAGGACCTCCACTTCATTCCACCTTAAATATCCCAGGAAAGAGAAAAATGGATAAAGAAGTTGTGGTCCTTATGTACAATGGAATATCACTCAGCCAGGAAATCAATGTCGTAAGGTTAGTAGCAGCATGATGAGTGGATTTAGGTACGACGATTCTAAGTGAAATAAGTCACACAGAAAAGGACACTTCTCATAAGGTATCACTGATAGAGGGAATGTAAAAACCGTTACACTTGAACTGAATTACAAAACAGAACAGAGTCACACATGCAGAAAACACACTATGGCTGCTTAACGGGAAAGGTGAGGTGGGGTGATACATAAAACAAGGGTATCAAATTAGCTCAGATACCGTTCCATAAACCCAATATGTAATAGACCAGACCTACTCCTTGCTCAGAGAACTGGACTCAACACGCCCTATTCACCGCACAAGAATATATCTGACTAATAATAATCGTAAAACCTATGTATTGATATCTGTCTGTTAGTGTGTCAAGTGGGTGTAAAGCGGCATAAACACAGCAGTGAAAAGCAGCTAAACCCCATTATAAAAATAAATTACTTTGAAACACCCATGAAACAAAGACAGTGAAAGAGAGAGAAATTCTTACACAATGCGTTCAGGGGCTGTGATGCAACCTGGATTGACCATATCTAGACGCACAGCTGGATGAGACATAAGGGTGGACACTCTTGGGGCTGAGAGGTTTGGTGAGGTTGGGTGAGCAAACGCAGACCCTTTAAAGGAATACTGCGTGGTACCCATCGCATGGGTCCCAAATCTCCAGGTTCAAGGGCATCTTCCTACATCAAAAACATGCATGAGAAACCCAGAAGATGGTACACCGTGTGATGGAGAAAGGTTTCTAAAACGCACCTCATTTCTCAACTCCTTGTGCCCGGGTTCGCCATTCCAGCCGCTTTACTAGCAAGCTCCCTACTTGGAGCATCAGCACCCTTAACCTCCTGTTCCATGCGGGTTGCAATTTGTCCTGAGGATAAACGGGAAGACGTGGAACCAACGAGAGACTAGCTCTTGGTGTTGGGACAGGCACAGGTCACTCTATTTTCCCATCAGAAAGAAGAATTAACCACAGGCTCAGCCTGCCCCCCGGAACCAGAACAGGGCCTGAAGCCATTCTGCGATTTTGCGGCCAGCTCCCATAAAAACGAGTTGTAAAATGGAGGTTCAGGGCACTGCAATTCACAAACCTGCAGAGTTATAAATGATAACTCTCGTCCACAAATATATTGAGGGAAGGCAAAGAAGAGGATTTGAAATCAAGGCAGAATTGCAGGAAACAGATTTCAGGAGGTAGATACGAATCGCCTTTAAAGCACATGAAAAGCGGCAAAACGTTGACAATGATGCCCTTGGCCAAAAAGGGCGTATGCGTTTTTTCCTGAATATATTCAGGAAAAAACGCATACGCCCTTTTCGGCCAACCAAGCAACCTGGAAAGGCAAATCAGCGCTACAAAGAAGTCTCGCTTCCCATCGGTCAAAAGGGCCATGCTGAAAAAAGTGTCAAAACCAGAAATGCAGGACAGGCCATGGAGAAATGGGAGCCTTGCTACACTGATGGGCGGGATGTAAATTGCCAAGAGCCACTCTGGAGAAGTGTCCGGTGAGTCCTGAAACATCTGAAAAACACAGCTTAGAGAGCATAGGGCACTTCCACTCATGGGGGTATAAATTGGGAAAATTAAAAATCAGCAAGACACAAGCACCCCAAAGTTTAGGGCTGCTCTGTTGACCAGGACCTCCACTTCATTCCACCTTAAATATCCCAGGAAAGAGAAAAATGGATAAAGAAGTTGTGGTCCTTATGTACATTGGAATATCACTCAGCCAGGAAATCAATGTCGTAAGGTTAGTAGCAGCA
This sequence comes from Balaenoptera borealis, assembly GCF_965194805.1. NCBI lineage: Eukaryota > Metazoa > Chordata > Mammalia > Artiodactyla > Balaenopteridae > Balaenoptera > Balaenoptera borealis. Next base: position 171,914 of record NW_028123340.1, read on the forward strand.
TGATGAGTGGATTTAGGTACGACGATTCTAAGTGAAATAAGTCACACAGAAAAGGACACTTCTCATAAGGTATCACTGATAGAGCGAATGTAAAAACCGTTACACTTGAACTGAATTACAAAACAGAACAGAGTCACACATGCAGAAAACACACTATGGCTGCTTAACGGGAAAGGTGAGGTGGGGTGATACATAAAACAAGGGTATCAAATTAGCTCAGATACCGTTCCATAAACCCAATATGTAATAGACCAGACCTACTCCTTGCTCAGAGAACAGGACTCAACACGCCCTATTCACCGCACAAGAATATATCTGACTAATAATAATCGTAAAACCTATGTATTGATATCTCTCTGTTAGTGTGTCAAGTGGGTGTAAAGCGGCATAAACACAGCAGTGAAAAGCAGCTAAACCCCATTATAAAAATAAATTACTTTGAAACACCCATGAAACAAAGACAGTGAAAGAGAGAGAAATTCTTACACAATGCGTTCAGGGGCTGTGATGCAACCTGGATTGACCATATCTAGACGCACAGCTGGATGAGACATAAGGGTGGACACTCTTGGGGCTGAGAGGTTTGGTGAGGTTGGGTGAGCAAACGCAGACCCTTTAAAGGAATACTGCGTGGTACCCATCGCATGGGTCCCAAATCTCCAGGTTCAAGGGCATCTTCCTACATCAAAAACATGCATGAGAAACCCAGAAGATGGTACACCGTGTGATGGGGAAAGGTTTCTAAAACGCACCTCATTTCTCATCTCCTTGTGCCCGGGTTCGCCATTCCAGCCGCTTTACTAGCAAGCTCCCTACTTGGAGCATCAGCACCTTTAACCTCCTGTTCCATACAGGTTGCAATTTGTCCTGAGGATAAACGGGAAGACGTGGAACCAACGAGAGACTAGCTCTTGGTGTTGGGACAGGCACAGGTCACTCTATTTTCCCATCAGAAAGAAGAATTAACCACAGGCTCAGCCTGCCCCCCGGAACCAGAACAGGGCCTGAAGCCAATCTGCGATTTTGCGGCCAGCTCCCATAAAAACGAGTTGTAAAATGGAGGTTCAGGGCACTGCAATTCACAAACCTGCAGAGTTATAAATGATAACTCTCGTCCACAAATATATTGAGGGAAGGCAAAGAAGAGGATTTGAAATCAAGGCAGAATTGCAGGAAACAGATTTCAGGAGGTAGATACGAATCGCCTTTAAAGCACATGAAAAGCGGCAAAACGTTGACAATGATGCCCTTTTTGGCCAACCAAGCCACCTGGAAAGGCAAATCAGCGCTACAAAGAAGTCTCGCTTCCCATCGGTCAAAAGGGCCATGCTGAAAAAAGTGTCAAAACCAGAAATGCAGGACAGGCCATGGAGAAATGGGAGCCTTGCTACACTGATGGGCGGGATGTAAATTGCCAAGAGCCACTCTGGAGAAGTGTCCGGTGAGTCCTGAAACATCTGAAAAACACAGCTTAGAGAGCATAGGGCACTTCCACTCATGGGGGTATAAATTGGGAAAATTAAAAATCAGCAAGACACAAGCACCCCAAAGTTTAGGGCTGCTCTGTTGACCAGGACCTCCACTTCATTCCACCTTAAATATCCCAGGAAAGAGAAAAATGGATAAAGAAGTTGTGGTCCTTATGTACATTGGAATATCACTCAGCCAGGAAATCAATGTCGTAAGGTTAGTAGCAGCATGATGAGTGGATTTAGGTACGACGATTCTAAGTGAAATAAGTCACACAGAAAAGGACACTTCTCATAAGGTATCACTGATAGAGGGAATGTAAAAACCGTTACACTTGAACTGAATTACAAAACAGAACAGAGTCACACATGCAGAAAACACACTATGGCTGCTTAACGGGAAAGGTGAGGTGGGGTGATACATAAAACAAGGGTATCAAATTAGCTCAGATACCGTTCCATAAACCCAATATGTAATAGACCAGACCTACTCCTTGCTCAGAGAACTGGACTCAACACGCCCTATTCACCGCACAAGAATATATCTGACTAATAATAATCGTAAAACCTATGTATTGATATCTGTCTGTTAGTGTGTCAAGTGGGTGTAAAGCGGCATAAACACAGCAGTGAAAAGCAGCTAAACCCCATTATAAAAATAAATTACTTTGAAACACCCATGAAACAAAGACAGTGAAAGAGAGAGAAATTCTTACACAATGCGTTCAGGGGCTGTGATGCAACCTGGATTGACCATATCTAGACGCACAGCTGGATGAGACATAAGGGTGGACACTCTTGGGGCTGAGAGGTTTGGTGAGGTTGGGTGAGCAAACGCAGACCCTTTAAAGGAATACTGCGTGGTACCCATCGCATGGGTCCCAAATCTCCAGGTTCAAGGGCATCTTCCTACATCAAAAACATGCATGAGAAACCCAGAAGATGGTACACCGTGTGATGGGGAAAGGTTTCTAAAACGCACCTCATTTCTCATCTCCTTGTGTCCGGGTTCGCCATTCCAGCCGCTTTACTAGCAAGCTCCCTACTTGGAGCATCAGCACCTTTAACCTCCTGTTCCATACGGGTTGCAATTTGTCCTGAGGATAAACGGGAAGACGTGGAACCAACGAGAGACTAGCTCTTGGTGTTGGGACAGGCACAGGTCACTCTATTTTCCCATCAGAAAGAAGAATTAACCACAGGCTCAGCCTGCCCCCCGGAACCAGAACAGGGCCTGAAGCCAATCTGCGATTTTGCGGCCAGCTCCCATAAAAACGAGTTGTAAAATGGAGGTTCAGGGCACTGCAATTCACAAACCTGCAGAGTTATAAATGATAACTCTCGTCCACAAATATATTGAGGGAAGGCAAAGAAGAGGATTTGAAATCAAGGCAGAATTGCAGGAAACAGATTTCAGGAGGTAGATACGAATCGCCTTTAAAGCACATGAAAAGCGGCAAAACGTTGACAATGATGCCCTTGGCCAAAAAGGGCGTATGCGTTTTTTCCTGAATATATTCAGGAAAAAACGCATACGCCCTTTTTGGCCAACCAAGCCACCTGGAAAGGCAAATCAGCGCTACAAAGAAGTCTCGCTTCCCATCGGTCAAAAGGGCCATGCTGAAAAAAGTGTCAAAACCAGAAATGCAGGACAGGCCATGGAGAAATGGGAGCCTTGCTACACTGATGGGCGGGATGTAAATTGCCAAGAGCCACTCTGGAGAAGTGTCCGGTGAGTCCTGAAACATCTGAAAAACACAGCTTAGAGAGCATAGGGCACTTCCACTCATGGGGGTATAAATTGGGAAAATTAAAAATCAGCAAGACACAAGCACCCCAAAGTTTAGGGCTGCTCTGTTGACCAGGACCTCCACTTCATTCCACCTTAAATATCCCAGGAAAGAGAAAAATGGATAAAGAAGTTGTGGTCCTTATGTACATTGGAATATCACTCAGCCAGGAAATCAATGTCGTAAGGTTAGTAGCAGCATGATGAGTGGATTTAGGTACGACGATTCTAAGTGAAATAAGTCACACAGAAAAGGACACTTCTCATAAGGTATCACTGATAGAGGGAATGTAAAAACCGTTACACTTGAACTGAATTACAAAACAGAACAGAGTCACACATGCAGAAAACACACTATGGCTGCTTAACGGGAAAGGTGAGGTGGGGTGATACATAAAACAAGGGTATCAAATTAGCTCAGATACCGTTCCATAAACCCAATATGTAATAGACAAGACCTACTCCTTGCTCAGAGAACTGGACTCAACACGCCCTATTCACCGCACAAGAATATATCTGACTAATAATAATCGTAAAACCTATGTATTGATATCTCTCTGTTAGTGTGTCAAGTGGGTGTAAAGCGGCATAAACACAGCAGTGAAAAGCAGCTAAACCCCATTATAAAAATAAATTACTTTGAAACACCCATGAAACAAAGACAGTGAAAGAGAGAGAAATTCTTACACAATGCGTTCAGGGGCTGTGATGCAACCTGGATTGACCATATCTAGACGCACAGCTGGATGAGACATAAGGGTGGACACTCTTGGGGCTGAGAGGTTTGGTGAGGTTGGGTGAGCAAACGCAGACCCTTTAAAGGAATACTGCGTGGTACCCATCGCATGGGTCCCAAATCTCCAGGTTCAAGGGCATCTTCCTACATCAAAAACATGCATGAGAAACCCAGAAGATGGTACACCGTGTGATGGGGAAAGGTTTCTAAAACGCACCTCATTTCTAAACTCCTTGTGCCCGGGTTCGCCATTCCAGCCGCTTTACTAGCAAGCTCCCTACTTGGAGCATCAGCACCTTTAACCTCCTGTTCCATACAGGTTGCAATTTGTCCTGAGGATAAACGGGAAGACGTGGAACCAACGAGAGACTAGCTCTTGGTGTTGGGACAGGCACAGGTCACTCTATTTTCCCATCAGAAAGAAGAATTAACCACAGGCTCAGCCTGCCCCCCGGAACCAGAACAGGGCCTGAAGCCATTCTGCGATTTTGCGGCCAGCTCCCATAAAAACGAGTTGTAAAATGGAGGTTCAGGGCACTGCAATTCACAAACCTGCAGAGTTATAAATGATAACTCTCGTCCACAAATATATTGAGGGAAGGCAAAGAAGAGGATTTGAAATCAAGGCAGAATTGCAGGAAACAGATTTCAGGAGGTAGATACGAATCGCCTTTAAAGCACATGAAAAGCGGCAAAACGTTGACAATGATGCCCTTGGCCAAAAAGGGCGTATGCGTTTTTTCCTGAATATATTCAGGAAAAAACGCATACGCCCTTTTTGGCCAACCAAGCCACCTGGAAAGGCAAATCAGCGCTACAAAGAAGTCTCGCTTCCCATCGGTCAAAAGGGCCATGCTGAAAAAAGTGTCAAAACCAGAAATGCAGGACAGGCCATGGAGAAATGGGAGCCTTGCTACACTGATGGGCGGGATGTAAATTGCCAAGAGCCACTCTGGAGAAGTGTCCGGTGAGTCCTGAAACATCTGAAAAACACAGCTTAGAGAGCATAGGGCACTTCCACTCATGGGGGTATAAATTGGGAAAATTAAAAATCAGCAAGACACAAGCACCCCAAAGTTTAGGGCTGCTCTGTTGACCAGGACCTCCACTTCATTCCACCTTAAATATCCCAGGAAAGAGAAAAATGGATAAAGAAGTTGTGGTCCTTATGTACAATGGAATATCACTCAGCCAGGAAATCAATGTCGTAAGGTTAGTAGCAGCATGATGAGTGGATTTAGGTACGACGATTCTAAGTGAAATAAGTCACACAGAAAAGGACACTTCTCATAAGGTATCACTGATAGAGGGAATGTAAAAACCGTTACACTTGAACTGAATTACAAAACAGAACAGAGTCACACATGCAGAAAACACACTATGGCTGCTTAACGGGAAAGGTGAGGTGGGGTGATACATAAAACAAGGGTATCAAATTAGCTCAGATACCGTTCCATAAACCCAATATGTAATAGACCAGACCTACTCCTTGCTCAGAGAACTGGACTCAACACGCCCTATTCACCGCACAAGAATATATCTGACTAATAATAATCGTAAAACCTATGTATTGATATCTGTCTGTTAGTGTGTCAAGTGGGTGTAAAGCGGCATAAACACAGCAGTGAAAAGCAGCTAAACCCCATTATAAAAATAAATTACTTTGAAACACCCATGAAACAAAGACAGTGAAAGAGAGAGAAATTCTTACACAATGCGTTCAGGGGCTGTGATGCAACCTGGATTGACCATATCTAGACGCACAGCTGGATGAGACATAAGGGTGGACACTCTTGGGGCTGAGAGGTTTGGTGAGGTTGGGTGAGCAAACGCAGACCCTTTAAAGGAATACTGCGTGGTACCCATCGCATGGGTCCCAAATCTCCAGGTTCAAGGGCATCTTCCTACATCAAAAACATGCATGAGAAACCCAGAAGATGGTACACCGTGTGATGGAGAAAGGTTTCTAAAACGCACCTCATTTCTCAACTCCTTGTGCCCGGGTTCGCCATTCCAGCCGCTTTACTAGCAAGCTCCCTACTTGGAGCATCAGCACCCTTAACCTCCTGTTCCATGCGGGTTGCAATTTGTCCTGAGGATAAACAGGAAGACGTGGAACCAACGAGAGACTAGCTCTTGGTGTTGGGACAGGCACAGGTCACTCTATTTTCCCATCAGAAAGAAGAATTAACCACAGGCTCAGCCTGCCCCCCGGAACCAGAACAGGGCCTGAAGCCATTCTGCGATTTTGCGGCCAGCTCCCATAAAAACGAGTTGTAAAATGGAGGTTCAGGGCACTGCAATTCACAAACCTGCAGAGTTATAAATGATAACTGTCGTCCACAAATATATTGAGGGAAGGCAAAGAAGAGGATTTGAAATCAAGGCAGAATTGCAGGAAACAGATTTCAGGAGGTAGATACGAATCGCCTTTAAAGCACATGAAAAGCGGCAAAACGTTGACAATGATGCCCTTGGCCAAAAAGGGCGTATGCGTTTTTTCCTGAATATATTCAGGAAAAAACGCATACGCCCTTTTTGGCCAACCAAGCCACCTGGAAAGGCAAATCAGCGCTACAAAGAAGTCTCGCTTCCCATCGGTCAAAAGGGCCATGCTGAAAAAAGTGTCAAAACCAGAAATGCAGGACAGGCCATGGAGAAATGGGAGCCTTGCTACACTGATGGGCGGGATGTAAATTGCCAAGAGCCACTCTGGAGAAGTGTCCGGTGAGTCCTGAAACATCTGAAAAACACAGCTTAGAGAGCATAGGGCACTTCCACTCATGGGGGTATAAATTGGGAAAATTAAAAATCAGCAAGACACAAGCACCCCAAAGTTTAGGGCTGCTCTGTTGACCAGGACCTCCACTTCATTCCACCTTAAATATCCCAGGAAAGAGAAAAATGGATAAAGAAGTTGTGGTCCTTATGTACATTGGAATATCACTCAGCCAGGAAATCAATGTCGTAAGGTTAGTAGCAGCATGATGAGTGGATTTAGGTACGACGATTCTAAGTGAAATAAGTCACACAGAAAAGGACACTTCTCATAAGGTATCACTGATAGAGGGAATGTAAAAACCGTTACACTTGAACTGAATTACAAAACAGAACAGAGTCACACATGCAGAAAACACACTATGGCTGCTTAACGGGAAAGGTGAGGTGGGGTGATACATAAAACAAGGGTATCAAATTAGCTCAGATACCGTTCCATAAACCCAATATGTAATAGACCAGACCTACTCCTTGCTCAGAGAACTGGACTCAACACGCCCTATTCACCGCACAAGAATATATCTGACTAATAATAATCGTAAAACCTATGTATTGATATCTGTCTGTTAGTGTGTCAAGTGGGTGTAAAGCGGCATAAACACAGCAGTGAAAAGCAGCTAAACCCCATTATAAAAATAAATTACTTTGAAACACCCATGAAACAAAGACAGTGAAAGAGAGAGAAATTCTTACACAATGCGTTCAGGGGCTGTGATGCAACCTGGATTGACCATATCTAGACGCACAGCTGGATGAGACATAAGGGTGGACACTCTTGGGGCTGAGAGGTTTGGTGAGGTTGGGTGAGCAAACGCAGACCCTTTAAAGGAATACTGCGTGGTACCCATCGCATGGGTCCCAAATCTCCAGGTTCAAGGGCATCTTCCTACATCAAAAACATGCATGAGAAACCCAGAAGATGGTACACCGTGTGATGGAGAAAGGTTTCTAAAACGCACCTCATTTCTCAACTCCTTGTGCCCGGGTTCGCCATTCCAGCCGCTTTACTAGCAAGCTCCCTACTTGGAGCATCAGCACCCTTAACCTCCTGTTCCATGCGGGTTGCAATTTGTCCTGAGGATAAACGGGAAGACGTGGAACCAACGAGAGACTAGCTCTTGGTGTTGGGACAGGCACAGGTCACTCTATTTTCCCATCAGAAAGAAGAATTAACCACAGGCTCAGCCTGCCCCCCGGAACCAGAACAGGGCCTGAAGCCATTCTGCGATTTTGCGGCCAGCTCCCATAAAAACGAGTTGTAAAATGGAGGTTCAGGGCACTGCAATTCACAAACCTGCAGAGTTATAAATGATAACTCTCGTCCACAAATATATTGAGGGAAGGCAAAGAAGAGGATTTGAAATCAAGGCAGAATTGCAGGAAACAGATTTCAGGAGGTAGATACGAATCGCCTTTAAAGCACATGAAAAGCGGCAAAACGTTGACAATGATGCCCTTGGCCAAAAAGGGCGTATGCGTTTTTTCCTGAATATATTCAGGAAAAAACGCATACGCCCTTTTTGGCCAACCAAGCCACCTGGAAAGGCAAATCAGCGCTACAAAGAAGTCTCGCTTCCCATCGGTCAAAAGGGCCATGCTGAAAAAAGTGTCAAAACCAGAAATGCAGGACAGGCCATGGAGAAATGGGAGCCTTGCTACACTGATGGGCGGGATGTAAATTGCCAAGAGCCACTCTGGAGAAGTGTCCGGTGAGTCCTGAAACATCTGAAAAACACAGCTTAGAGAGCATAGGGCACTTCCACTCATGGGGGTATAAATTGGGAAAATTAAAAATCAGCAAGACACAAGCACCCCAAAGTTTAGGGCTGCTCTGTTGACCAGGACCTCCACTTCATTCCACCTTAAATATCCCAGGAAAGAGAAAAATGGATAAAGAAGTTGTGGTCCTTATGTACATTGGAATATCACTCAGCCAGGAAATCAATGTCGTAAGGTTAGTAGCAGCATGATGAGTGGATTTAGGTACGACGATTCTAAGTGAAATAAGTCACACAGAAAAGGACACTTCTCATAAGGTATCACTGATAGAGGGAATGTAAAAACCGTTACACTTGAACTGAATTACAAAACAGAACAGAGTCACACATGCAGAAAACACACTATGGCTGCTTAACGGGAAAGGTGAGGTGGGGTGATACATAAAACAAGGGTATCAAATTAGCTCAGATACCGTTCCATAAACCCAATATGTAATAGACAAGACCTACTCCTTGCTCAGAGAACTGGACTCAACATGCCCTATTCACCGCACAAGAATATATCTGACTAATAATAATCGTAAAACCTATGTATTGATATCTCTCTGTTAGTGTGTCAAGTGGGTGTAAAGCGGCATAAACACAGCAGTGAAAAGCAGCTAAACCCCATTATAAAAATAAATTACTTTGAAACACCCATGAAACAAAGACAGTGAAAGAGAGAGAAATTCTTACACAATGCGTTCAGGGGCTGTGATGCAACCTGGATTGACCATATCTAGACGCACAGCTGGATGAGACATAAGGGTGGACACTCTTGGGGCTGAGAGGTTTGGTGAGGTTGGGTGAGCAAACGCAGACCCTTTAAAGGAATACTGCGTGGTACCCATCGCATGGGTCCCAAATCTCCAGGTTCAAGGGCATCTTCCTACATCAAAAACATGCATGAGAAACCCAGAAGATGGTACACCGTGTGATGGGGAAAGGTTTCTAAAACGCACCTCATTTCTCATCTCCTTGTGCCCGGGTTCGCCATTCCAGCCGCTTTACTAGCAAGCTCCCTACTTGGAGCATCAGCACCTTTAACCTCCTGTTCCATACAGGTTGCAATTTGTCCTGAGGATAAACGGGAAGACGTGGAACCAACGAGAGACTAGCTCTTGGTGTTGGGACAGGCACAGGTCACTCTATTTTCCCATCAGAAAGAAGAATTAACCACAGGCTCAGCCTGCCCCCCGGAACCAGAACAGGGCCTGAAGCCATTCTGCGATTTTGCGGCCAGCTCCCATAAAAACGAGTTGTAAAATGGAGGTTCAGGGCACTGCAATTCACAAACCTGCAGAGTTATAAATGATAACTCTCGTCCACAAATATATTGAGGGAAGGCAAAGAAGAGGATTTGAAATCAAGGCAGAATTGCAGGAAACAGATTTCAGGAGGTAGATACGAATCGCCTTTAAAGCACATGAAAAGCGGCAAAACGTTGACAATGATGCCCTTGGCCAAAAAGGGCGTATGCGTTTTTTCCTGAATATATTCAGGAAAAAACGCATACGCCCTTTTTGGCCAACCAAGGAACCTGGAAAGGCAAATCAGCGCTACAAAGAAGTCTCGCTTCCCATCGGTCAAAAGGGCCATGCTGAAAAAAGTGTCAAAACCAGAAATGCAGGACAGGCCATGGAGAAATGGGAGCCTTGCTACACTGATGGGCGGGATGTAAATTGCCAAGAGCCACTCTGGAGAAGTGTCCGGTGAGTCCTGAAACATCTGAAAAACACAGCTTAGAGAGCATAGGGCACTTCCACTCATGGGGGTATAAATTGGGAAAATTAAAAATCAGCAAGACACAAGCACCCCAAAGTTTAGGGCTGCTCTGTTGACCAGGACCTCCACTTCATTCCACCTTAAATATCCCAGGAAAGAGAAAAATGGATAAAGAAGTTGTGGTCCTTATGTACATTGGAATATCACTCAGCCAGGAAATCAATGTCGTAAGGTTAGTAGCAGCATGATGAGTGGATTTAGGTACGACGATTCTAAGTGAAATAAGTCACACAGAAAAGGACACTTCTCATAAGGTATCACTGATAGAGGGAATGTAAAAACCGTTACACTTGAACTGAATTACAAAACAGAACAGAGTCACACATGCAGAAAACACACTATGGCTGCTTAACGGGAAAGGTGAGGTGGGGTGATACATAAAACAAGGGTATCAAATTAGCTCAGATACCGTTCCATAAACCCAATATGTAATAGACCAGACCTACTCCTTGCTCAGAGAACTGGACTCAACACGCCCTATTCACCGCACAAGAATATATCTGACTAATAATAATCGTAAAACCTATGTATTGATATCTCTCTGTTAGTGTGTCAAGTGGGTGTAAAGCGGCATAAACACAGCAGTGAAAAGCAGCTAAACCCCATTATAAAAATAAATTACTTTGAAACACCCATGAAACAAAGACAGTGAAAGAGAGAGAAATTCTTACACAATGCGTTCAGGGGCTGTGATGCAACCTGGATTGACCATATCTAGACGCACAGCTGGATGAGACATAAGGGTGGACACTCTTGGGGCTGAGAGGTTTGGTGAGGTTGGGTGAGCAAACGCAGACCCTTTAAAGGAATACTGCGTGGTACCCATCGCATGGGTCCCAAATCTCCAGGTTCAAGGGCATCTTCCTACATCAAAAACATGCATGAGAAACCCAGAAGATGGTACACCGTGTGATGGGGAAAGGTTTCTAAAACGCACCTCATTTCTCATCTCCTTGTGCCCGGGTTCGCCATTCCAGCCGCTTTACTAGCAAGCTCCCTACTTGGAGCATCAGCACCTTTAACCTCCTGTTCCATACAGGTTGCAATTTGTCCTGAGGATAAACGGGAAGACGTGGAACCAACGAGAGACTAGCTCTTGGTGTTGGGACAGGCACAGGTCACTCTATTTTCCCATCAGAAAGAAGAATTAACCACAGGCTCAGCCTGCCCCCCGGAACCAGAACAGGGCCTGAAGCCATTCTGCGATTTTGCGGCCAGCTCCCATAAAAACGAGTTGTAAAATGGAGGTTCAGGGCACTGCAATTCACAAACCTGCAGAGTTATAAATGATAACTCTCGTCCACAAATATATTGAGGGAAGGCAAAGAAGAGGATTTGAAATCAAGGCAGAATTGCAGGAAACAGATTTCAGGAGGTAGATACGAATCGCCTTTAAAGCACATGAAAAGCGGCAAAACGTTGACAATGATGCCCTTGGCCAAAAAGGGCGTATGCGTTTTTTCCTGAATATATTCAGGAAAAAACGCATACGCCCTTTTCGGCCAACCAAGCAACCTGGAAAGGCAAATCAGCGCTACAAAGAAGTCTCGCTTCCCATCGGTCAAAAGGGCCATGCTGAAAAAAGTGTCAAAACCAGAAATGCAGGACAGGCCATGGAGAAATGGGAGCCTTGCTACACTGATGGGCGGGATGTAAATTGCCAAGAGCCACTCTGGAGAAGTGTCCGGTGAGTCCTGAAACATCTGAAAAACACAGCTTAGAGAGCATAGGGCACTTCCACTCATGGGGGTATAAATTGGGAAAATTAAAAATCAGCAAGACACAAGCACCCCAAAGTTTAGGGCTGCTCTGTTGACCAGGACCTCCACTTCATTCCACCTTAAATATCCCAGGAAAGAGAAAAATGGATAAAGAAGTTGTGGTCCTTATGTACATTGGAATATCACTCAGCCAGGAAATCAATGTCGTAAGGTTAGTAGCAGCATGATGAGTGGATTTAGGTACGACGATTCTAAGTGAAATAAGTCACACAGAAAAGGACACTTCTCATAAGGTATCACTGATAGAGGGAATGTAAAAACCGTTACACTTGAACTGAATTACAAAACAGAACAGAGTCACACATGCAGAAAACACACTATGGCTGCTTAACGGGAAAGGTGAGGTGGGGTGATACATAAAACAAGGGTATCAAATTAGCTCAGATACCGTTCCATAAACCCAATATGTAATAGACCAGACCTACTCCTTGCTCAGAGAACAGGACTCAACACGCCCTATTCACCGCACAAGAATATATCTGACTAATAATAATCGTAAAACCTATGTATTGATATCTCTCTGTTAGTGTGTCAAGTGGGTGTAAAGCAGCATAAACACAGCAGTGAAAAGCAGCTAAACCCCATTATAAAAATAAATTACTTTGAAACACCCATGAAACAAAGACAGTGAAAGAGAGAGAAATTCTTACACAATGCGTTCAGGGGCTGTGATGCAACCTGGATTGACCATATCTAGACGCACAGCTGGATGAGACATAAGGGTGGACACTCTTGGGGCTGAGAGGTTTGGTGAGGTTGGGTGAGCAAACGCAGACCCTTTAAAGGAATACTGCGTGGTACCCATCGCATGGGTCCCAAATCTCCAGGTTCAAGGGCATCTTCCTACATCAAAAACATGCATGAGAAACCCAGAAGATGGTACACCGTGTGATGGGGAAAGGTTTCTAAAACGCACCTCATTTCTCAACTCCTTGTGCCCGGGTTCGCCATTCCAGCCGCTTTACTAGCAAGCTCCCTACTTGGAGCATCAGCACCCTTAACCTCCTGTTCCATGCGGGTTGCAATTTGTCCTGAGGATAAACGGGAAGACGTGGAACCAACGAGAGACTAGCTCTTGGTGTTGGGACAGGCACAGGTCACTCTATTTTCCCATCAGAAAGAAGAATTAACCACAGGCTCAGCCTGCCCCCCGGAACCAGAACAGGGCCTGAAGCCATTCTGCGATTTTGCGGCCAGCTCCCATAAAAACGAGTTGTAAAATGGAGGTTCAGGGCACTGCAATTCACAAACCTGCAGAGTTATAAATGATAACTGTCGTCCACAAATATATTGAGGGAAGGCAAAGAAGAGGATTTGAAATCAAGGCAGAATTGCAGGAAACAGATTTCAGGAGGTAGATACGAATCGCCTTTAAAGCACATGAAAAGCGGCAAAACGTTGACAATGATGCCCTTGGCCAAAAAGGGCGTATGCGTTTTTTCCTGAATATATTCAGGAAAAAACGCATACGCCCTTTTTGGCCAACCAAGGAACCTGGAAAGGCAAATCAGCGCTACAAAGAAGTCTCGCTTCCCATCGGTCAAAAGGGCCATGCTGAAAAAAGTGTCAAAACCAGAAATGCAGGACAGGCCATGGAGAAATGGGAGCCTTGCTACACTGATGGGCGGGATGTAAATTGCAAAGAGCCACTCTGGAGAAGTGTCCGGTGAGTCCTGAAACATCTGAAAAACACAGCTTAGAGAGCATAGGGCACTTCCACTCATGGGGGTATAAATTGGGAAAATTAAAAATCAGCAAGACACAAGCACCCCAAAGTTTAGGGCTGCTCTGTTGACCAGGACCTCCACTTCATTCCACCTTAAATATCCCAGGAAAGAGAAAAATGGATAAAGAAGTTGTGGTCCTTATGTACAATGGAATATCACTCAGCCAGGAAATCAATGTCGTAAGGTTAGTAGCAGCATGATGAGTGGATTTAGGTACGACGATTCTAAGTGAAATAAGTCACACAGAAAAGGACACTTCTCATAAGGTATCACTGATAGAGGGAATGTAAAAACCGTTACACTTGAACTGAATTACAAAACAGAACAGAGTCACACATGCAGAAAACACACTATGGCTGCTTAACGGGAAAGGTGAGGTGGGGTGATACATAAAACAAAGGTATCAAATTAGCTCAGATACCGTTCCATAAACCCAATATGTAATAGACAAGACCTACTCCTTGCTCAGAGAACTGGACTCAACATGCCCTATTCACCGCACAAGAATATATCTGACTAATAATAATCGTAAAACCTATGTATTGATATCTCTCTGTTAGTGTGTCAAGTGGGTGTAAAGCGGCATAAACACAGCAGTGAAAAGCAGCTAAACCCCATTATAAAAATAAATTACTTTGAAACACCCATGAAACAAAGACAGTGAAAGAGAGAGAAATTCTTACACAATGCGTTCAGGGGCTGTGATGCAACCTGGATTGACCATATCTAGACGCACAGCTGGATGAGACATAAGGGTGGACACTCTTGGGGCTGAGAGGTTTGGTGAGGTTGGGTGAGCAAACGCAGACCCTTTAAAGGAATACTGCGTGGTACCCATCGCATGGGTCCCAAATCTCCAGGTTCAAGGGCATCTTCCTACATCAAAAACATGCATGAGAAACCCAGAAGATGGTACACCGTGTGATGGGGAAAGGTTTCTAAAACGCACCTCATTTCTCATCTCCTTGTGCCCGGGTTCGCCATTCCAGCCGCTTTACTAGCAAGCTCCCTACTTGGAGCATCAGCACCTTTAACCTCCTGTTCCATACAGGTTGCAATTTGTCCTGAGGATAAACGGGAAGACGTGGAACCAACGAGAGACTAGCTCTTGGTGTTGGGACAGGCACAGGTCACTCTATTTTCCCATCAGAAAGAAGAATTAACCACAGGCTCAGCCTGCCCCCCGGAACCAGAACAGGGCCTGAAGCCATTCTGCGATTTTGCGGCCAGCTCCCATAAAAACGAGTTGTAAAATGGAGGTTCAGGGCACTGCAATTCACAAACCTGCAGAGTTATAAATGATAACTCTCGTCCACAAATATATTGAGGGAAGGCAAAGAAGAGGATTTGAAATCAAGGCAGAATTGCAGGAAACAGATTTCAGGAGGTAGATACGAATCGCCTTTAAAGCACATGAAAAGCGGCAAAACGTTGACAATGATGCCCTTGGCCAAAAAGGGCGTATGCGTTTTTTCCTGAATATATTCAGGAAAAAACGCATACGCCCTTTTCGGCCAACCAAGCAACCTGGAAAGGCAAATCAGCGCTACAAAGAAGTCTCGCTTCCCATCGGTCAAAAGGGCCATGCTGAAAAAAGTGTCAAAACCAGAAATGCAGGACAGGCCATGGAGAAATGGGAGCCTTGCTACACTGATGGGCGGGATGTAAATTGCCAAGAGCCACTCTGGAGAAGTGTCCGGTGAGTCCTGAAACATCTGAAAAACACAGCTTAGAGAGCATAGGGCACTTCCACTCATGGGGGTATAAATTGGGAAAATTAAAAATCAGCAAGACACAAGCACCCCAAAGTTTAGGGCTGCTCTGTTGACCAGGACCTCCACTTCATTCCACCTTAAATATCCCAGGAAAGAGAAAAATGGATAAAGAAGTTGTGGTCCTTATGTACATTGGAATATCACTCAGCCAGGAAATCAATGTCGTAAGGTTAGTAGCAGCATGATGAGTGGATTTAGGTACGACGATTCTAAGTGAAATAAGTCACACAGAAAAGGACACTTCTCATAAGGTATCACTGATAGAGCGAATGTAAAAACCGTTACACTTGAACTGAATTACAAAACAGAACAGAGTCACACATGCAGAAAACACACTATGGCTGCTTAACGGGAAAGGTGAGGTGGGGTGATACATAAAACAAGGGTATCAAATTAGCTCAGATACCGTTCCATAAACCCAATATGTAATAGACCAGACCTACTCCTTGCTCAGAGAACAGGACTCAACACGCCCTATTCACCGCACAAGAATATATCTGACTAATAATAATCGTAAAACCTATGTATTGATATCTCTCTGTTAGTGTGTCAAGTGGGTGTAAAGCGGCATAAACACAGCAGTGAAAAGCAGCTAAACCCCATTATAAAAATAAATTACTTTGAAACACCCATGAAACAAAGACAGTGAAAGAGAGAGAAATTCTTACACAATGCGTTCAGGGGCTGTGATGCAACCTGGATTGACCATATCTAGACGCACAGCTGGATGAGACATAAGGGTGGACACTCTTGGGGCTGAGAGGTTTGGTGAGGTTGGGTGAGCAAACGCAGACCCTTTAAAGGAATACTGCGTGGTACCCATCGCATGGGTCCCAAATCTCCAGGTTCAAGGGCATCTTCCTACATCAAAAACATGCATGAGAAACCCAGAAGATGGTACACCGTGTGATGGGGAAAGGTTTCTAAAACGCACCTCATTTCTCATCTCCTTGTGCCCGGGTTCGCCATTCCAGCCGCTTTACTAGCAAGCTCCCTACTTGGAGCATCAGCACCTTTAACCTCCTGTTCCATACAGGTTGCAATTTGTCCTGAGGATAAACGGGAAGACGTGGAACCAACGAGAGACTAGCTCTTGGTGTTGGGACAGGCACAGGTCACTCTATTTTCCCATCAGAAAGAAGAATTAACCACAGGCTCAGCCTGCCCCCCGGAACCAGAACAGGGCCTGAAGCCAATCTGCGATTTTGCGGCCAGCTCCCATAAAAACGAGTTGTAAAATGGAGGTTCAGGGCACTGCAATTCACAAACCTGCAGAGTTATAAATGATAACTCTCGTCCACAAATATATTGAGGGAAGGCAAAGAAGAGGATTTGAAATCAAGGCAGAATTGCAGGAAACAGATTTCAGGAGGTAGATACGAATCGCCTTTAAAGCACATGAAAAGCGGCAAAACGTTGACAATGATGCCCTTTTTGGCCAACCAAGCCACCTGGAAAGGCAAATCAGCGCTACAAAGAAGTCTCGCTTCCCATCGGTCAAAAGGGCCATGCTGAAAAAAGTGTCAAAACCAGAAATGCAGGACAGGCCATGGAGAAATGGGAGCCTTGCTACACTGATGGGCGGGATGTAAATTGCCAAGAGCCACTCTGGAGAAGTGTCCGGTGAGTCCTGAAACATCTGAAAAACACAGCTTAGAGAGCATAGGGCACTTCCACTCATGGGGGTATAAATTGGGAAAATTAAAAATCAGCAAGACACAAGCACCCCAAAGTTTAGGGCTGCTCTGTTGACCAGGACCTCCACTTCATTCCACCTTAAATATCCCAGGAAAGAGAAAAATGGATAAAGAAGTTGTGGTCCTTATGTACATTGGAATATCACTCAGCCAGGAAATCAATGTCGTAAGGTTAGTAGCAGCATGATGAGTGGATTTAGGTACGACGATTCTAAGTGAAATAAGTCACACAGAAAAGGACACTTCTCATAAGGTATCACTGATAGAGGGAATGTAAAAACCGTTACACTTGAACTGAATTACAAAACAGAACAGAGTCACACATGCAGAAAACACACTATGGCTGCTTAACGGGAAAGGTGAGGTGGGGTGATACATAAAACAAGGGTATCAAATTAGCTCAGATACCGTTCCATAAACCCAATATGTAATAGACCAGACCTACTCCTTGCTCAGAGAACTGGACTCAACACGCCCTATTCACCGCACAAGAATATATCTGACTAATAATAATCGTAAAACCTATGTATTGATATCTGTCTGTTAGTGTGTCAAGTGGGTGTAAAGCGGCATAAACACAGCAGTGAAAAGCAGCTAAACCCCATTATAAAAATAAATTACTTTGAAACACCCATGAAACAAAGACAGTGAAAGAGAGAGAAATTCTTACACAATGCGTTCAGGGGCTGTGATGCAACCTGGATTGACCATATCTAGACACACAGCTGGATGAGACATAAGGGTGGACACTCTTGGGGCTGAGAGGTTTGGTGAGGTTGGGTGAGCAAACGCAGACCCTTTAAAGGAATACTGCGTGGTACCCATCGCATGGGTCCCAAATCTCCAGGTTCAAGGGCATCTTCCTACATCAAAAACATGCATGAGAAACCCAGAAGATGGTACACCGTGTGATGGGGAAAGGTTTCTAAAACGCACCTCATTTCTCATCTCCTTGTGCCCGGGTTCGCCATTCCAGCCGCTTTACTAGCAAGCTCCCTACTTGGAGCATCAGCACCTTTAACCTCCTGTTCCATACGGGTTGCAATTTGTCCTGAGGATAAACGGGAAGACGTGGAACCAACGAGAGACTAGCTCTTGGTGTTGGGACAGGCACAGGTCACTCTATTTTCCCATCAGAAAGAAGAATTAACCACAGGCTCAGCCTGCCCCCCGGAACCAGAACAGGGCCTGAAGCCAATCTGCGATTTTGCGGCCAGCTCCCATAAAAACGAGTTGTAAAATGGAGGTTCAGGGCACTGCAATTCACAAACCTGCAGAGTTATAAATGATAACTCTCGTCCACAAATATATTGAGGGAAGGCAAAGAAGAGGATTTGAAATCAAGGCAGAATTGCAGGAAACAGATTTCAGGAGGTAGATACGAATCGCCTTTAAAGCACATGAAAAGCGGCAAAACGTTGACAATGATGCCCTTGGCCAAAAAGGGCGTATGCGTTTTTTCCTGAATATATTCAGGAAAAAACGCATACGCCCTTTTTGGCCAACCAAGCCACCTGGAAAGGCAAATCAGCGCTACAAAGAAGTCTCGCTTCCCATCGGTCAAAAGGGCCATGCTGAAAAAAGTGTCAAAACCAGAAATGCAGGACAGGCCATGGAGAAATGGGAGCCTTGCTACACTGATGGGCGGGATGTAAATTGCCAAGAGCCACTCTGGAGAAGTGTCCGGTGAGTCCTGAAACATCTGAAAAACACAGCTTAGAGAGCATAGGGCACTTCCACTCATGGGGGTATAAATTGGGAAAATTAAAAATCAGCAAGACACAAGCACCCCAAAGTTTAGGGCTGCTCTGTTGACCAGGACCTCCACTTCATTCCACCTTAAATATCCCAGGAAAGAGAAAAATGGATAAAGAAGTTGTGGTCCTTATGTACATTGGAATATCACTCAGCCAGGAAATCAATGTCGTAAGGTTAGTAGCAGCATGATGAGTGGATTTAGGTACGACGATTCTAAGTGAAATAAGTCACACAGAAAAGGACACTTCTCATAAGGTATCACTGATAGAGGGAATGTAAAAACCGTTACACTTGAACTGAATTACAAAACAGAACAGAGTCACACATGCAGAAAACACACTATGGCTGCTTAACGGGAAAGGTGAGGTGGGGTGATACATAAAACAAGGGTATCAAATTAGCTCAGATACCGTTCCATAAACCCAATATGTAATAGACCAGACCTACTCCTTGCTCAGAGAACTGGACTCAACACGCCCTATTCACCGCACAAGAATATATCTGACTAATAATAATCGTAAAACCTATGTATTGATATCTGTCTGTTAGTGTGTCAAGTGGGTGTAAAGCGGCATAAACACAGCAGTGAAAAGCAGCTAAACCCCATTATAAAAATAAATTACTTTGAAACACCCATGAAACAAAGACAGTGAAAGAGAGAGAAATTCTTACACAATGCGTTCAGGGGCTGTGATGCAACCTGGATTGACCATATCTAGACGCACAGCTGGATGAGACATAAGGGTGGACACTCTTGGGGCTGAGAGGTTTGGTGAGGTTGGGTGAGCAAACGCAGACCCTTTAAAGGAATACTGCGTGGTACCCATCGCATGGGTCCCAAATCTCCAGGTTCAAGGGCATCTTCCTACATCAAAAACATGCATGAGAAACCCAGAAGATGGTACACCGTGTGATGGAGAAAGGTTTCTAAAACGCACCTCATTTCTCAACTCCTTGTGCCCGGGTTCGCCATTCCAGCCGCTTTACTAGCAAGCTCCCTACTTGGAGCATCAGCACCCTTAACCTCCTGTTCCATGCGGGTTGCAATTTGTCCTGAGGATAAACGGGAAGACGTGGAACCAACGAGAGACTAGCTCTTGGTGTTGGGACAGGCACAGGTCACTCTATTTTCCCATCAGAAAGAAGAATTAACCACAGGCTCAGCCTGACCCCCGGAACCAGAACAGGGCCTGAAGCCATTCTGCGATTTTGTGGCCAGCTCCCATAAAAACGAGTTGTAAAATGGAGGTTCAGGGCACTGCAATTCACAAACCTGCAGAGTTATAAATGATAACTGTCGTCCACAAATATATTGAGGGAAGGCAAAGAAGAGGATTTGAAATCAAGGCAGAATTGCAGGAAACAGATTTCAGGAGGTAGATACGAATCGCCTTTAAAGCACATGAAAAGCGGCAAAACGTTGACAATGATGCCCTTGGCCAAAAAGGGCGTATGCGTTTTTTCCTGAATATATTCAGGAAAAAACGCATACGCCCTTTTTGGCCAACCAAGCCACCTGGAAAGGCAAATCAGCGCTACAAAGAAGTCTCGCTTCCCATCGGTCAAAAGGGCCATGCTGAAAAAAGTGTCAAAACCAGAAATGCAGGACAGGCCATGGAGAAATGGGAGCCTTGCTACACTGATGGGCGGGATGTAAATTGCCAAGAGCCACTCTGGAGAAGTGTCCGGTGAGTCCTGAAACATCTGAAAAACACAGCTTAGAGAGCATAGGGCACTTCCACTCATGGGGGTATAAATTGGGAAAATTAAAAATCAGCAAGACACAAGCACCCCAAAGTTTAGGGCTGCTCTGTTGACCAGGACCTCCACTTCATTCCACCTTAAATATCCCAGGAAAGAGAAAAATGGATAAAGAAGTTGTGGTCCTTATGTACAATGGAATATCACTCAGCCAGGAAATCAATGTCGTAAGGTTAGTAGCAGCATGATGAGTGGATTTAGGTACGACGATTCTAAGTGAAATAAGTCACACAGAAAAGGACACTTCTCATAAGGTATCACTGATAGAGGGAATGTAAAAACCGTTACACTTGAACTGAATTACAAAACAGAACAGAGTCACACATGCAGAAAACACACTATGGCTGCTTAACGGGAAAGGTGAGGTGGGGTGATACATAAAACAAGGGTATCAAATTAGCTCAGATACCGTTCCATAAACCCAATATGTAATAGACCAGACCTACTCCTTGCTCAGAGAACTGGACTCAACACGCCCTATTCACCGCACAAGAATATATCTGACTAATAATAATCGTAAAACCTATGTATTGATATCTGTCTGTTAGTGTGTCAAGTGGGTGTAAAGCGGCATAAACACAGCAGTGAAAAGCAGCTAAACCCCATTATAAAAATAAATTACTTTGAAACACCCATGAAACAAAGACAGTGAAAGAGAGAGAAATTCTTACACAATGCGTTCAGGGGCTGTGATGCAACCTGGATTGACCATATCTAGACGCACAGCTGGATGAGACATAAGGGTGGACACTCTTGGGGCTGAGAGGTTTGGTGAGGTTGGGTGAGCAAACGCAGACCCTTTAAAGGAATACTGCGTGGTACCCATCGCATGGGTCCCAAATCTCCAGGTTCAAGGGCATCTTCCTACATCAAAAACATGCATGAGAAACCCAGAAGATGGTACACCGTGTGATGGAGAAAGGTTTCTAAAACGCACCTCATTTCTCAACTCCTTGTGCCCGGGTTCGCCATTCCAGCCGCTTTACTAGCAAGCTCCCTACTTGGAGCATCAGCACCCTTAACCTCCTGTTCCATGCGGGTTGCAATTTGTCCTGAGGATAAACGGGAAGACGTGGAACCAACGAGAGACTAGCTCTTGGTGTTGGGACAGGCACAGGTCACTCTATTTTCCCATCAGAAAGAAGAATTAACCACAGGCTCAGCCTGACCCCCGGAACCAGAACAGGGCCTGAAGCCATTCTGCGATTTTGTGGCCAGCTCCCATAAAAACGAGTTGTAAAATGGAGGTTCAGGGCACTGCAATTCACAAACCTGCAGAGTTATAAATGATAACTGTCGTCCACAAATATATTGAGGGAAGGCAAAGAAGAGGATTTGAAATCAAGGCAGAATTGCAGGAAACAGATTTCAGGAGGTAGATACGAATCGCCTTTAAAGCACATGAAAAGCGGCAAAACGTTGACAATGATGCCCTTGGCCAAAAAGGGCGTATGCGTTTTTTCCTGAATATATTCAGGAAAAAACGCATACGCCCTTTTTGGCCAACCAAGCCACCTGGAAAGGCAAATCAGCGCTACAAAGAAGTCTCGCTTCCCATCGGTCAAAAGGGCCATGCTGAAAAAAGTGTCAAAACCAGAAATGCAGGACAGGCCATGGAGAAATGGGAGCCTTGCTACACTGATGGGCGGGATGTAAATTGCCAAGAGCCACTCTGGAGAAGTGTCCGGTGAGTCCTGAAACATCTGAAAAACACAGCTTAGAGAGCATAGGGCACTTCCACTCATGGGGGTATAAATTGGGAAAATTAAAAATCAGCAAGACACAAGCACCCCAAAGTTTAGGGCTGCTCTGTTGACCAGGACCTCCACTTCATTCCACCTTAAATATCCCAGGAAAGAGAAAAATGGATAAAGAAGTTGTGGTCCTTATGTACAATGGAATATCACTCAGCCAGGAAATCAATGTCGTAAGGTTAGTAGCAGCATGATGAGTGGATTTAGGTACGACGATTCTAAGTGAAATAAGTCACACAGAAAAGGACACTTCTCATAAGGTATCACTGATAGAGGGAATGTAAAAACCGTTACACTTGAACTGAATTACAAAACAGAACAGAGTCACACATGCAGAAAACACACTATGGCTGCTTAACGGGAAAGGTGAGGTGGGGTGATACATAAAACAAGGGTATCAAATTAGCTCAGATACCGTTCCATAAACCCAATATGTAATAGACCAGACCTACTCCTTGCTCAGAGAACTGGACTCAACACGCCCTATTCACCGCACAAGAATATATCTGACTAATAATAATCGTAAAACCTATGTATTGATATCTGTCTGTTAGTGTGTCAAGTGGGTGTAAAGCGGCATAAACACAGCAGTGAAAAGCAGCTAAACCCCATTATAAAAATAAATTACTTTGAAACACCCATGAAACAAAGACAGTGAAAGAGAGAGAAATTCTTACACAATGCGTTCAGGGGCTGTGATGCAACCTGGATTCACCATATCTAGACGCACAGCTGGATGAGACATAAGGGTGGACACTCTTGGGGCTGAGAGGTTTGGTGAGGTTGGGTGAGCAAACGCAGACCCTTTAAAGGAATACTGCGTGGTACCCATCGCATGGGTCCCAAATCTCCAGGTTCAAGGGCATCTTCCTACATCAAAAACATGCATGAGAAACCCAGAAGATGGTACACCGTGTGATGGAGAAAGGTTTCTAAAACGCACCTCATTTCTCAACTCCTTGTGCCCGGGTTCGCCATTCCAGCCGCTTTACTAGCAAGCTCCCTACTTGGAGCATCAGCACCCTTAACCTCCTGTTCCATGCGGGTTGCAATTTGTCCTGAGGATAAACGGGAAGACGTGGAACCAACGAGAGACTAGCTCTTGGTGTTGGGACAGGCACAGGTCACTCTATTTTCCCATCAGAAAGAAGAATTAACCACAGGCTCAGCCTGCCCCCCGGAACCAGAACAGGGCCTGAAGCCATTCTGCGATTTTGCGGCCAGCTCCCATAAAAACGAGTTGTAAAATGGAGGTTCAGGGCACTGCAATTCACAAACCTGCAGAGTTATAAATGATAACTCTCGTCCACAAATATATTGAGGGAAGGCAAAGAAGAGGATTTGAAATCAAGGCAGAATTGCAGGAAACAGATTTCAGGAGGTAGATACGAATCGCCTTTAAAGCACATGAAAAGCGGCAAAACGTTGACAATGATGCCCTTGGCCAAAAAGGGCGTATGCGTTTTTTCCTGAATATATTCAGGAAAAAACGCATACGCCCTTTTTGGCCAACCAAGCCACCTGGAAAGGCAAATCAGCGCTACAAACAAGTCTCGCTTCCCATCGGTCAAAAGGGCCATGCTGAAAAAAGTGTCAAAACCAGAAATGCAGGACAGGCCATGGAGAAATGGGAGCCTTGCTACACTGATGGGCGGGATGTAAATTGCCAAGAGCCACTCTGGAGAAGTGTCCGGTGAGTCCTGAAACATCTGAAAAACACAGCTTAGAGAGCATAGGGCACTTCCACTCATGGGGGTATAAATTGGGAAAATTAAAAATCAGCAAGACACAAGCACCCCAAAGTTTAGGGCTGCTCTGTTGACCAGGACCTCCACTTCATTCCACCTTAAATATCCCAGGAAAGAGAAAAATGGATAAAGAAGTTGTGGTCCTTATGTACATTGGAATATCACTCAGCCAGGAAATCAATGTCGTAAGGTTAGTAGCAGCATGATGAGTGGATTTAGGTACGACGATTCTAAGTGAAATAAGTCACACAGAAAAGGACACTTCTCATAAGGTATCACTGATAGAGGGAATGTAAAAACCGTTACACTTGAACTGAATTACAAAACAGAACAGAGTCACACATGCAGAAAACACACTATGGCTGCTTAACGGGAAAGGTGAGGTGGGGTGATACATAAAACAAGGGTATCAAATTAGCTCAGATACCGTTCCATAAACCCAATATGTAATAGACCAGACCTACTCCTTGCTCAGAGAACTGGACTCAACACGCCCTATTCACCGCACAAGAATATATCTGACTAATAATAATCGTAAAACCTATGTATTGATATCTGTCTGTTAGTGTGTCAAGTGGGTGTAAAGCGGCATAAACACAGCAGTGAAAAGCAGCTAAACCCCATTATAAAAATAAATTACTTTGAAACACCCATGAAACAAAGACAGTGAAAGAGAGAGAAATTCTTACACAATGCGTTCAGGGGCTGTGATGCAACCTGGATTGACCATATCTAGACGCACAGCTGGATGAGACATAAGGGTGGACACTCTTGGGGCTGAGAGGTTTGGTGAGGTTGGGTGAGCAAACGCAGACCCTTTAAAGGAATACTGCGTGGTACCCATCGCATGGGTCCCAAATCTCCAGGTTCAAGGGCATCTTCCTACATCAAAAACATGCATGAGAAACCCAGAAGATGGTACACCGTGTGATGGAGAAAGGTTTCTAAAACGCACCTCATTTCTCAACTCCTTGTGCCCGGGTTCGCCATTCCAGCCGCTTTACTAGCAAGCTCCCTACTTGGAGCATCAGCACCCTTAACCTCCTGTTCCATGCGGGTTGCAATTTGTCCTGAGGATAAACGGGAAGACGTGGAACCAACGAGAGACTAGCTCTTGGTGTTGGGACAGGCACAGGTCACTCTATTTTCCCATCAGAAAGAAGAATTAACCACAGGCTCAGCCTGCCCCCCGGAACCAGAACAGGGCCTGAAGCCATTCTGCGATTTTGCGGCCAGCTCCCATAAAAACGAGTTGTAAAATGGAGGTTCAGGGCACTGCAATTCACAAACCTGCAGAGTTATAAATGATAACTCTCGTCCACAAATATATTGAGGGAAGGCAAAGAAGAGGATTTGAAATCAAGGCAGAATTGCAGGAAACAGATTTCAGGAGGTAGATACGAATCGCCTTTAAAGCACATGAAAAGCGGCAAAACGTTGACAATGATGCCCTTGGCCAAAAAGGGCGTATGCGTTTTTTCCTGAATATATTCAGGAAAAAACGCATACGCCCTTTTTGGCCAACCAAGCCACCTGGAAAGGCAAATCAGCGCTACAAAGAAGTCTCGCTTCCCATCGGTCAAAAGGGCCATGCTGAAAAAAGTGTCAAAACCAGAAATGCAGGACAGGCCATGGAGAAATGGGAGCCTTGCTACACTGATGGGCGGGATGTAAATTGCCAAGAGCCACTCTGGAGAAGTGTCCGGTGAGTCCTGAAACATCTGAAAAACACAGCTTAGAGAGCATAGGGCACTTCCACTCATGGGGGTATAAATTGGGAAAATTAAAAATCAGCAAGACACAAGCACCCCAAAGTTTAGGGCTGCTCTGTTGACCAGGACCTCCACTTCATTCCACCTTAAATATCCCAGGAAAGAGAAAAATGGATAAAGAAGTTGTGGTCCTTATGTACAATGGAATATCACTCAGCCATGAAATCAATGTCGTAAGGTTAGTAGCAGCATGATGAGTGGATTTAGGTACGACGATTCTAAGTGAAATAAGTCACACAGAAAAGGACACTTCTCATAAGGTATCACTGATAGAGGGAATGTAAAAACCGTTACACTTGAACTGAATTACAAAACAGAACAGAGTCACACATGCAGAAAACACACTATGGCTGCTTAACGGGAAAGGTGAGGTGGGGTGATACATAAAACAAGGGTATCAAATTAGCTCAGATACCGTTCCATAAACCCAATATGTAATAGACAAGACCTACTCCTTGCTCAGAGAACTGGACTCAACATGCCCTATTCACCGCACAAGAATATATCTGACTAATAATAATCGTAAAACCTATGTATTGATATCTCTCTGTTAGTGTGTCAAGTGGGTGTAAAGCGGCATAAACACAGCAGTGAAAAGCAGCTAAACCCCATTATAAAAATAAATTACTTTGAAACACCCATGAAACAAAGACAGTGAAAGAGAGAGAAATTCTTACACAATGCGTTCAGGGGCTGTGATGCAAACTGGATTGACCATATCTAGACGCACAGCTGGATGAGACATAAGGGTGGACACTCTTGGGGCTGAGAGGTTTGGTGAGGTTGGGTGAGCAAACGCAGACCCTTTAAAGGAATACTGCGTGGTACCCATCGCATGGGTCCCAAATCTCCAGGTTCAAGGGCATCTTCCTACATCAAAAACATGCATGAGAAACCCAGAAGATGGTACACCGTGTGATGGGGAAAGGTTTCTAAAACGCACCTCATTTCTCAACTCCTTGTGCCCGGGTTCGCCATTCCAGCCGCTTTACTAGCAAGCTCCCTACTTGGAGCATCAGCACCTTTAACCTCCTGTTCCATACAGGTTGCAATTTGTCCTGAGGATAAACGGGAAGACGTGGAACCAACGAGAGACTAGCTCTTGGTGTTGGGACAGGCACAGGTCACTCTATTTTCCCATCAGAAAGAAGAATTAACCACAGGCTCAGCCTGCCGCCCGGAACCAGAACAGGGCCTGAAGCCATTCTGCGATTTTGCGGCCAGCTCCCATAAAAACGAGTTGTAAAATGGAGGTTCAGGGCACTGCAATTCACAAACCTGCAGAGTTATAAATGATAACTCTCGTCCACAAATATATTGAGGGAAGGCAAAGAAGAGGATTTGAAATCAAGGCAGAATTGCAGGAAACAGATTTCAGGAGGTAGATACGAATCGCCTTTAAAGCACATGAAAAGCGGCAAAACGTTGACAATGATGCCCTTGGCCAAAAAGGGCGTATGCGTTTTTTCCTGAATATATTCAGGAAAAAACGCATACGCCCTTTTTGGCCAACCAAGCAACCTGGAAAGGCAAATCAGCGCTACAAAGAAGTCTCGCTTCCCATCGGTCAAAAGGGCCATGCTGAAAAAAGTGTCAAAACCAGAAATGCAGGACAGGCCATGGAGAAATGGGAGCCTTGCTACACTGATGGGCGGGATGTAAATTGCCAAGAGCCACTCTGGAGAAGTGTCCGGTGAGTCCTGAAACATCTGAAAAACACAGCTTAGAGAGCATAGGGCACTTCCACTCATGGGGGTATAAATTGGGAAAATTAAAAATCAGCAAGACACAAGCACCCCAAAGTTTAGGGCTGCTCTGTTGACCAGGACCTCCACTTCATTCCACCTTAAATATCCCAGGAAAGAGAAAAATGGATAAAGAAGTTGTGGTCCTTATGTACAATGGAATATCACTCAGCCATGAAATCAATGTCGTAAGGTTAGTAGCAGCATGATGAGTGGATTTAGGTACGACGATTCTAAGTGAAATAAGTCACACAGAAAAGGACACTTCTCATAAGGTATCACTGATAGAGGGAATGTAAAAACCGTTACACTTGAACTGAATTACAAAACAGAACAGAGTCACACATGCAGAAAACACACTATGGCTGCTTAACGGGAAAGGTGAGGTGGGGTGATACATAAAACAAGGGTATCAAATTAGCTCAGATACCGTTCCATAAACCCAATATGTAATAGACAAGACCTACTCCTTGCTCAGAGAACTGGACTCAACATGCCCTATTCACCGCACAAGAATATATCTGACTAATAATAATCGTAAAACCTATGTATTGATATCTCTCTGTTAGTGTGTCAAGTGGGTGTAAAGCGGCATAAACACAGCAGTGAAAAGCAGCTAAACCCCATTATAAAAATAAATTACTTTGAAACACCCATGAAACAAAGACAGTGAAAGAGAGAGAAATTCTTACACAATGCGTTCAGGGGCTGTGATGCAACCTGGATTGACCATATCTAGACGCACAGCTGGATGAGACATAAGGGTGGACACTCTTGGGGCTGAGAGGTTTGGTGAGGTTGGGTGAGCAAACGCAGACCCTTTAAAGGAATACTGCGTGGTACCCATCGCATGGGTCCCAAATCTCCAGGTTCAAGGGCATCTTCCTACATCAAAAACATGCATGAGAAACCCAGAAGATGGTACACCGTGTGATGGGGAAAGGTTTCTAAAACGCACCTCATTTCTCATCTCCTTGTGCCCGGGTTCGCCATTCCAGCCGCTTTACTAGCAAGCTCCCTACTTGGAGCATCAGCACCTTTAACCTCCTGTTCCATACAGGTTGCAATTTGTCCTGAGGATAAACGGGAAGACGTGGAACCAACGAGAGACTAGCTCTTGGTGTTGGGACAGGCACAGGTCACTCTATTTTCCCATCAGAAAGAAGAATTAACCACAGGCTCAGCCTGCCGCCCGGAACCAGAACAGGGCCTGAAGCCATTCTGCGATTTTGCGGCCAGCTCCCATAAAAACGAGTTGTAAAATGGAGGTTCAGGGCACTGCAATTCACAAACCTGCAGAGTTATAAATGATAACTCTCGTCCACAAATATATTGAGGGAAGGCAAAGAAGAGGATTTGAAATCAAGGCAGAATTGCAGGAAACAGATTTCAGGAGGTAGATACGAATCGCCTTTAAAGCACATGAAAAGCGGCAAAACGTTGACAATGATGCCCTTGGCCAAAAAGGGCGTATGCGTTTTTTCCTGAATATATTCAGGAAAAAACGCATACGCCCTTTTTGGCCAACCAAGCCACCTGGAAAGGCAAATCAGCGCTACAAAGAAGTCTCGCTTCCCATCGGTCAAAAGGCCCATGCTGAAAAAAGTGTCAAAACCAGAAATGCAGGACAGGCCATGGAGAAATGGGAGCCTTGCTACACTGATGGGCGGGATGTAAATTGCCAAGAGCCACTCCGGAGAAGTGTCCGGTGAGTCCTGAAACATCTGAAAAACACAGCTTAGAGAGCATAGGGCACTTCCACTCATGGGGGTATAAATTGGGAAAATTAAAAATCAGCAAGACACAAGCACCCCAAAGTTTAGGGCTGCTCTGTTGACCAGGACCTCCACTTCATTCCACCTTAAATATCCCAGGAAAGAGAAAAATGGATAAAGAAGTTGTGGTCCTTATGTACATTGGAATATCACTCAGCCAGGAAATCAATGTCGTAAGGTTAGTAGCAGCATGATGAGTGGATTTAGGTACGACGATTCTAAGTGAAATAAGTCACACAGAAAAGGACACTTCTCATAAGTTATCACTGATAGAGGGAATGTAAAAACCGTTACACTTGAACTGAATTACAAAACAGAACAGAGTCACACATGCAGAAAACACACTATGGCTGCTTAACGGGAAAGGTGAGGTGGGGTGATACATAAAACAAGGGTATCAAATTAGCTCAGATACCATTCCATAAACCCAATATGTAATAGACAAGACCTACTCCTTGCTCAGAGAACTGGACTCAACACGCCCTATTCACCGCACAAGAATATATCTGACTAATAATAATCGTAAAACCTATGTATTGATATCTCTCTGTTAGTGTGTCAAGTGGGTGTAAAGCGGCATAAACACAGCAGTGAAAAGCAGCTAAACCCCATTATAAAAATAAATTACGTTGAAACACCCATGAAACAAAGACAGTGAAAGAGAGAGAAATTCTTACACAATGCGTTCAGGGGCTGTGATGCAACCTGGATTGACCATATCTAGACGCACAGCTGGATGAGACATAAGGGTGGACACTCTTGGGGCTGAGAGGTTTGGTGAGGTTGGGTGAGCAAACGCAGACCCTTTAAAGGAATACTGCGTGGTACCCATCGCATGGGTCCCAAATCTCCAGGTTCAAGGGCATCTTCCTACATCAAAAACATGCATGAGAAACCCAGAAGATGGTACACCGTGTGATGGGGAAAGGTTTCTAAAACGCACCTCATTTCTCATCTCCTTGTGCCCGGGTTCGCCATTCCAGCCGCTTTACTAGCAAGCTCCCTACTTGGAGCATCAGCACCTTTAACCTCCTGTTCCATGCAGGTTGCAATTTGTCCTGAGGATAAACGGGAAGACGTGGAACCAAGGAGAGACTAGCTCTTGGTGTTGGGACAGGCACAGGTCACTCTATTTTTCCATCAGAAAGAAGAAATAACCACAGGCTCAGCCTGCCCCCCGGAACCAGAACAGGGCCTGAAGCCATTCTGCGATTTTGCGGCCAGCTCCCATAAAAACGAGTTGTAAAATGGAGGTTCAGGGCACTGCAATTCACAAACCTTCAGAGTTATTAATGATAACTCTCGTCCACAAATATATTGAGGGAAGGCAAAGAAGAGGATTTGAAATCAAGGCAGAATTGCAGGAAACAGATTTCAGGAGGTAGATACGAATCGCCTTTAAAGCACATGAAAAGCGGCAAAACGTTGACAATGATGCCCTTGGCCAAAAAGGGCGTATGCGTTTTTTCCTGAATATATTCAGGAAAAAACGCATACGCCCTTTTTGGCCAACCAAGCAACCTGGAAAGGCAAATCAGCGCTACAAAGAAGTCTCGCTTCCCATCGGTCAAAAGGGCCATGCTGAAAAAAGTGTCAAAACCAGAAATGCAGGACAGGCCATGGAGAAATGGGAGCCTTGCTACACTGATGGGCGGGATGTAAATTGCCAAAAGTCACTCCGGAGAAGTGTCCGGTGAGTCCTGAAACATCTGAAAAACACAGCTGAGAGAGCATAGGGCACTTCCACTCATGGGGGTATAAATTGGGAAAATTAAAAATCAGCAAGACACAAGCACCCCAAAGTTTAGGGCTGCTCTGTTGACCAGGACCTCCACTTCATTCCACCTTAAATATCCCAGGAAAGAGAAAAATGGATAAAGAAGTTGTGGTCCTTATGTACAATGGAATATCACTCAGCCATGAAATCAATGTCGTAAGGTTAGTAGCAGCATGATGAGTGGATTTAGGTACGACGATTCTAAGTGAAATAAGTCACACAGAAAAGGACACTTCTCATAAGGTATCACTGATAGAGGGAATGTAAAAACCGTTACACTTGAACTGAATTACAAAACAGAACAGAGTCACACATGCAGAAAACACACTATGGCTGCTTAACGGGAAAGGTGAGGTGGGGTGATACATAAAACAAGGGTATCAAATTAGCTCAGATACCGTTCCATAAACCCAATATGTAATAGACAAGACCTACTCCTTGCTCAGAGAACTGGACTCAACATGCCCTATTCACCGCACAAGAATATATCTGACTAATAATAATCGTAAAACCTATGTATTGATATCTCTCTGTTAGTGTGTCAAGTGGGTGTAAAGCGGCATAAACACAGCAGTGAAAAGCAGCTAAACCCCATTATAAAAATAAATTACTTTGAAACACCCATGAAACAAAGACAGTGAAAGAGAGAGAAATTCTTACACAATGCGTTCAGGGGCTGTGATGCAAACTGGATTGACCATATCTAGACGCACAGCTGGATGAGACATAAGGGTGGACACTCTTGGGGCTGAGAGGTTTGGTGAGGTTGGGTGAGCAAACGCAGACCCTTTAAAGGAATACTGCGTGGTACCCATCGCATGGGTCCCAAATCTCCAGGTTCAAGGGCATCTTCCTACATCAAAAACATGCATGAGAAACCCAGAAGATGGTACACCGTGTGATGGGGAAAGGTTTCTAAAACGCACCTCATTTCTCATCTCCTTGTGCCCGGGTTCGCCATTCCAGCCGCTTTACTAGCAAGCTCCCTACTTGGAGCATCAGCACCTTTAACCTCCTGTTCCATACAGGTTGCAATTTGTCCTGAGGATAAACGGGAAGACGTGGAACCAACGAGAGACTAGCTCTTGGTGTTGGGACAGGCACAGGTCACTCTATTTTCCCATCAGAAAGAAGAATTAACCACAGGCTCAGCCTGCCGCCCGGAACCAGAACAGGGCCTGAAGCCATTCTGCGATTTTGCGGCCAGCTCCCATAAAAACGAGTTGTAAAATGGAGGTTCAGGGCACTGCAATTCACAAACCTGCAGAGTTATAAATGATAACTCTCGTCCACAAATATATTGAGGGAAGGCAAAGAAGAGGATTTGAAATCAAGGCAGAATTGCAGGAAACAGATTTCAGGAGGTAGATACGAATCGCCTTTAAAGCACATGA
Source organism: Balaenoptera borealis (assembly GCF_965194805.1). Lineage (NCBI taxonomy): Eukaryota > Metazoa > Chordata > Mammalia > Artiodactyla > Balaenopteridae > Balaenoptera > Balaenoptera borealis. Next base: position 204,692 of record NW_028123340.1, read on the forward strand.
AAAGCGGCAAAACGTTGACAATGATGCCCTTGGCCAAAAAGGGCGTATGCGTTTTTTCCTGAATATATTCAGGAAAAAACGCATACGCCCTTTTTGGCCAACCAAGCCACCTGGAAAGGCAAATCAGCGCTACAAAGAAGTCTCGCTTCCCATCGGTCAAAAGGCCCATGCTGAAAAAAGTGTCAAAACCAGAAATGCAGGACAGGCCATGGAGAAATGGGAGCCTTGCTACACTGATGGGCGGGATGTAAATTGCCAAGAGCCACTCCGGAGAAGTGTCCGGTGAGTCCTGAAACATCTGAAAAACACAGCTTAGAGAGCATAGGGCACTTCCACTCATGGGGGTATAAATTGGGAAAATTAAAAATCAGCAAGACACAAGCACCCCAAAGTTTAGGGCTGCTCTGTTGACCAGGACCTCCACTTCATTCCACCTTAAATATCCCAGGAAAGAGAAAAATGGATAAAGAAGTTGTGGTCCTTATGTACATTGGAATATCACTCAGCCAGGAAATCAATGTCGTAAGGTTAGTAGCAGCATGATGAGTGGATTTAGGTACGACGATTCTAAGTGAAATAAGTCACACAGAAAAGGACACTTCTCATAAGTTATCACTGATAGAGGGAATGTAAAAACCGTTACACTTGAACTGAATTACAAAACAGAACAGAGTCACACATGCAGAAAACACACTATGGCTGCTTAACGGGAAAGGTGAGGTGGGGTGATACATAAAACAAGGGTATCAAATTAGCTCAGATACCATTCCATAAACCCAATATGTAATAGACAAGACCTACTCCTTGCTCAGAGAACTGGACTCAACACGCCCTATTCACCGCACAAGAATATATCTGACTAATAATAATCGTAAAACCTATGTATTGATATCTCTCTGTTAGTGTGTCAAGTGGGTGTAAAGCGGCATAAACACAGCAGTGAAAAGCAGCTAAACCCCATTATAAAAATAAATTACGTTGAAACACCCATGAAACAAAGACAGTGAAAGAGAGAGAAATTCTTACACAATGCGTTCAGGGGCTGTGATGCAACCTGGATTGACCATATCTAGACGCACAGCTGGATGAGACATAAGGGTGGACACTCTTGGGGCTGAGAGGTTTGGTGAGGTTGGGTGAGCAAACGCAGACCCTTTAAAGGAATACTGCGTGGTACCCATCGCATGGGTCCCAAATCTCCAGGTTCAAGGGCATCTTCCTACATCAAAAACATGCATGAGAAACCCAGAAGATGGTACACCGTGTGATGGGGAAAGGTTTCTAAAACGCACCTCATTTCTCATCTCCTTGTGCCCGGGTTCGCCATTCCAGCCGCTTTACTAGCAAGCTCCCTACTTGGAGCATCAGCACCTTTAACCTCCTGTTCCATGCAGGTTGCAATTTGTCCTGAGGATAAACGGGAAGACGTGGAACCAAGGAGAGACTAGCTCTTGGTGTTGGGACAGGCACAGGTCACTCTATTTTTCCATCAGAAAGAAGAAATAACCACAGGCTCAGCCTGCCCCCCGGAACCAGAACAGGGCCTGAAGCCATTCTGCGATTTTGCGGCCAGCTCCCATAAAAACGAGTTGTAAAATGGAGGTTCAGGGCACTGCAATTCACAAACCTTCAGAGTTATTAATGATAACTCTCGTCCACAAATATATTGAGGGAAGGCAAAGAAGAGGATTTGAAATCAAGGCAGAATTGCAGGAAACAGATTTCAGGAGGTAGATACGAATCGCCTTTAAAGCACATGAAAAGCGGCAAAACGTTGACAATGATGCCCTTGGCCAAAAAGGGCGTATGCGTTTTTTCCTGAATATATTCAGGAAAAAACGCATACGCCCTTTTTGGCCAACCAAGCAACCTGGAAAGGCAAATCAGCGCTACAAATAAGTCTCGCTTCCCATCGGTCAAAAGGGCCATGCTGAAAAAAGTGTCAAAACCAGAAATGCAGGACAGGCCATGGAGAAATGGTAGCCTTGCTACACTGATGGGCGGGATGTAAATTGCCAAAAGTCACTCCGGAGAAGTGTCCGGTGAGTCCTGAAACATCTGAAAAACACAGCTGAGAGAGCATAGGGCACTTCCACTCATGGGGGTATAAATTGGGAAAATTAAAAATCAGCAAGACACAAGCACCCCAAAGTTTAGGGCTGCTCTGTTGACCAGGACCTCCACTTCATTCCACCTTAAATATCCCAGGAAAGAGAAAAATGGATAAAGAAGTTGTGGTCCTTATGTACAATGGAATACCACTCAGCCATGAAATCAATGTCGTAAGGTTAGTAGCAGCATGATGAGTGGATTTAGGTACGACGATTCTAAGTGAAATAAGTCACACAGAAAAGGACACTTCTCATAAGGTATCACTGATAGAGGGAATGTAAAAACCGTTACACTTGAACTGAATTACAAAACAGAACAGAGTCACACATGCAGAAAACACACTATGGCTGCTTAACGGGAAAGGTGAGGTGGGGTGATACATAAAACAAGGGTATCAAATTAGCTCAGATACCGTTCCATAAACCCAATATGTAATAGACAAGACCTACTCCTGGCTCAGAGAACTGGACTCAACACGCCCTATTCACCGCACAAGAATATATCTGACTAATAATAATCGTAAAACCTATGTATTGATATCTCTCTGTTATTGTGTCAAGTGGGTGTAAAGCGGCATAAACACAGCAGTGAAAAGCAGCTAAACCCCATTATAAAAATAAATTACTTTGAAACACCCATGAAACAAAGACAGTGAAAGAGAGAGAAATTCTTACACAATGCGTTCAGGGGCTGTGATGCAACCTGGATTGACCATATCTAGACGCACAGCTGGATGAGACATAAGGGTGGACACTCTTGGGGCTGAGAGGTTTGGTGAGGTTGGGTGAGCAAACGCAGACCCTTTAAAGTAATACTGCGTGGTACCCATCGCATGGGTCCCAAATCTCCAGGTTCAAGGACATCTTCCTACATCGAAAACATGCATGAGAAACCCAGAAGATGGTACACCGTGTGATGGGGAAAGGTTTCTAAAACGCACCTCATTTCTCATCTCCTTGTGCCCGGGTTCGCCATTCCAGCCGCTTTACTAGCAAGCTCCCTACTTGGAGCATCAGCACCTTTAACCTCCTGTTCCATGCAGGTTGCAATTTGTCCTGAGGATAAACGGGAAGACGTGGAACCAACGAGAGACTAGCTCTTGGTGTTGGGACAGGCAAAGGTCACTCTATTTTCCCATCAGAAAGAAGAATTAACCACAGGCTCAGCCTGACCCACGGAACCAGAACAGGGCCTGAAGCCATTCTGCAATTTTGCGGCCAGCTCCCATAAAAACGAGTTGTAAAATGGAGGTTCAGGGCACTGCAATTCACAAACCTGCAGAGTTATAAATGATAACTCTCGTCCACAAATATATTGAGGGAAGGCAAAGAAGCGGATTTGAAATCAAGGCAGAATTGCAGGAAACAGATTTCAGGAGGTAGATACGAATCGCCTTTAAAGCACATGAGAAGCGGCAAAACGTTGACAATGATGCCCTTGGCCAAAAAGGGCGTATGCGTTTTTTCCTGAATATATTCAGGAAAAAACGCATACGCCCTTTTTGGCCAAGCAAGCAACCTGGAAAGGCAAATCAGCGCTACAAATAAGTCTCGCTTCCCATCGGTCAAAAGGGCCATGCTGAAAAAAGTGTCAAAACCAGAAATGCAGGACAGGCCATGGAGAAATGGGAGCCTTGCTACACTGATGGGCGGGATGTAAATTGCCAAAAGCCACTCCGGAGAAGTGTCCGGTGAGTCCTGAAACATCTGAAAAACACAGCTGAGAGAGCATAGGGCACTTCCACTCATGGGGGTATAAATTGGGAAAATTAAAAATCAGCAAGACACAAGCACCCCAAAGTTTAGGGCTGCTCTGTTGACCAGGACCTCCACTTCATTCCACCTTAAATATCCCAGGAAAGAGAAAAATGGATAAAGAAGTTGTGGTCCTTATGTACAATGGAATACCACTCAGCCATGAAATCAATGTCGTAAGGTTAGTAGCAGCATGATGAGTGGATTTAGGTACGACGATTCTAAGTGAAATAAGTCACACAGAAAAGGACACTTCTCATAAGGTATCACTGATAGAGGGAATGTAAAAACCGTTACACTTGAACTGAATTACAAAACAGAACAGAGTCACACATGCAGAAAACACACTATGGCTGCTTAACGGGAAAGGTGAGGTGGGGTGATACATAAAACAAGGGTATCAAATTAGCTCAGATACCATTCCATAATCCCAATATGTAATAGACAAGACCTACTCCTTGCTCAGAGAACTGGACTCAACACGCCCTATTCACCGCACAAGAATATATCTGACTAATAATAATCGTAAAACCTATGTATTGATATCTCTCTGTTAGTGTGTCAAGTGGGTGTAAAGCGGCATAAACACAGCAGTGAAAAGCAGCTAAACCCCATTATAAAAATAAATTACTTTGAAACACCCATGAAACAAAGACAGTGAAAGAGAGAGAAATTCTTACACAATGCGTTCAGGGGCTGTGATGCAACCTGGATTGACCATATCTAGACGCACAGCTGGATGAGACATAAGGGTGGACACTCTTGGGGCTGAGAGGTTTGGTGAGGTTGGGTGAGCAAACGCAGACCCTTTAAAGGAATACTGCGTGGTACCCATCGCATGGGTCCCAAATCTCCAGGTTCAAGGACATCTTCCTACATCGAAAACATGCATGAGAAACCCAGAAGATGGTACACCGTGTGATGGGGAAAGGTTTCTAAAACGCACCTCATTTCTCATCTCCTTGTGCCCGGGTTCGCCATTCCAGCCGCTTTACTAGCAAGCTCCCTACTTGGAGCATCAGCACCTTTAACCTCCTGTTCCATACAGGTTGCAATTTGTCCTGAGGATAAACGGGAAGACGTGGAACCAACGAGAGACTAGCTCTTGGTGTTGGGACAGGCACAGGTCACTCTATTTTCCCATCAGAAAGAAGAATTAACCACAGGCTCAGCCTGCCCCCCGGAACCAGAACAGGGCCTGAAGCCATTCTGCAATTTTGCGGCCAGCTCCCATAAAAACGAGTTGTAAAATGGAGGTTCAGGGCACTGCAATTCACAAACCTGCAGAGTTATTAATGATAACTCTCGTCCACAAATATATTGAGGGAAGGCAAAGAAGAGGATTTGAAATCAAGGCAGAATTGCAGGAAACAGATTTCAGGAGGTAGATACGAATCGCCTTTAAAGCACATGAAAAGCGGCAAAACGTTGACAATGATGCCCTTGGCCAAAAAGGGCGTATGCGTTTTTTCCTGAATATATTCAGGAAAAAACGCATACGCCCTTTTTGGCCAACCAAGCAACCTGGAAAGGCAAATCAGCGCTACAAATAAGTCTCGCTTCCCATCGGTCAAAAGGGCCATGCTGAAAAAAGTGTCAAAACCAGAAATGCAGGACAGGCCATGGAGAAATGGGAGCCTTGCTACACTGATGGGCGGGATGTAAATTGCCAAAAGTCACTCCGGAGAAGTGTCCGGTGAGTCCTGAAACATCTGAAAAACACAGCTGAGAGAGCATAGGGCACTTCCACTCATGGGGGTATAAATTGGGAAAATTAAAAATCAGCAAGACACAAGCACCCCAAAGTTTAGGGCTGCTCTGTTGACCAGGACCTCCACTTCATTCCACCTTAAATATCCCAGGAAAGAGAAAAATGGATAAAGAAGTTGTGGTCCTTATGTACAATGGAATACCACTCAGCCATGAAATCAATGTCGTAAGGTTAGTAGCAGCATGATGAGTGGATTTAGGTACGACGATTCTAAGTGAAATAAGTCACACAGAAAAGGACACTTCTCATAAGGTATCACTGATAGAGGGAATGTAAAAACCGTTACACTTGAACTGAATTACAAAACAGAACAGAGTCACACATGCAGAAAACACACTATGGCTGCTTAACGGGAAAGGTGAGGTGGGGTGATACATAAAACAAGGGTATCAAATTAGCTCAGATACCGTTCCATAAACCCAATATGTAATAGACAAGACCTACTCCTTGCTCAGAGAACTGGACTCAACACGCCCTATTCACCGCACAAGAATATATCTGACTAATAATAATCGTAAAACCTATGTATTGATATCTCTCTGTTATTGTGTCAAGTGGGTGTAAAGCGGCATAAACACAGCAGTGAAAAGCAGCTAAACCCCATTATAAAAATAAATTACTTTGAAACACCCATGAAACAAAGACAGTGAAAGAGAGAGAAATTCTTACACAATGCGTTCAGGGGCTGTGATGCAACCTGGATTGACCATATCTAGACGCACAGCTGGATGAGACATAAGGGTGGACACTCTTGGGGCTGAGAGGTTTGGTGAGGTTGGGTGAGCAAACGCAGACCCTTTAAAGTAATACTGCGTGGTACCCATCGCATGGGTCCCAAATCTCCAGGTTCAAGGACATCTTCCTACATCGAAAACATGCATGAGAAACCCAGAAGATGGTACACCGTGTGATGGGGAAAGGTTTCTAAAACGCACCTCATTTCTCATCTCCTTGTGCCCGGGTTCGCCATTCCAGCCGCTTTACTAGCAAGCTCCCTACTTGGAGCATCAGCACCTTTAACCTCCTGTTCCATGCAGGTTGCAATTTGTCCTGAGGATAAACGGGAAGACGTGGAACCAACGAGAGACTAGCTCTTGGTGTTGGGACAGGCAAAGGTCACTCTATTTTCCCATCAGAAAGAAGAATTAACCACAGGCTCAGCCTGCCCCCCGGAACCAGAACAGGGCCTGAAGCCATTCTGCAATTTTGCGGCCAGCTCCCATAAAAACGAGTTGTAAAATGGAGGTTCAGGGCACTGCAATTCACAAACCTGCAGAGTTATAAATGATAACTCTCGTCCACAAATATATTGAGGGAAGGCAAAGAAGCGGATTTGAAATCAAGGCAGAATTGCAGGAAACAGATTTCAGGAGGTAGATACGAATCGCCTTTAAAGCACATGAGAAGCGGCAAAACGTTGACAATGATGCCCTTGGCCAAAAAGGGCGTATGCGTTTTTTCCTGAATATATTCAGGAAAAAACGCATACGCCCTTTTTGGCCAACCAAGCAACCTGGAAAGGCAAATCAGCGCTACAAACAAGTCTCGCTTCCCATCGGTCAAAAGGGCCATGCTGAAAAAAGTGTCAAAACCAGAAATGCAGGACAGGCCATGGAGAAATGGGAGCCTTGCTACACTGATGGGCGGGATGTAAATTGCCAAGAGCCACTCCGGAGAAGTGTCCGGTGAGTCCTGAAACATCTGAAAAACACAGCTTAGAGAGCATAGGGCACTTCCACTCATGGGGGTATAAATTGGGAAAATTAAAAATCAGCAAGACACAAGCACCCCAAAGTTTAGGGCTGCTCTGTTGACCAGGACCTCCACTTCATTCCACCTTAAATATCCCAGGAAAGAGAAAAATGGATAAAGAAGTTGTGGTCCTTATGTACAATGGAATATCACTCAGCCATGAAATCAATGTCGTAAGGTTAGTAGCAGCATGATGAGTGGATTTAGGTACAACGATTCTAAGTAAAATAAGTCACACAGAAAAGGACACTTCTCATAAGGTATCACTGATAGAGGGAATGTAAAAACCGTTACACTTGAACTGAATTACAAAACAGAACAGAGTCACACATGCAGAAAACACACTATGGCTGCTTAACGGGAAAGGTGAGGTGGGGTGATACATAAAACAAGGGTATCAAATTAGCTCAGATACCGTTCCATAAACTCAATATGTAATAGACAAGACCTACTCCTTGCTCAGAGAACTGGACTCAACACGCCCTATTCACCGCACAAGAATATATCTGACTAATAATAATCGTAAAACCTATGTATTGATATCTCTCTGTTAGTGTGTCAAGTGGGTGTAAAGCGGCATAAACACAGCAGTGAAAAGCAGCTAAACCCCATTATAAAAATAAATTACTTTGAAACACCCATGAAACAAAGACAGTGAAAGAGAGAGAAATTCTTACACAATGCGTTCAGGGGCTGTGATGCAACCTGGATTGACCATATCTAGACGCACAGCTGGATGAGACATAAGGGTGGACACTCTTGGGGCTGAGAGGTTTGGTGAGGTTGGGTGAGCAAACGCAGACCCTTTAAAGGAATACTGCGTGGTACCCATCGCATGGGTCCCAAATCTCCAGGTTCAAGGGCATCTTCCTACATCAAAAACATGCATGAGAAACCCAGAAGATGGTACACCGTGTGATGGGGAAAGGTTTCTAAAACGCACCTCATTTCTCATCTCCTTGTGCCCGGGTTCGCCATTCCAGCCGCTTTACTAGCAAGCTCCCTACTTGGAGCATCAGCACCTTTAACCTCCTGTTCCATACAGGTTGCAATTTGTCCTGAGGATAAACGGGAAGACGTGGAACCAACGAGAGACTAGCTCTTGGTGTTGGGACAGGCACAGGTCACTCTATTTTCCCATCAGAAAGAAGAATTAACCACAGGCTCAGCCTGCCCCCCGGAACCAAAACAGGGCCTGAAGCCATTCTGCGATTTTGCGGCCAGCTCCCATAAAAACGAGTTGTAAAATGGAGGTTCAGGGCACTGCAATTCACAAACCTGCAGAGTTATAAATGATAACTCTCGTCCACAAATATATTGAGGGAAGGCAAAGAAGAGGATTTGAAATCAAGGCAGAATTGCAGGAAACAGATTTCAGGAGGTAGACACGAATCGCCTTTAAAGCACATGAAAAGCGGCAAAACGTTGACAATGATGCCCTTGGCCAAAAAGGGCGTATGCGTTTTTTCCTGAATATATTCAGGAAAAAACGCATACGCCCTTTTTGGCCAACCAAGGAACCTGGAAAGGCATATCAGCGCTACAAAGAAGTCTCGCTTCCCATCGGTCAAAAGGGCCATGCTGAAAAAAGTGTCAAAACCAGAAATGCAGGACAGGCCATGGAGAAATGGGAGCCTTGCTACACTGATGGGCGGGATGTAAATTGCCAAGAGCCACTCTGGAGAAGTGTCCGGTGAGTCCTGAAACATCTGAAAAACACAGCTTAGAGAGCATAGGGCACTTCCACTCATGGGGGTATAAATTGGGAAAATTAAAAATCAGCAAGACACAAGCACCCCAAAGTTTAGGGCTGCTCTGTTGACCAGGACCTCCACTTCATTCCACCTTAAATATCCCAGGAAAGAGAAAAATGGATAAAGAAGTTGTGGTCCTTATGTACATTGGAATATCACTCAGCCAGGAAATCAATGTCGTAAGGTTAGTAGCAGCATGATGAGTGGATTTAGGTACGACGATTCTAAGTGAAATAAGTCACACAGAAAAGGACACTTCTCATAAGGTATCACTGATAGAGCGAATGTAAAAACCGTTACACTTGAACTGAATTACAAAACAGAACAGAGTCACACATGCAGAAAACACACTATGGCTGCTTAACGGGAAAGGTGAGGTGGGGTGATACATAAAACAAGGGTATCAAATTAGCTCAGATACCGTTCCATAAACCCAATATGTAATAGACAAGACCTACTCCTTGCTCAGAGAACTGGACTCAACACGCCCTATTCACCGCACAAGAATATATCTGACTAATAATAATCGTAAAACCTATGTATTGATATCTCTCTGTTAGTGTGTCAAGTGGGTGTAAAGCGGCATAAACACAGCAGTGAAAAGCAGCTAAACCCCATTATAAAAATAAATTACTTTGAAACACCCATGAAACAAAGACAGTGAAAGAGAGAGAAATTCTTACACAATGAGTTCAGGGGCTGTGATGCAACCTGGATTGACCATATCTAGACGCACAGCTGGATGAGACATAAGGGTGGACACTCTTGGGGCTGAGAGGTTTGGTGAGGTTGGGTGAGCAAACGCAGACCCTTTAAAGGAATACTGCGTGGTACCCATCGCATGGGTCCCAAATCTCCAGGTTCAAGGGCATCTTCCTACATCAAAAACATGCATGAGAAACCCAGAAGATGGTACACCGTGTGATGGGGAAAGGTTTCTAAAACGCACCTCATTTCTCATCTCCTTGTGCCCGGGTTCGCCATTCCAGCCGCTTTACTAGCAAGCTCCCTACTTGGAGCATCAGCACCTTTAACCTCCTGTTCCGTACAGGTTGCAATTTGTCCTGAGGATAAACGGGAAGACGTGGAACCAACGAGAGACTAGCTCTTGGTGTTGGGACAGGCACAGGTCACTCTATTTTCCCATCAGAAAGAAGAATTAACCACAGGCTCAGCCTGCCCCCCGGAACCAGAACAGGGCCTCAAGCCATTCTGCGATTTTGCGGCCAGCTCCCATAAAAACGAGTTGTAAAATGGAGGTTCAGGGCACTGCAATTCACAAACCTGCAGAGTTATTAATGATAACTCTCGTCCACAAATATATTGAGGGAAGGCAAAGAAGAGGATTTGAAATCAAGGCAGAATTGCAGGAAACAGATTTCAGGAGGTAGATTCGAATCGCCTTTAAACCACATGAAAAGCGGCAAAACGTTGACAATGATGCCCTTGGCCAAAAAGGGCGTATGCGTTTTTTCCTGAATATATTCAGGAAAAAACGCATACGCCCTTTTTGGCCAACCAAGCAACCTGGAAAGGCAAATCAGCACTACAAAGAAGTCTCGCTTCCCATCGGTCAAAAGGGCCATGCTGAAAAAAGTGTCAAAACCAGAAATGCAGGACAGGCCATGGAGAAATGGGAGCCTTGCTACACTGATGGGCGGGATGTAAATTGCCAAGAGCCACTCTGGAGAAGTGTCCGGTGAGTCCTGAAACATCTGAAAAACACAGCTTAGAGAGCATAGGGCACTTCCACTCATGGGGATATAAATTGGGAAAATTAAAAATCAGCAAGACACAAGCACCCCAAAGTTTAGGGCTGCTCTGTTGACCAGGACCTCCACTTCATTCCACCTTAAATATCCCAGGAAAGAGAAAAATGGATAAAGAAGTTGTGGTCCTTATGTACATTGGAATATCACTCAGCCAGGAAATCAATGTCGTAAGGTTACTAGCAGCATGATGAGTGGATTTAGGTACGACGATTCTAAGTGAAATAAGTCACACAGAAAAGGACACTTCTCATAAGGTATCACTGATAGAGCGAATGTAAAAACCGTTACACTTGAACTGAATTACAAAACAGAACAGAGTCACACATGCAGAAAACACACTATGGCTGCTTAACGGGAAAGGTGAGGTAGGGTGATACATAAAACAAGGGTATCAAATTAGCTCAGATACCGTTCCATAAACCCAATATGTAATAGACAAGACCTACTCCTTGCTCAGAGAACTGGACTCAACACGCCCTATTCACCGCACAAGAATATATCTGACTAATAACAATCGTAAAACCTATGTATTGATATCTCTCTGTTAGTGTGTCAAGTGGGTGTAAAGCGGCATAAACACAGCAGTGAAAAGCAGCTAAACCCCATTATAAAAATAAATTACTTTGAAACACCCATGAAACAAAGACAGTGAAAGAGAGAGAAATTCTTACACAATGCGTTCAGGGGCTGTGATGCAACCTGGATTGACCATATCTAGACGCACAGCTGGATGAGACATAAGGGTGGACACTCTTGGGGCTGAGAGGTTTGGTGAGGTTGGGTGAGCAAATGCAGACCCTTTAAAGGAATACTGCGTGGTATCCATCGCATGGGTCCCAAATCTCCAGGTTCAAGGGCATCTTCCTACATCAAAAACATGCATGAGAAACCCAGAAGATGGTACACCGTGTGATGGGGAAAAGTTTCTAAAACGCACCTCATTTCTCATCTCCTTGTGCCCGGGTACGCCATTCCAGCCGCTTTACTAGCAAGCTCCCTACTTGGAGCATCAGCACCTTTAACCTCCTGTTCCATACAGGTTGCAATTTGTCCTGAGGATAAACGGGAAGACGTGGAACCAACGAGAGACTAGCTCTTGGTGTTGGGACAGGCACAGGTCACTCTATTTTCCCATCAGAAAGAAGAATTAACCACAGGCTCAGCCTGCCCCCCGGAACCAGAACAGGGCCTGAAGCCATTCTGCGATTTTGCGGCCAGCTCCCATAAAAACGAGTTGTAAAATGGAGGTTCAGGGCACTGCAATTCACAAACCTGCAGAGTTATAAATGATAACTCTCGTCCACAAATATATTGAGGGAAGGCAAAGAAGAGGATTTGAAATCAAGGCAGAATTGCAGGAAACAGATTTCAGGAGGTAGATACGAATCGCCTTTAAAGCACATGAAAAGCGGCAAAACGTTGACAATGATGCCCTTGGCCAAAAAGGGCATATGCGTTTTTTCCTGAATATATTCAGGAAAAAACGCATACGCCCTTTTTGGCCAACCAAGCCACCTGGAAAGGCAAATCAGCGCTACAAAGAAGTCTCGCTACCCATCGGTCAAAAGGGCCATGCTGAAAAATGTGTCAAAACCAGAAATGCAGGACAGGCCATGGAGAAATGGGAGCCTTGCTACACTGATGGGCGGGATGTAAATTGCCAAGAGCCACTCTGGAGAAGTGTCCGGTGAGTCCTGAAACATCTGAAAAACACAGCTTAGAGAGCATACGGCACTTCCACTCATGGGGCTATAAATTGGGAAAATTAAAAATCAGCAAGACACAAGCACCCCAAAGTTTAGGGCTGCTCTGTTGACCAGGACCTCCACTTCATTCCACCTTAAATATCCCAGGAAAGAGAAAAATGGATAAAGAAGTTGTGGTCCTTATGTACAATGGAATATCACTCAGCCATGAAATCAATGTCGTAAGGTAAGTAGCAGCATGATGAGTGGATTTAGGTACGACGATTCTAAGTGAAATAAGTCACACAGAAAAGGACACTTCTCATAAGGTATCACTGATAGAGGGAATGTAAAAACCGTTACACTTGAACTGAATTACAAAACAGAACAGAGTCACACATGCAGAAAACACACTATGGCTGCTTAACGGGAAAGGTGAGGTGGGGTGATACATAAAACAAGGGTATCAAATTAGCTCAGATACCGTTCCATAAACCCAATATGTAATAGACAAGACCTACTCCTTGCTCAGAGAACTGGACTCAACACGCCCTATTCACCGCACAAGAATATATCTGACTAATAATAATCGTAAAACCTATGTATTGATATCTCTCTGTTAGTGTGTCAAGTGGGTGTAAAGCGGCATAAACACAGCAGTGAAAAGCAGCTAAACCCCATTATAAAAATAAATTACTTTGAAACACCCATGAAACAAAGACAGTGAAAGAGAGAGAAATTCTTACACAATGCGTTCAGGGGCTGTGATGCAACCTGGATTGACCATATCTAGACGCACAGCTGGATGAGACATAAGGGTGGACACTCTTGGGGCTGAGAGGTTTGGTGAGGTTGGGTGAGCAAACGCAGACCCTTTAAAGGAATACTGCGTGGTACCCATCGCATGGGTCCCAAATCTCCAGGTTCAAGGGCATCTTCCTACATCAAAAACATGCATGAGAAACCCAGAAGATGGTACACCGTGTGATGGAGAAAGGTTTCTAAAACGCACCTCATTTCTCATCTCCTTGTGCCCGGGTTCGCCATTCCAGCTGCTTTACTAGCAAGCTCCATACTTGGAGCATCAGCACCTTTAACCTCCTGTTCCATGCAGGTTGCAATTTGTCCTGAGGATAAACGGGAAGACGTGGAACCAACGAGAGACTAGCTCTTGGTGTTGGGACAGGCACAGGTCACTCTATTTTCCCATCAGAAAGAAGAATTAACCACAGGCTCAGCCTGCCCCCCGGAACCAGAACAGGGCCTGAAGCCATTCTGCGATTTTGCGGCCAGCTCCCATAAAAACGAGTTGTAAAATGGAGGTTCAGGGCACTGCAATTCACAAACCTGCAGAGTTATAAATGATAACTGTCGTCCACAAATGTATTGAGGGAAGGCAAAGAAGAGGATTTGAAATCAAGGCAGAATTGCAGGAAACAGATTTCAGGAGGTAGATACGAATCGCCTTTAAAGCACACGAAAAGCGGCAAAACGTTGACAATGATGCCCTTGGCCAAAAAGGGCGTATGCGTTTTTTCCTGAATATATTCAGGAAAAAACGCATACGCCCTTTTTGGCCAACCAAGCCACCTGGAAAGGCAAATCAGCGCTACAAAGAAGTCTCGCTTCCCATCGGTCAAAAGGGCCATGCTGAAAAAAGTGTCAAAACCAGAAATGCAGGACCGGCCATGGAGAAATGGGAGCCTTGCTACACTGATGGGCGGGATGTAAATTGCCAAGAGCCACTCTGGAGAAGTGTCCGGTGAGTCCTGAAACATCTGAAAAACACAGCTTAGAGAGCATAGGGCACTTCCACTCATGGGGGTATAAATTGGGAAAATTAAAAATCAGCAAGACACAAGCACCCCAAAGTTTAGGGCTGCTCTGTTGACCAGGACCTCCACTTCATTCCACCTTAAATATCCCAGGAAAGAGAAAAATGGATAAAGAAGTTGTGGTCCTTATGTACAATGGAATATCACTCAGCCATGAAATCAATGTCGTATGGTTAGTAGCAGCATGATGAGTGGATTTAGGTACGACGATTCTAAGTGAAATAAGTCACACAGAAAAGGACACTTCTCATAAGGTATCACTGATAGAGGGAATGTAAAAACCGTTACACTTGAACTGAATTACAAAACAGAACAGAGTCACACATGCAGAAAACACACTATGGCTGCTTAACGGGAAAGGTGAGGTGGGGTGATACATAAAACAAGGGTATCAAATTAGCTCAGATACCGTTCCATAAACCCAATATGTAATAGACAAGACCTACTCCTTGCTCAGAGAACTGGACTCAACACGCCCTATTCACCGCACAAGAATATATCTGACTAATAATAATCGTAAAACCTATGTATTGATATCTCTCTGTTAGTGTGTCAAGTGGGTGTAAAGCGGCATAAACACAGCAGTGAAAAGCAGCTAAACCCCATTATAAAAATAAATTACTTTGAAACACCCATGAAACAAAGACAGTGAAAGAGAGAGAAATTCTTACACAATGCGTTCAGGGGCTGTGATGCAACCTGGATTGACCATATCTAGACGCACAGCTGGATGAGACATAAGGGTGGACACTCTTGGGGCTGAGAGGTTTGGTGAGGTTGGGTGAGCAAACGCAGACCCTTTAAAGGAATACTGCGTGGTATCCATCGCATGGGTCCCAAATCTCCAGGTTCAAGGGCATCTTCCTACATCAAAAACATGCATGAGAAACCCAGAAGATGGTACACCGTGTGATGGGGAAAGGTTTCTAAAACGCACCTCATTTCTCATCTCCTTGTGCCCGGGTACGCCATTCCAGCCGCTTTACTAGCAAGCTCCCTACTTGGAGCATCAGCACCTTTAACCTCCTGTTCCATACAGGTTGCAATTTGTCCTGAGGATAAACGGGAAGACGTGGAACCAACGAGAGACTAGCTCTTGGTGTTGGGACAGGCACAGGTCACTCTATTTTCCCATCAGAAAGAAGAATTAACCACAGGCTCAGCCTGCCCCCCGGAACCAGAACAGGGCCTGAAGCCATTCTGCGATTTTGCGGCCAGCTCCCATAAAAACGAGTTGTAAAATGGAGGTTCAGGGCACTGCAATTCACAAACCTGCAGAGTTATAAATGATAACTCTCGTCCACAAATATATTGAGGGAAGGCAAAGAAGAGGATTTGAAATCAAGGCAGAATTGCAGGAAACAGATTTCAGGAGGTAGATACGAATCGCCTTTAAAGCACATGAAAAGCGGCAAAACGTTGACAATGATGCCCTTGGCCAAAAAGGGCGTATGCGTTTTTTCCTGAATATATTCAGGAAAAAACGCATACGCCCTTTTTGGCCAACCAAGCCACCTGGAAAGGCAAATCAGCGCTACAAAGAAGTCTCGCTACCCATCGGTCAAAAGGGCCATGCTGAAAAATGTGTCAAAACCAGAAATGCAGGACAGGCCATGGAGAAATGGGAGCCTTGCTACACTGATGGGCGGGATGTAAATTGCCAAGAGCCACTCTGGAGAAGTGTCCGGTGAGTCCTGAAACATCTGAAAAACACAGCTTAGAGAGCATAGGGCACTTCCACTCATGGGGGTAGAAATTGGGAAAATGAAAAATCAGCAAGACACAAGCACCCCAAAGTTTAGGGCTGCTCTGTTGACCAGGACCTCCACTTCATTCCACCTTAAATATCCCAGGAAAGAGAAAAATGGATAAAGAAGTTGTGGTCCTTATGTACAATGGAATATCACTCAGCCATGAAATCAATGTCGTAAGGTAAGTAGCAGCATGATGAGTGGATTTAGGTACGACGATTCTAAGTGAAATAAGTCACACAGAAAAGGACACTTCTCATAAGGTATCACTGATAGAGGGAATGTAAAAACCGTTACACTTGAACTGAATTACAAAACAGAACAGAGTCACACATGCAGAAAACACACTATGGCTGCTTAACGGGAAAGGTGAGGTGGGGTGATACATAAAACAAGGGTATCAAATTAGCTCAGATACCGTTCCATAAACCCAATATGTAATAGACAAGACCTACTCCTTGCTCAGAGAACTGGACTCAACACGCCCTATTCACCGCACAAGAATATATCTGACTAATAATAATCGTAAAACCTATGTATTGATATCTCTCTGTTAGTGTGTCAAGTGGGTGTAAAGCGGCATAAACACAGCAGTGAAAAGCAGCTAAACCCCATTATAAAAATAAATTACTTTGAAACACCCATGAAACAAAGACAGTGAAAGAGAGAGAAATTCTTACACAATGCGTTCAGGGGCTGTGATGCAACCTGGATTGACCATATCTAGACGCACAGCTGGATGAGACATAAGGGTGGACACTCTTGGGGCTGAGAGGTTTGGTGAGGTTGGGTGAGCAAACGCAGACCCTTTAAAGGAATACTGCGTGGTACCCATCGCATGGGTCCCAAATCTCCAGGTTCAAGGGCATCTTCCTACATCAAAAACATGCATGAGAAACCCAGAAGATGGTACACCGTGTGATGGAGAAAGGTTTCTAAAACGCACCTCATTTCTCAACTCCTTGTGCCCGGGTTCGCCATTCCAGCTGCTTTACTAGCAAGCTCCATACTTGGAGCATCAGCACCTTTAACCTCCTGTTCCATGCAGGTTGCAATTTGTCCTGAGGATAAACGGGAAGACGTGGAACCAACGAGAGACTAGCTCTTGGTGTTGGGACAGGCACAGGTCACTCTATTTTCCCATCAGAAAGAAGAATTAACCACAGGCTCAGCCTGCCCCCCGGAACCAGAACAGGGCCTGAAGCCATTCTGCGATTTTGCGGCCAGCTCCCATAAAAACGAGTTGTAAAATGGAGGTTCAGGGCACTGCAATTCACAAACCTGCAGAGTTATAAATGATAACTGTCGTCCACAAATGTATTGAGGGAAGGCAAAGAAGAGGATTTGAAATCAAGGCAGAATTGCAGGAAACAGATTTCAGGAGGTAGATACGAATCGCCTTTAAAGCACATGAAAAGCGGCAAAACGTTGACAATGATGCCCTTGGCCAAAAAGGGCGTATGCGTTTTTTCCTGAATATATTCAGGAAAAAACGCATACGCCCTTTTTGGCCAACCAAGCCACCTGGAAAGGCAAATCAGCGCTACAAAGAAGTCTCGCTTCCCATCGGTCAAAAGGGCCATGCTGAAAAAAGTGTCAAAACCAGAAATGCAGGACCGGCCATGGAGAAATGGGAGCCTTGCTACACTGATGGGCGGGATGTAAATTGCCAAGAGCCACTCTGGAGAAGTGTCCGGTGAGTCCTGAAACATCTGAAAAACACAGCTTAGAGAGCATAGGGCACTTCCACTCATGGGGGTAGAAATTGGGAAAATGAAAAATCAGCAAGACACAAGCACCCCAAAGTTTAGGGCTGCTCTGTTGACCAGGACCTCCACTTCATTCCACCTTAAATATCCCAGGAAAGAGAAAAATGGATAAAGAAGTTGTGGTCCTTATGTACAATGGAATATCACTCAGCCATGAAATCAATGTCGTAAGGTTAGTAGCAGCATGATGAGTGGATTTAGGTACGACGATTCTAAGTGAAATAAGTCACACAGAAAAGGACACTTCTCATAAGGTATCACTGATAGAGGGAATGTAAAAACCGTTACACTTGAACTGAATTACAAAACAGAACAGAGTCACACATGCAGAAAACACACTATGGCTGCTTAACGGGAAAGGTGAGGTGGGGTGATACATAAAACAAGGGTATCAAATTAGCTCAGATACCGTTCCATAAACCCAATATGTAATAGACAAGACCTACTCCTTGCTCAGAGAACTGGACTCAGCACGCCCTATTCACCGCACAAGAATATATCTGACTAATAATAATCGTAAAACCTATGTATTGATATCTCTCTGTTAGTGTGTCAAGTGGGTGTAAAGCGGCATAAACACAGCAGTGAAAAGCAGCTAAACCCCATTATAAAAATAAATTACTTTGAAACACCCATGAAACAAAGACAGTGAAAGAGAGAGAAATTCTTACACAATGCGTTCAGGGGCTGTGATGCAACCTGGATTGACCATATCTAGACGCACAGCTGGATGAGACATAAGGGTGGACACTCTTGGGGCTGAGAGGTTTGGTGAGGTTGAGTGAGCAAACGCAGACCCTTTAAAGTAATACTGCGTGGTACCCATCGCATGGGTCCCAAATCTCCAGGTTCAAGGGCATCTTCCTACATCAAAAACATACATGAGAAACCCAGAAGATGGTACACCGTGTGATGGGGAAAGGTTTCTAAAACGCACCTCATTTCTCATCTCCTTGTGCCCGGGTTCGCCATTCCAGCCGCTTTACTAGCAAGCTCCCTACTTGGAGCATCAGCACCTTTAACCTCCTGTTCCATACAGGTTGCAATTTGTCCTGAGGATAAACGGGAAGACGTGGAACCAACGAGAGACTAGCTCTTGGTGTTGGGACAGGCACAGGTCACTCTATTTTCCCATCAGAAAGAAGAATTAACCACAGTCTCAGCCTGCCCCCCGGAACCAGAACAGGGCCTGAAGCCATTCTGCGATTTTGCGGCCAGCTCCCATAAAAACGAGTTGTAAAATGGAGGTTCAGGGCACTGCAATTCACAAACCTGCAGAGTTATAAATGATAACTCTCGTCCACAAATATATTGAGGGAAGGCAAAGAAGAGGATTTGAAATCAAGGCAGAATTGCAGGAAACAGATTTCAGGAGGTAGATACGAATCGCCTTTAAAGCACATGAAAAGCGGCAAAACGTTGACAATGATGCCCTTGGCCAAAAAGGGCGTATGCGTTTTTTCCTGAATATATTCAGGAAAAAACGCATACGCCCTTTTTGGCCAACCAAGCCACCTGGAAAGGCAAATCAGCGCTACAAAGAAGTCTCGCTACCCATCGGTCAAAAGGGCCATGCTGAAAAAAGTGTCAAAACCAGAAATGCAGGACAGGCCATGGAGAAATGGGAGCCTTGCTACACTGATGGGCGGGATGTAAATTGCCAAGAGCCACTCTGGAGAAGTGTCCGGTGAGTCCTGAAACATCTGAAAAACACAGCTTAGAGAGCATAGGGCACTTCCACTCATGGGGGTAGAAATTGGGAAAATGAAAAATCAGCAAGACACAAGCACCCCAAAGTTTAGGGCTGCTCTGTTGACCAGGACCTCCACTTCATTCCACCTTAAATATCCCAGGAAAGAGAAAAATGGATAAAGAAGTTGTGGTCCTTATGTACAATGGAATATCACTCAGCCAGGAAATCAATGTCGTAAGGTAAGTAGCAGCATGATGAGTGGATTTAGGTACGACGATTCTAAGTGAAATAAGTCACACAGAAAAGGACACTTCTCATAAGGTATCACTGAGAGAGGGAATGTAAAAACCGTTACACTTGAACTGAATTACAAAACAGAACAGAGTCACACATGCAGAAAACACACTATGGCTGCTTAACGGGAAAGGTGAGGTGGGGTGATACATAAAACAAGGGTATCAAATTAGCTCAGATACCGTTCCATAAACCCAATATGTAATAGACAAGACCTACTCCTTGCTCAGAGAACTGGACTCAACACGCCCTATTCACCGCACAAGAATATATCTGACTAATAATAATCGTAAAACCTATGTATTGATATCTCTCTGTTAGTGTGTCAAGTGGGTGTAAAGCGGCATAAACACAGCAGTGAAAAGCAGCTAAACCCCATTATAAAAATAAATTACTTTGAAACACCCATGAAACAAAGACAGTGAAAGAGAGAGAAATTCTTACACAATGCGTTCAGGGGCTGTGATGCAACCTGGATTGACCATATCTAGACGCACAGCTGGATGAGACATAAGGGTGGACACTCTTGGGGCTGAGAGGTTTGGTGAGGTTGGGTGAGCAAACGCAGACCCTTTAAAGGAATACTGCGTGGTACCCATCGCATGGGTCCCAAATCTCCAGGTTCAAGGGCATCTTCCTACATCAAAAACATGCATGAGAAACCCAGAAGATGGTACACCGTGTGATGGGGAAAGGTTTCTAAAACGCACCTCATTTCTCATCTCCTTGTGCCCGGGTTCGCCATTCCAGCCGCTTTACTAGCAAGCTCCCTACTTGGAGCATCAGCACCTTTAACCTCCTGTTCCATACAGGTTGCAATTTGTCCTGAGGATAAACGGGAAGACGTGGAACCAACGAGAGACTAGCTCTTGGTGTTGGGACAGGCACAGGTCACTCTATTTTCCCATCAGAAAGAAGAATTAACCACAGGCTCAGCCTGCGCCCCAGAACCAGAACAGGGCCTGAAGCCATTCTGCGATTTTGCGGCCAGCTCCCATAAAAACGAGTTGTAAAATGGAGGTTCAGGGCACTGCAATTCACAAACCTGCAGAGTTATAAATGATAACTCTCGTCCACAAATATATTGAGGGAAGGCAAAGAAGAGGATTTGAAATCAAGGCAGAATTGCAGGAAACAGATTTCAGGAGGTAGATACGAATCGCCTTTAAAGCACATGAAAAGCGGCAAAACGTTGACAATGATGCCCTTGGCCAAAAAAGGCGTATGCGTTTTTTCCTGAATATATTCAGGAAAAAACGCATACGCCCTTTTTGGCCAACCAAGCCACCTGGAAAGGCAAATCAGCGCTACAAACAAGTCTCGCTTCCCATCGGTCAAAAGGGCCATGCTGAAAAAAGTGTCAAAACCAGAAATGCAGGACAGGCCATGGAGAAATGGGAGCCTTGCTACACTGATGGGCGGGATGTAAATTGCCAAGAGCCACTCTGGAGAAGTGTCCGGTGAGTCCTGAAACATCTGAAAAACACAGCTTAGAGAGCATAGGGCACTTCCACTCATGGGGGTATAAATTGGGAAAATTAAAAATCAGCAAGACACAAGCACCCCAAAGTTTAGGGCTGCTCTGTTGACCAGGACCTCCACTTCATTCCACCTTAAATATCCCAGGAAAGAGAAAAATGGATAAAGAAGTTGTGGTCCTTATGTACATTGGAATATCACTCAGCCAGGAAATCAATGTCGTAAGGTTAGTAGCAGCATGATGAGTGGATTTAGGTACGACGATTCTAAGTGAAATAAGTCACACAGAAAAGGACACTTCTCATAAGGTATCACTGAGAGAGGGAATGTAAAAACCGTTACACTTGAACTGAATTACAAAACAGAACAGAGTCACACATGCAGAAAACACACTATGGCTGCTTAACGGGAAAGGTGAGGTGGGGTGATACATAAAACAAGGGTATCAAATTAGCTCAGATACCGTTCCATAAACCCAATATGTAATAGACAAGACCTACTCCTGGCTCAGAGAACTGGACTCAACACGCCCTATTCACCGCACAAGAATATATCTGACTAATAATAATCGTAAAACCTATGTATTGATATCTCTCTGTTAGTGTGTCAAGTGGGTGTAAAGCGGCATAAACACAGCAGTGAAAAGCAGCTAAACCCCATTATAAAAATAAATTACTTTGAAACACCCATGAAACAAAGACAGTGAAAGAGAGAGAAATTCTTACACAATGCGTTCAGGGGCTGTGATGCAACCTGGATTGACCATATCTAGACGCACAGCTGGATGAGACATAAGGGTGGACACTCTTGGGGCTGAGAGGTTTGGTGAGGTTGGGTGAGCAAACGCAGACCCTTTAAAGGAATACTGCGTGGTACCCATCGCATGGGTCCCAAATCTCCAGGTTCAAGGGCATCTTCCTACATCAAAAACATGCATGAGAAACCCAGAAGATGGTACACCGTGTGATGGGGAAAGGTTTCTAAAACGCACCTCATTTCTCATCTCCTTGTGCCCGGGTTCGCCATTCCAGCCGCTTTACTAGCAAGCTCCCTACTTGGAGCATCAGCACCTTTAACCTCCTGTTCCATGCAGGTTGCAATTTGTCCTGAGGATAAACGGGAAGACGTGGAACCAACGAGAGACTAGCTCTTGGTGTTGGGACAGGCACAGGTCACTCTATTTTCCCATCAGAAAGAAGAATTAACCACAGGCTCAGCCTGCCCCCCGGAACCAGAACAGGGCCTGAAGCCATTCTGCGATTTTGCGGCCAGCTCCCATAAAAACGAGTTGTAAAATGGAGGTTCAGGGCACTGCAATTCACAAACCTGCAGAGTTATAAATGATAACTCCCGTCCACAAATATATTGAGGGAAGGCAAAGAAGAGGATTTGAAATCAAGGCAGAATTGCAGGAAACAGATTTCAGGAGGTAGATACGAATCGCCTTTAAAGCACATGAAAAGCGGCAAAACGTTGACAATGATGCCCTTGGCCAAAAAGGGCGTATGCGTTTTTTCCTGAATATATTCAGGAAAAAACGCATACGCCCTTTTTGGCCAACCAAGCCACCTGGAAAGGCAAATCAGCGCTACAAAGAAGTCTCGCTTCCCATCGGTCAAAAGGGCCATGCTGAAAAAAGTGTCAAAACCAGAAATGCAGGACCGGCCATGGAGAAATGGGAGCCTTGCTACACTGATGGGCGGGATGTAAATTGCCAAGAGCCACTCTGGAGAAGTGTCCGGTGAGTCCTGAAACATCTGAAAAACACAGCTTAGAGAGCATAGGGCACTTCCACTCATGGGGGTATAAATTGGGAAAATTAAAAATCAGCAAGACACAAGCACCCCAAAGTTTAGGGCTGCTCTGTTGACCAGGACCTCCACTTCATTCCACCTTAAATATCCCAGGAAAGAGAAAAATGGATAAAGAAGTTGTGGTCCTTATGTACATTGGAATATCACTCAGCCAGGAAATCAATGTCGTAAGGTTAGTAGCAGCATGATGAGTGGATTTAGGTACGACGATTCTAAGTGAAATAAGTCACACAGAAAAGGACACTTCTCATAAGGTATCACTGATAGAGGGAATGTAAAAACCGTTACACTTGAACTGAATTACAAAACAGAACAGAGTCACACATGCAGAAAACACACTATGGCTGCTTAACGGGAAAGGTGAGGTGGGGTGATACATAAAACAAGGGTATCAAATTAGCTCAGATACCGTTCCATAAACCCAATATGTAATAGACAAGACCTACTCCTTGCTCAGAGAACTGGACTCAACACGCCCTATTCAACGCACAAGAATATATCTGACTAATAATAATCGTAAAACCTATGTATTGATATCTCTCTGTTAGTGTGTCAAGTGGGTGTAAAGCGGCATAAACACAGCAGTGAAAAGCAGCTAAACCCCATTATAAAAATAAATTATTTTGAAACACCCATGAAACAAAGACAGTGAAAGAGAGAGAAATTCTTACACAATGCGTTCAGGGGCTGTGATGCAACCTGGATTGACCATATCTAGACGCACAGCTGGATGAGACATAAGGGTGGACACTCTTGGGGCTGAGAGGTTTGGTGAGGTTGGGTGAGCAAACGCAGACCCTTTAAAGGAATACTGCGTGGTACCCATCGCATGGGTCCCAAATCTCCAGGTTCAAGGGCATCTTCCTACATCAAAAACATGCATGAGAAACCCAGAAGATGGTACACCGTGTGATGGGGAAAGGTTTCTAAAACGCACCTCATTTCTCATCTCCTTGTGCCCGGGTTCGCCATTCCAGCCGCTTTACTAGCAAGCTCCCTACTTGGAGCATCAGCACCTTTAACCTCCTGTTCCATACAGGTTGCAATTTGTCCTGAGGATAAACGGGAAGACGTGGAACCAACGAGAGACTAGCTCTTGGTGTTGGGACAGGCACAGGTCACTCTATTTTCCCATCAGAAAGAAGAATTAACCACAGGCTCAGCCTGCCCCCCGGAACCAGAACAGGGCCTGAAGCCATTCTGCGATTTTGCGGCCAGCTCCCATAAAAACGAGTTGTAAAATGGAGGTTCAGGGCACTGCAATTCACAAACCTGCAGAGTTATAAATGATAACTCTCGTCCACAAATATATTGAGGGAAGGCAAAGAAGAGGATTTGAAATCAAGGCAGAATTGCAGGAAACAGATTTCAGGAGGTAGATACGAATCGCCTTTAAAGCACATGAAAAGCGGCAAAACGTTGACAATGATGCCCTTGGCCAAAAAGGGCGTATGCGTTTTTTCCTGAATATATTCAGGAAAAAACGCATACGCCCTTTTTGGCCAACCAAGCCACCTGGAAAGGCAAATCAGCGCTACAAAGAAGTCTCGCTTCCCATCGGTCAAAAGGGCCATGCTGAAAAAAGTGTCAAAACCAGAAATGCAGGACAGGCCATGGAGAAATGGGAGCCTTGCTACACTGATGGGCGGGATGTAAATTGCCAAGAGCCACTCTGGAGAAGTGTCCGGTGAGTCCTGAAACATCTGAAAAACACAGCTTAGAGAGCATAGGGCACTTCCACTCATGGGGGTATAAATTGGGAAAATGAAAAATCAGCAAGACACAAGCACCCCAAAGTTTAGGGCTGCTCTGTTGACCAGGACCTCCACTTCATTCCACCTTAAATATCCCAGGAAAGAGAAAAATGGATAAAGAAGTTGTGGTCCTTATGTACATTGGAATATCACTCAGCCAGGAAATCAATGTCATAAGGTTAGTAGCAGCATGATGAGTGGATTTAGGTACGACGATTCTAAGTGAAATAAGTCACACAGAAAAGGACACTTCTCATAAGGTATCACTGAGAGAGGGAATGTAAAAACCGTTACACTTGAACTGAATTACAAAACAGAACAGAGTCACACATGCAGAAAACACACTATGGCTGCTTAACGGGAAAGGTGAGGTGGGGTGATACATAAAACAAGGGTATCAAATTAGCTCAGATACCGTTCCATAAACCCAATATGTAATAGACAAGACCTACTCCTGGCTCAGAGAACTGGACTCAACACGCCCTATTCACCGCACAAGAATATATCTGACTAATAATAATCGTAAAACCTATGTATTGATATCTCTCTGTTAGTGTGTCAAGTGGGTGTAAAGCGGCATAAACACAGCAGTGAAAAGCAGCTAAACCCCATTATAAAAATAAATTACTTTGAAACACCCATGAAACAAAGACAGTGAAAGAGAGAGAAATTCTTACACAATGCGTTCAGGGGCTGTGATGCAACCTGGATTGACCATATCTAGACGCACAGCTGGATGAGACATAAGGGTGGACACTCTTGGGGCTGAGAGGTTTGGTGAGGTTGGGTGAGCAAACGCAGACCCTTTAAAGGAATACTGCGTGGTACCCATCGCATGGGTCCCAAATCTCCAGGTTCAAGGGCATCTTCCTACATCAAAAACATGCATGAGAAACCCAGAAGATGGTACACCGTGTGATGGGGAAAGGTTTCTAAAACGCACCTCATTTCTCATCTCCTTGTGCCCGGGTTCGCCATTCCAGCCGCTTTACTAGCAAGCTCCCTACTTGGAGCATCAGCACCTTTAACCTCCTGTTCCATGCAGGTTGCAATTTGTCCTGAGGATAAACGGGAAGACGTGGAACCAACGAGAGACTAGCTCTTGGTGTTGGGACAGGCACAGGTCACTCTATTTTCCCATCAGAAAGAAGAATTAACCACAGGCTCAGCCTGCCCCCCGGAACCAGAACAGGGCCTGAAGCCATTCTGCGATTTTGCGGCCAGCTCCCATAAAAACGAGTTGTAAAATGGAGGTTCAGGGCACTGCAATTCACAAACCTGCAGAGTTATAAATGATAACTCCCGTCCACAAATATATTGAGGGAAGGCAAAGAAGAGGATTTGAAATCAAGGCAGAATTGCAGGAAACAGATTTCAGGAGGTAGATACGAATCGCCTTTAAAGCACATGAAAAGCGGCAAAACGTTGACAATGATGCCCTTGGCCAAAAAGGGCGTATGCGTTTTTTCCTGAATATATTCAGGAAAAAACGCATACGCCCTTTTTGGCCAACCAAGCCACCTGGAAAGGCAAATCAGCGCTACAAAGAAGTCTCGCTTCCCATCGGTCAAAAGGGCCATGCTGAAAAAAGTGTCAAAACCAGAAATGCAGGACAGGCCATGGAGAAATGGGAGCCTTGCTACACTGATGGGCGGGATGTAAATTGCCAGGACCACTCTGGAGAAGTGTCCGGTGAGTCCTGAAACATCTGAAAAACACAGCTTAGAGAGCATAGGGCACTTCCACTCATGGGGGTAGAAATTGGGAAAATGAAAAATCAGCAAGACACAAGCACCCCAAAGTTTAGGGCTGCTCTGTTGACCAGGACCTCCACTTCATTCCACCTTAAATATCCCAGGAAAGAGAAAAATGGATAAAGAAGTTGTGGTCCTTATGTACAATGGAATATCACTCAGCCAAGAAATCAATGTCGTGAGGTAAGTAGCAGCATGATGAGTGGATTTAGGTACGACGATTCTAAGTGAAATAAGTCACACAGAAAAGGACACTTCTCATAAGGTATCACTGATAGAGGGAATGTAAAAACCGTTACACTTGAACTGAATTACAAAACAGAACAGAGTCACACATGCAGAAAACACACTATGGCTGCTTAACGGGAAAGGTGAGGTGGGGTGATACATAAAACAAGGGTATCAAATTAGCTCAGATACCGTTCCATAAACCCAATATGTAATAGACAAGACCTACTCCTTGCTCAGAGAACTGGACTCAACACGCCCTATTCACCGCACAAGAATATATCTGACTAATAATAATCGTAAAACCTATGTATTGATATCTCTCTGTTAGTGTGTCAAGTGGGTGTAAAGCGGCATAAACACAGCAGTGAAAAGCAGCTAAACCCCATTATAAAAATAAATTACTTTGAAACACCCATGAAACACAGACAGTGAAAGAGAGAGAAATTCTTACACAATGCGTTCAGGGGCTGTGATGCAACCTGGATTGACCATATCTAGACGCACAGCTGGATGAGACATAAGGGTGGACACTCTTGGGGCTGAGAGGTTTGGTGAGGTTGGGTGAGCAAACGCAGACCCTTTAAAGGAATACTGCGTGGTACCCATCGCATGGGTCCCAAATCTCCAGGTTCAAGGGCATCTTCCTACATCAAAAACATGCATGAGAAACCCAGAAGATGGTACACCGTGTGATGGGGAAAGGTTTCTAAAACGGACCTCATTTCTCAACTCCTTGTGCCCGGGTTCGCCATTCCAGCTGCTTTACTAGCAAGCTCCCTACTTGGAGCATCAGCACCTTTAACCTCCTGTTCCATGCAGGTTGCAATTTGTCCTGAGGATAAACGGGAAGACGTGGAACCAACGAGAGACTAGCTCTTGGTGTTGGGACAGGCACAGGTCACTCTATTTTCCCATCAGAAAGAAGAATTAACCACAGGCTCAGCCTGCCCCCCAGAACCAGAACAGGGCCTGAAGCCATTCTGCGATTTTGCGGCCAGCTCCCATAAAAACGAGTTGTAAAATGGAGGTTCAGGGCACTGCAATTCACAAACCTGCAGAGTTATTAATGATAACTCTCGTCCACAAATATATTGAGGGAAGGCAAAGAAGAGGATTTGAAATCAAGGCAGAATTGCAGGAAACAGATTTCAGGAGGTAGATTCGAATCGCCTTTAAAGCACATGAAAAGCGGCAAAACGTTGACAATGATGCCCTTGGCCAAAAAGGGCGTATGCGTTTTTTCCTGAATATATTCAGGAAAAAACGCATACGCCCTTTTTGGCCAACCAAGCCACCTGGAAAGGCAAATCAGCGCTACAAAGAAGTCTCGCTTCCCATCGGTCAAAAGGGCCATGCTGAAAAAAGTGTCAAAACCAGAAATGCAGGACAGGCCATGGAGAAATGGGAGCCTTGCTACACTGATGGGCGGGATGTAAATTGCCAAGAGCCACTCTGGAGAAGTGTCCGGTGAGTCCTGAAACATCTGAAAAACACAGCTTAGAGAGCATAGGGCACTTCCACTCATGGGGGTATAAATTGGGAAAATTAAAAATCAGCAAGACACAAGCACCCCAAAGTTTAGGGCTGCTCTGTTGACCAGGACCTCCACTTCATTCCACCTTAAATATCCCAGGAAAGAGAAAAATGGATAAAGAAGTTGTGGTCCTTATGTACATTGGAATATCACTCAGCCAGGAAATCAATGTCGTAAGGTTAGTAGCAGCATGATGAGTGGATTTAGGTACGACGATTCTAAGTGAAATAAGTCACACAGAAAAGGACACTTCTCATAAGGTATCACTGATAGAGGGAATGTAAAAACCGTTACACTTGAACTG
Source organism: Balaenoptera borealis (assembly GCF_965194805.1). NCBI lineage: Eukaryota > Metazoa > Chordata > Mammalia > Artiodactyla > Balaenopteridae > Balaenoptera > Balaenoptera borealis. Next base: position 233,504 of record NW_028123340.1, read on the forward strand.
AATTACAAAACAGAACAGAGTCACACATGCAGAAAACACACTATGGCTGCTTAACGGGAAAGGTGAGGTGGGGTGATACATAAAACAAGGGTATCAAATTAGCTCAGATACCGTTCCATAAACCCAATATGTAATAGACAAGACCTACTCCTTGCTCAGAGAACTGGACTCAACACGCCCTATTCACCGCACAAGAATATATCTGACTAATAATAATCGTAAAACCTATGTATTGATATCTCTCTGTTAGTGTGTCAAGTGGGTGTAAAGCGGCATAAACACAGCAGTGAAAAGCAGCTAAACCCCATTATAAAAATAAATTACTTTGAAACACCCATGAAACAAAGACAGTGAAAGAGAGAGAAATTCTTACACAATGCGTTCAGGGGCTGTGATGCAACCTGGATTGACCATATCTAGACGCACAGCTGGATGAGACATAAGGGTGGACACTCTTGGGGCTGAGAGGTTTGGTGAGGTTGGGTGAGCAAACGCAGACCCTTTAAAGGAATACTGCGTGGTACCCATCGCATGGGTCCCAAATCTCCAGGTTCAAGGGCATCTTCCTACATCAAAAACAGGCATGAGAAACCCAGAAGATGGTACACCGTGTGATGGGGAAAGGTTTCTAAAACGCACCTCATTTCTCAACTCCTTGTGCCCGGGTTCGCCATTCCAGCCGCTTTACTAGCAAGCTCCCTACTTGGAGCATCAGCACCTTTAACCTCCTGTTCCATACAGGTTGCAATTTGTCCTGAGGATAAACGGGAAGACGTGGAACCAACGAGAGACTAGCTCTTGGTGTTGGGACAGGCACAGGTCACTCTATTTTCCCATCAGAAAGAAGAATTAACCACAGGCTCAGCCTGCCCCCCGGAACCAGAACAGGGCCTGAAGCCATTCTGCGATTTTGCGGCCAGCTCCCATAAAAACGAGTTGTAAAATGGAGGTTCAGGGCACTGCAATTCACAAACCTGCAGAGTTATAAATGATAACTCTCGTCCACAAATATATTGAGGGAAGGCAAAGAAGAGGATTTGAAATCAAGGCAGAATTGCAGGAAACAGATTTCAGGAGGTAGATACGAATCGCCTTTAAAGCACATGAAAAGCGGCAAAACGTTGACAATGATGCCCTTGGCCAAAAAGGGCGTATGCGTTTTTTCCTGAATATATTCAGGAAAAAACGCATACGCCCTTTTTGGCCAACCAAGCCACCTGGAAAGGCAAATCAGCGCTACAAAGAAGTCTCGCTTCCCATCGGTCAAAAGGGCCATGCTGAAAAAAGTGTCAAAACCAGAAATGCAGGACAGGCCATGGAGAAATGGGAGCCTTGCTACACTGATGGGCGGGATGTAAATTGCCAAGAGCCACTCTGGAGAAGTGTCCGGTGAGTCCTGAAACATCTGAAAAACACAGCTTAGAGAGCATAGGGCACTTCCACTCATGGGGGTAGAAATTGGGAAAATGAAAAATCAGCAAGACACAAGCACCCCAAAGTTTAGGGCTGCTCTGTTGACCAGGACCTCCACTTCATTCCACCTTAAATATCCCAGGAAAGAGAAAAATGGATAAAGAAGTTGTGGTCCTTATGTACAATGGAATATCACTCAGCCAGGAAATCAATGTCGTAAGGTAAGTAGCAGCATGATGAGTGGATTTAGGTACGACGATTCTAAGTGAAATAAGTCACACAGAAAAGGACACTTCTCATAAGGTATCACTGATAGAGGGAATGTAAAAACCGTTACACTTGAACTGAATTACAAAACAGAACAGAGTCACACATGCAGAAAACACACTATGGCTGCTTAACGGGAAAGGTGAGGTGGGGTGATACATAAAACAAGGGTATCAAATTAGCTCAGATACCGTTCCATAAACCCAATATGTAATAGACAAGACCTACTCCTTGCTCAGAGAACTGGACTCAACACGCCCTATTCACCGCACAAGAATATATCTGACTAATAATAATCGTAAAACCTATGTATTGATATCTCTCTGTTAGTGTGTCAAGTGGGTGTAAAGCGGCATAAACACAGCAGTGAAAAGCAGCTAAACCCCATTATAAAAATAAATTACTTTGAAACACCCATGAAACAAAGACAGTGAAAGAGAGAGAAATTCTTACACAATGCGTTCAGGGGCTGTGATGCAACCTGGATTGACCATATCTAGACGCACAGCTGGATGAGACATAAGGGTGGACACTCTTGGGGCTGAGAGGTTTGGTGAGGTTGGGTGAGCAAACACAGACCCTTTAAAGGAATACTGCGTGGTACCCATCGCATGGGTCCCAAATCTCCAGGTTCAAGGGCATCTTCCTACATCAAAAACATGCATGAGAAACCCAGAAGATGGTACACCGTGTGATGGGGAAAGGTTTCTAAAACGCACCTCATTTCTCATCTCCTTGTGCCCGGGTTCGCCATTCCAGCCGCTTTACTAGCAAGCTCCCTACTTGGAGCATCAGCACCTTTAACCTCCTGTTCCATACAGGTTGCAATTTGTCCTGAGGATAAACGGGAAGACGTGGAACCAACGAGAGACTAGCTCTTGGTGTTGGGACAGGCACAGGTCACTCTATTTTCCCATCAGAAAGAAGAATTAACCACAGGCTCAGCCTGCGCCCCAGAACCAGAACAGGGCCTGAAGCCATTCTGCGATTTTGCGGCCAGCTCCCATAAAAACGAGTTGTAAAATGGAGGTTCAGGGCACTGCAATTCACAAACCTGCAGAGTTATAAATGATAACTCTCGTCCACAAATATATTGAGGGAAGGCAAAGAAGAGGATTTGAAATCAAGGCAGAATTGCAGGAAACAGATTTCAGGAGGTAGATACGAATCGCCTTTAAAGCACATGAAAAGCGGCAAAACGTTGACAATGATGCCCTTGGCCAAAAAGGGCGTATGCGTTTTTTCCTGAATATATTCAGGAAAAAACGCATACGCCCTTTTTGGCCAACCAAGCCACCTGGAAAGGCAAATCAGCGCTACAAACAAGTCTCGCTTCCCATCGGTCAAAAGGGCCATGCTGAAAAAAGTGTCAAAACCAGAAATGCAGGACAGGCCATGGAGAAATGGGAGCCTTGCTACACTGATGGGCGGGATGTAAATTGCCAAGAGCCACTCTGGAGAAGTGTCCGGTGAGTCCTGAAACATCTGAAAAACACAGCTTAGAGAGCATAGGGCACTTCCACTCATGGGGGTATAAATTGGGAAAATTAAAAATCAGCAAGACACAAGCACCCCAAAGTTTAGGGCTGCTCTGTTGACCAGGACCTCCACTTCATTCCACCTTAAATATCCCAGGAAAGAGAAAAATGGATAAAGAAGTTGTGGTCCTTATGTACATTGGAATATCACTCAGCCAGGAAATCAATGTCGTAAGGTTAGTAGCAGCATGATGAGTGGATTTAGGTACGACGATTCTAAGTGAAATAAGTCACACAGAAAAGGACACTTCTCATAAGGTATCACTGAGAGAGGGAATGTAAAAACCGTTACACTTGAACTGAATTACAAAACAGAACAGAGTCACACATGCAGAAAACACACTATGGCTGCTTAACGGGAAAGGTGAGGTGGGGTGATACATAAAACAAGGGTATCAAATTAGCTCAGATACCGTTCCATAAACCCAATATGTAATAGACAAGACCTACTCCTGGCTCAGAGAACTGGACTCAACACGCCCTATTCACCGCACAAGAATATATCTGACTAATAATAATCGTAAAACCTATGTATTGATATCTCTCTGTTAGTGTGTCAAGTGGGTGTAAAGCGGCATAAACACAGCAGTGAAAAGCAGCTAAACCCCATTATAAAAATAAATTACTTTGAAACACCCATGAAACAAAGACAGTGAAAGAGAGAGAAATTCTTACACAATGCGTTCAGGGGCTGTGATGCAACCTGGATTGACCATATCTAGACGCACAGCTGGATGAGACATAAGGGTGGACACTCTTGGGGCTGAGAGGTTTGGTGAGGTTGGGTGAGCAAACGCAGACCCTTTAAAGGAATACTGCGTGGTACCCATCGCATGGGTCCCAAATCTCCAGGTTCAAGGGCATCTTCCTACATCAAAAACATGCATGAGAAACCCAGAAGATGGTACACCGTGTGATGGGGAAAGGTTTCTAAAACGCACCTCATTTCTCATCTCCTTGTGCCCGGGTTCGCCATTCCAGCCGCTTTACTAGCAAGCTCCCTACTTGGAGCATCAGCACCTTTAACCTCCTGTTCCATGCAGGTTGCAATTTGTCCTGAGGATAAACGGGAAGACGTGGAACCAACGAGAGACTAGCTCTTGGTGTTGGGACAGGCACAGGTCACTCTATTTTCCCATCAGAAAGAAGAATTAACCACAGGCTCAGCCTGCCCCCCGGAACCAGAACAGGGCCTGAAGCCATTCTGCGATTTTGCGGCCAGCTCCCATAAAAACGAGTTGTAAAATGGAGGTTCAGGGCACTGCAATTCACAAACCTGCAGAGTTATAAATGATAACTCCCGTCCACAAATATATTGAGGGAAGGCAAAGAAGAGGATTTGAAATCAAGGCAGAATTGCAGGAAACAGATTTCAGGAGGTAGATACGAATCGCCTTTAAAGCACATGAAAAGCGGCAAAACGTTGACAATGATGCCCTTGGCCAAAAAGGGCGTATGCGTTTTTTCCTGAATATATTCAGGAAAAAACGCATACGCCCTTTTTGGCCAACCAAGCCACCTGGAAAGGCAAATCAGCGCTACAAAGAAGTCTCGCTTCCCATCGGTCAAAAGGGCCATGCTGAAAAAAGTGTCAAAACCAGAAATGCAGGACCGGCCATGGAGAAATGGGAGCCTTGCTACACTGATGGGCGGGATGTAAATTGCCAAGAGCCACTCTGGAGAAGTGTCCGGTGAGTCCTGAAACATCTGAAAAACACAGCTTAGAGAGCATAGGGCACTTCCACTCATGGGGGTATAAATTGGGAAAATTAAAAATCAGCAAGACACAAGCACCCCAAAGTTTAGGGCTGCTCTGTTGACCAGGACCTCCACTTCATTCCACCTTAAATATCCCAGGAAAGAGAAAAATGGATAAAGAAGTTGTGGTCCTTATGTACATTGGAATATCACTCAGCCAGGAAATCAATGTCGTAAGGTTAGTAGCAGCATGATGAGTGGATTTAGGTACGACGATTCTAAGTGAAATAAGTCACACAGAAAAGGACACTTCTCATAAGGTATCACTGATAGAGGGAATGTAAAAACCGTTACACTTGAACTGAATTACAAAACAGAACAGAGTCACACATGCAGAAAACACACTATGGCTGCTTAACGGGAAAGGTGAGGTGGGGTGATACATAAAACAAGGGTATCAAATTAGCTCAGATACCGTTCCATAAACCCAATATGTAATAGACAAGACCTACTCCTTGCTCAGAGAACTGGACTCAACACGCCCTATTCAACGCACAAGAATATATCTGACTAATAATAATCGTAAAACCTATGTATTGATATCTCTCTGTTAGTGTGTCAAGTGGGTGTAAAGCGGCATAAACACAGCAGTGAAAAGCAGCTAAACCCCATTATAAAAATAAATTACTTTGAAACACCCATGAAACAAAGACAGTGAAAGAGAGAGAAATTCTTACACAATGCGTTCAGGGGCTGTGATGCAACCTGGATTGACCATATCTAGACGCACAGCTGGATGAGACATAAGGGTGGACACTCTTGGGGCTGAGAGGTTTGGTGAGGTTGGGTGAGCAAACGCAGACCCTTTAAAGGAATACTGCGTGGTACCCATCGCATGGGTCCCAAATCTCCAGGTTCAAGGGCATCTTCCTACATCAAAAACATGCATGAGAAACCCAGAAGATGGTACACCGTGTGATGGGGAAAGGTTTCTAAAACGCACCTCATTTCTCATCTCCTTGTGCCCGGGTTCGCCATTCCAGCCGCTTTACTAGCAAGCTCCCTACTTGGAGCATCAGCACCTTTAACCTCCTGTTCCATACAGGTTGCAATTTGTCCTGAGGATAAACGGGAAGACGTGGAACCAACGAGAGACTAGCTCTTGGTGTTGGGACAGGCACAGGTCACTCTATTTTCCCATCAGAAAGAAGAATTAACCACAGGCTCAGCCTGCCCCCCGGAACCAGAACAGGGCCTGAAGCCATTCTGCGATTTTGCGGCCAGCTCCCATAAAAACGAGTTGTAAAATGGAGGTTCAGGGCACTGCAATTCACAAACCTGCAGAGTTATAAATGATAACTCTCGTCCACAAATATATTGAGGGAAGGCAAAGAAGAGGATTTGAAATCAAGGCAGAATTGCAGGAAACAGATTTCAGGAGGTAGATACGAATCGCCTTTAAAGCACATGAAAAGCGGCAAAACGTTGACAATGATGCCCTTGGCCAAAAAGGGCGTATGCGTTTTTTCCTGAATATATTCAGGAAAAAACGCATACGCCCTTTTTGGCCAACCAAGCCACCTGGAAAGGCAAATCAGCGCTACAAAGAAGTCTCGCTTCCCATCGGTCAAAAGGGCCATGCTGAAAAAAGTGTCAAAACCAGAAATGCAGGACAGGCCATGGAGAAATGGGAGCCTTGCTACACTGATGGGCGGGATGTAAATTGCCAAGAGCCACTCTGGAGAAGTGTCCGGTGAGTCCTGAAACATCTGAAAAACACAGCTTAGAGAGCATAGGGCACTTCCACTCATGGGGGTATAAATTGGGAAAATGAAAAATCAGCAAGACACAAGCACCCCAAAGTTTAGGGCTGCTCTGTTGACCAGGACCTCCACTTCATTCCACCTTAAATATCCCAGGAAAGAGAAAAATGGATAAAGAAGTTGTGGTCCTTATGTACAATGGAATATCACTCAGCCATGAAATCAATGTCGTAAGGTAAGTAGCAGCATGATGAGTGGATTTAGGTACGACGATTCTAAGTGAAATAAGTCACACAGAAAAGGACACTTCTCATAAGGTATCACTGATAGAGGGAATGTAAAAACCGTTACACTTGAACTGAATTACAAAACAGAACAGAGTCACACATGCAGAAAACACACTATGGCTGCTTAACGGGAAAGGTGAGGTGGGGTGATACATAAAACAAGGGTATCAAATTAGCTCAGATACCGTTCCATAAACCCAATATGTAATAGACAAGACCTACTCCTTGCTCAGAGAACTGGACTCAACACGCCCTATTCACCGCACAAGAATATATCTGACTAATAATAATCGTAAAACCTATGTATTGATATCTCTCTGTTAGTGTGTCAAGTGGGTGTAAAGCGGCATAAACACAGCAGTGAAAAGCAGCTAAACCCCATTATAAAAATAAATTACTTTGAAACACCCATGAAACACAGACAGTGAAAGAGAGAGAAATTCTTACACAATGCGTTCAGGGGCTGTGATGCAACCTGGATTGACCATATCTAGACGCACAGCTGGATGAGACATAAGGGTGGACACTCTTGGGGCTGAGAGGTTTGGTGAGGTTGGGTGAGCAAACGCAGACCCTTTAAAGGAATACTGCGTGGTACCCATCGCATGGGTCCCAAATCTCCAGGTTCAAGGGCATCTTCCTACATCAAAAACATGCATGAGAAACCCAGAAGATGGTACACCGTGTGATGGGGAAAGGTTTCTAAAACGGACCTCATTTCTCAACTCCTTGTGCCCGGGTTCGCCATTCCAGCTGCTTTACTAGCAAGCTCCCTACTTGGAGCATCAGCACCTTTAACCTCCTGTTCCATGCAGGTTGCAATTTGTCCTGAGGATAAACGGGAAGACGTGGAACCAACGAGAGACTAGCTCTTGGTGTTGGGACAGGCACAGGTCACTCTATTTTCCCATCAGAAAGAAGAATTAACCACAGGCTCAGCCTGCCCCCCGGAACCAGAACAGGGCCTGAAGCCATTCTGCGATTTTGCGGCCAGCTCCCATAAAAACGAGTTGTAAAATGGAGGTTCAGGGCACTGCAATTCACAAACCTGCAGAGTTATAAATGATAACTCTCGTCCACAAATATATTGAGGGAAGGCAAAGAAGAGGATTTGAAATCAAGGCAGAATTGCAGGAAACAGATTTCAGGAGGTAGATACGAATCGCCTTTAAAGCACATGAAAAGCGGCAAAACGTTGACAATGATGCCCTTGGCCAAAAAGGGCGTATGCGTTTTTTCCTGAATATATTCAGGAAAAAACGCATACGCCCTTTTTGGCCAACCAAGCCACCTGGAAAGGCAAATCAGCGCTACAAAGAAGTCTCGCTTCCCATCGGTCAAAAGGGCCATGCTGAAAAAAGTGTCAAAACCAGAAATGCAGGACAGGCCATGGAGAAATGGGAGCCTTGCTACACTGATGGGCGGGATGTAAATTGCCAAGAGCCACTCTGGTAAGTGTCCGGTGAGTCCTGAAACATCTGAAAAACAAAGCTTAGAGAGCATAGGGCACTTCCACTCATGGGGGTATAAATTGGGAAAATTAAAAATCAGCAAGACACAAGCACCCCAAAGTTTAGGGCTGCTCTGTTGACCAGGACCTCCACTTCATTCCACCATAAATATCCCAGGAAAGAGAAAAATGGATAAAGAAGTTGTGGTCCTTATGTACATTGGAATATCACTCAGCCAGGAAATCAATGTCGTAAGGTTAGTAGCAGCATGATGAGTGGATTTAGGTACGACGATTCTAAGTGAAATAAGTCACACAGAAAAGGAAACTTCTCATAAGGTATCACTGAGAGAGGGAATGTAAAAACCGTTACACTTGAACTGAATTACAAAACAGAACAGAGTCACACATGCAGAAAACACACTATGGCTGCTTAACGGGAAAGGTGTGGTGGGGTGATACATAAAACAAGGGTATCAAATTAGCTCAGATACCGTTCCATAAACCCAATATGTAATAGACAAGACCTACTCCTTGCTCAGAGAACTGGACTCAACACGCCCTATTCACCGCACAAGAATATATCTGACTAATAATAATCGTAAAACCTATGTATTGATATCTCTCTGTTAGTGTGTCAAGTGGGTGTAAAGCGGCATAAACACAGCAGTGAAAAGCAGCTAAACCCCATTATAAAAATAAATTACTTTGAAACACCCATGAAACACAGACAGTGAAAGAGAGAGAAATTCTTACACAATGCGTTCAGGGGCTGTGATGCAACCTGGATTGACCATATCTAGACGCACAGCTGGATGAGACATAAGGGTGGACACTCTTGGGGCTGAGAGGTTTGGTGAGGTTGGGTGAGCAAACGCAGACCCTTTAAAGGAATACTGCGTGGTACCCATCGCATGGGTCCCAAATCTCCAGGTTCAAGGGCATCTTCCTACATCAAAAACATGCATGAGAAACCCAGAAGATGGTACACCGTGTGATGGGGAAAGGTTTCTAAAACGCACCTCATTTCTCATCTCCTTGTGCCCGGGTTCGCCATTCCAGCCGCTTTACTAGCAAGCTCCCTACTTGGAGCATCAGCACCTTTAACCTCCTGTTCCATGCAGGTTGCAATTTGTCCTGAGGATAAACGGGAAGACGTGGAACCAACGAGAGACTAGCTCTTGGTGTTGGGACAGGCACAGGTCACTCTATTTTCCCATCAGAAAGAAGAATTAACCACAGGCTCAGCCTGCCCCCCGGAACCAGAACAGGGCCTGAAGCCATTCTGCGATTTTGCGGCCAGCTCCCATAAAAACGAGTTGTAAAATGGAGGTTCAGGGCACTGCAATTCACAAACCTGCAGAGTTATAAATGATAACTCCCGTCCACAAATATATTGAGGGAAGGCAAAGAAGAGGATTTGAAATCAAGGCAGAATTGCAGGAAACAGATTTCAGGAGGTAGATACGAATCGCCTTTAAAGCACATGAAAAGCGGCAAAACGTTGACAATGATGCCCTTGGCCAAAAAGGGCGTATGCGTTTTTTCCTGAATATATTCAGGAAAAAACGCATACGCCCTTTTTGGCCAACCAAGCCACCTGGAAAGGCAAATCAGCGCTACAAAGAAGTCTCGCTTCCCATCGGTCAAAAGGGCCATGCTGAAAAAAGTGTCAAAACCAGAAATGCAGGACAGGCCATGGAGAAATGGGAGCCTTGCTACACTGATGGGCGGGATGTAAATTGCCAAGACCCACTCTGGAGAAGTGTCCGGTGAGTCCTGAAACATCTGAAAAACACAGCTTAGAGAGCATAGGGCACTTCCACTCATGGGGGTATAAATTGGGAAAATGAAAAATCAGCAAGACACAAGCACCCCAAAGTTTAGGGCTGCTCTGTTGACCAGGACCTCCACTTCATTCCACCTTAAATATCCCAGGAAAGAGAAAAATGGATAAAGAAGTTGTGGTCCTTATGTACAATGGAATATCACTCAGCCATGAAATCAATGTCGTAAGGTAAGTAGCAGCATGATGAGTGGATTTAGGTACGACGATTCTAAGTGAAATAAGTCACACAGAAAAGGACACTTCTCATAAGGTATCACTGATAGAGGGAATGTAAAAACCGTTACACTTGAACTGAATTACAAAACAGAACAGAGTCACACATGCAGAAAACACACTATGGCTGCTTAACGGGAAAGGTGAGGTGGGGTGATACATAAAACAAGGGTATCAAATTAGCTCAGATACCGTTCCATAAACCCAATATGTAATAGACAAGACCTACTCCTTGCTCAGAGAACTGGACTCAACACGCCCTATTCACCGCACAAGAATATATCTGACTAATAATAATCGTAAAACCTATGTATTGATATCTCTCTGTTAGTGTGTCAAGTGGGTGTAAAGCGGCATAAACACAGCAGTGAAAAGCAGCTAAACCCCATTATAAAAATAAATTACTTTGAAACACCCATGAAACAAAGACAGTGAAAGAGAGAGAAATTCTTACACAATGCGTTCAGGGGCTGTGATGCAACCTGGATTGACCATATCTAGACGCACAGCTGGATGAGACATAAGGGTGGACACTCTTGGGGCTGAGAGGTTTGGTGAGGTTGGGTGAGCAAACGCAGACCCTTTAAAGGAATACTGCGTGGTACCCATCGCATGGGTCCCAAATCTCCAGGTTCAAGGGCATCTTCCTACATCAAAAACATGCATGAGAAACCCAGAAGATGGTACACCGTGTGATGGGGAAAGGTTTCTAAAACGGACCTCATTTCTCAACTCCTTGTGCCCGGGTTCGCCATTCCAGCTGCTTTACTAGCAAGCTCCCTACTTGGAGCATCAGCACCTTTAACCTCCTGTTCCATGCAGGTTGCAATTTGTCCTGAGGATAAACGGGAAGACGTGGAACCAACGAGAGACTAGCTCTTGGTGTTGGGACAGGCACAGGTCACTCTATTTTCCCATCAGAAAGAAGAATTAACCACAGGCTCAGCCTGCCCCCCAGAACCAGAACAGGGCCTGAAGCCATTCTGCGATTTTGCGGCCAGCTCCCATAAAAACGAGTTGTAAAATGGAGGTTCAGGGCACTGCAATTCACAAACCTGCAGAGTTATTAATGATAACTCTCGTCCACAAATATATTGAGGGAAGGCAAAGAAGAGGATTTGAAATCAAGGCAGAATTGCAGGAAACAGATTTCAGGAGGTAGATTCGAATCGCCTTTAAAGCACATGAAAAGCGGCAAAACGTTGACAATGATGCCCTTGGCCAAAAAGGGCGTATGCGTTTTTTCCTGAATATATTCAGGAAAAAACGCATACGCCCTTTTTGGCCAACCAAGCCACCTGGAAAGGCAAATCAGCGCTACAAAGAAGTCTCGCTTCCCATCGGTCAAAAGGGCCATGCTGAAAAAAGTGTCAAAACCAGAAATGCAGGACAGGCCATGGAGAAATGGGAGCCTTGCTACACTGATGGGCGGGATGTAAATTGCCAAGAGCCACTCTGGAGAAGTGTCCGGTGAGTCCTGAAACATCTGAAAAACACAGCTTAGAGAGCATAGGGCACTTCCACTCATGGGGGTATAAATTGGGAAAATTAAAAATCAGCAAGACACAAGCACCCCAAAGTTTAGGGCTGCTCTGTTGACCAGGACCTCCACTTCATTCCACCTTAAATATCCCAGGAAAGAGAAAAATGGATAAAGAAGTTGTGGTCCTTATGTACATTGGAATATCACTCAGCCAGGAAATCAATGTCGTAAGGTTAGTAGCAGCATGATGAGTGGATTTAGGTACGACGATTCTAAGTGAAATAAGTCACACAGAAAAGGACACTTCTCATAAGGTATCACTGATAGAGGGAATGTAAAAACCGTTACACTTGAACTGAATTACAAAACAGAACAGAGTCACACATGCAGAAAACACACTATGGCTGCTTAACGGGAAAGGTGAGGTGGGGTGATACATAAAACAAGGGTATCAAATTAGCTCAGATACCGTTCCATAAACCCAATATGTAATAGACAAGACCTACTCCTTGCTCAGAGAACTGGACTCAACACGCCCTATTCACCGCACAAGAATATATCTGACTAATAATAATCGTAAAACCTATGTATTGATATCTCTCTGTTAGTGTGTCAAGTGGGTGTAAAGCGGCATAAACACAGCAGTGAAAAGCAGCTAAACCCCATTATAAAAATAAATTACTTTGAAACACCCATGAAACAAAGACAGTGAAAGAGAGAGAAATTCTTACACAATGCGTTCAGGGGCTGTGATGCAACCTGGATTGACCATATCTAGACGCACAGCTGGATGAGACATAAGGGTGGACACTCTTGGGGCTGAGAGGTTTGGTGAGGTTGGGTGAGCAAACGCAGACCCTTTAAAGGAATACTGCGTGGTACCCATCGCATGGGTCCCAAATCTCCAGGTTCAAGGGCATCTTCCTACATCAAAAACAGGCATGAGAAACCCAGAAGATGGTACACCGTGTGATGGGGAAAGGTTTCTAAAACGCACCTCATTTCTCAACTCCTTGTGCCCGGGTTCGCCATTCCAGCCGCTTTACTAGCAAGCTCCCTACTTGGAGCATCAGCACCTTTAACCTCCTGTTCCATACAGGTTGCAATTTGTCCTGAGGATAAACGGGAAGACGTGGAACCAACGAGAGACTAGCTCTTGGTGTTGGGACAGGCACAGGTCACTCTATTTTCCCATCAGAAAGAAGAATTAACCACAGGCTCAGCCTGCCCCCCGGAACCAGAACAGGGCCTGAAGCCATTCTGCGATTTTGCGGCCAGCTCCCATAAAAACGAGTTGTAAAATGGAGGTTCAGGGCACTGCAATTCACAAACCTGCAGAGTTATAAATGATAACTCTCGTCCACAAATATATTGAGGGAAGGCAAAGAAGAGGATTTGAAATCAAGGCAGAATTGCAGGAAACAGATTTCAGGAGGTAGATACGAATCGCCTTTAAAGCACATGAAAAGCGGCAAAACGTTGACAATGATGCCCTTGGCCAAAAAGGGCGTATGCGTTTTTTCCTGAATATATTCAGGAAAAAACGCATACGCCCTTTTTGGCCAACCAAGCCACCTGGAAAGGCAAATCAGCGCTACAAAGAAGTCTCGCTTCCCATCGGTCAAAAGGGCCATGCTGAAAAAAGTGTCAAAACCAGAAATGCAGGACAGGCCATGGAGAAATGGGAGCCTTGCTACACTGATGGGCGGGATGTAAATTGCCAAGAGCCACTCTGGTAAGTGTCCGGTGAGTCCTGAAACATCTGAAAAACAAAGCTTAGAGAGCATAGGGCACTTCCACTCATGGGGGTATAAATTGGGAAAATTAAAAATCAGCAAGACACAAGCACCCCAAAGTTTAGGGCTGCTCTGTTGACCAGGACCTCCACTTCATTCCACCATAAATATCCCAGGAAAGAGAAAAATGGATAAAGAAGTTGTGGTCCTTATGTACATTGGAATATCACTCAGCCAGGAAATCAATGTCGTAAGGTTAGTAGCAGCATGATGAGTGGATTTAGGTACGACGATTCTAAGTGAAATAAGTCACACAGAAAAGGAAACTTCTCATAAGGTATCACTGAGAGAGGGAATGTAAAAACCGTTACACTTGAACTGAATTACAAAACAGAACAGAGTCACACATGCAGAAAACACACTATGGCTGCTTAACGGGAAAGGTGTGGTGGGGTGATACATAAAACAAGGGTATCAAATTAGCTCAGATACCGTTCCATAAACCCAATATGTAATAGACAAGACCTACTCCTTGCTCAGAGAACTGGACTCAACACGCCCTATTCACCGCACAAGAATATATCTGACTAATAATAATCGTAAAACCTATGTATTGATATCTCTCTGTTAGTGTGTCAAGTGGGTGTAAAGCGGCATAAACACAGCAGTGAAAAGCAGCTAAACCCCATTATAAAAATAAATTACTTTGAAACACCCATGAAACACAGACAGTGAAAGAGAGAGAAATTCTTACACAATGCGTTCAGGGGCTGTGATGCAACCTGGATTGACCATATCTAGACGCACAGCTGGATGAGACATAAGGGTGGACACTCTTGGGGCTGAGAGGTTTGGTGAGGTTGGGTGAGCAAACGCAGACCCTTTAAAGGAATACTGCGTGGTACCCATCGCATGGGTCCCAAATCTCCAGGTTCAAGGGCATCTTCCTACATCAAAAACATGCATGAGAAACCCAGAAGATGGTACACCGTGTGATGGGGAAAGGTTTCTAAAACGCACCTCATTTCTCAACTCCTTGTGCCCGGGTTCGCCATTCCAGCCGCTTTACTAGCAAGCTCCCTACTTGGAGCATCAGCACCTTTAACCTCCTGTTCCATACAGGTTGCAATTTGTCCTGAGGATAAACGGGAAGACGTGGAACCAACGAGAGACTAGCTCTTGGTGTTGGGACAGGCACAGGTCACTCTATTTTCCCATCAGAAAGAAGAATTAACCACAGGCTCAGCCTGCCCCCCGGAACCAGAACAGGGCCTGAAGCCATTCTGCGATTTTGCGGCCAGCTCCCATAAAAACGAGTTGTAAAATGGAGGTTCAGGGCACTGCAATTCACAAACCTGCAGAGTTATAAATGATAACTCTCGTCCACAAATATATTGAGGGAAGGCAAAGAAGAGGATTTGAAATCAAGGCAGAATTGCAGGAAACAGATTTCAGGAGGTAGATACGAATCGCCTTTAAAGCACATGAAAAGCGGCAAAACGTTGACAATGATGCCCTTGGCCAAAAAGGGCGTATGCGTTTTTTCCTGAATATATTCAGGAAAAAACGCATACGCCCTTTTTGGCCAACCAAGCCACCTGGAAAGGCAAATCAGCGCTACAAAGAAGTCTCGCTTCCCATCGGTCAAAAGGGCCATGCTGAAAAAAGTGTCAAAACCAGAAATGCAGGACAGGCCATGGAGAAATGGGAGCCTTGCTACACTGATGGGCGGGATGTAAATTGCCAAGAGCCACTCTGGTAAGTGTCCGGTGAGTCCTGAAACATCTGAAAAACAAAGCTTAGAGAGCATAGGGCACTTCCACTCATGGGGGTATAAATTGGGAAAATTAAAAATCAGCAAGACACAAGCACCCCAAAGTTTAGGGCTGCTCTGTTGACCAGGACCTCCACTTCATTCCACCATAAATATCCCAGGAAAGAGAAAAATGGATAAAGAAGTTGTGGTCCTTATGTACATTGGAATATCACTCAGCCAGGAAATCAATGTCGTAAGGTTAGTAGCAGCATGATGAGTGGATTTAGGTACGACGATTCTAAGTGAAATAAGTCACACAGAAAAGGACACTTCTCATAAGGTATCACTGAGAGAGGGAATGTAAAAACCGTTACACTTGAACTGAATTACAAAACAGAACAGAGTCACACATGCAGAAAACACACTATGGCTGCTTAACGGGAAAGGTGTGGTGGGGTGATACATAAAACAAGGGTATCAAATTAGCTCAGATACCGTTCCATAAACCCAATATGTAATAGACAAGACCTACTCCTTGCTCAGAGAACTGGACTCAACACGCCCTATTCACCGCACAAGAATATATCTGACTAATAATAATCGTAAAACCTATGTATTGATATCTCTCTGTTAGTGTGTCAAGTGGGTGTAAAGCGGCATAAACACAGCAGTGAAAAGCAGCTAAACCCCATTATAAAAATAAATTACTTTGAAACACCCATGAAACAAAGACAGTGAAAGAGAGAGAAATTCTTACACAATGCGTTCAGGGGCTGTGATGCAACCTGGATTGACCATATCTAGACGCACAGCTGGATGAGACATAAGGGTGGACACTCTTGGGGCTGAGAGGTTTGGTGAGGTTGGGTGAGCAAACGCAGACCCTTTAAAGGAATACTGCGTGGTACCCATCGCATGGGTCCCAAATCTCCAGGTTCAAGGGCATCTTCCTACATCAAAAACATGCATGAGAAACCCAGAAGATGGTACACCGTGTGATGGGGAAAGGTTTCTAAAACGCACCTCATTTCTCATCTCCTTGTGCCCGGGTTCGCCATTCCAGCCGCTTTACTAGCAAGCTCCCTACTTGGAGCATCAGCACCTTTAACCTCCTGTTCCATGCAGGTTGCAATTTGTCCTGAGGATAAACGGGAAGACGTGGAACCAACGAGAGACTAGCTCTTGGTGTTGGGACAGGCACAGGTCACTCTATTTTCCCATCAGAAAGAAGAATTAACCACAGGCTCAGCCTGCCCCCCGGAACCAGAACAGGGCCTGAAGCCATTCTGCGATTTTGCGGCCAGCTCCCATAAAAACGAGTTGTAAAATGGAGGTTCAGGGCACTGCAATTCACAAACCTGCAGAGTTATAAATGATAACTCCCGTCCACAAATATATTGAGGGAAGGCAAAGAAGAGGATTTGAAATCAAGGCAGAATTGCAGGAAACAGATTTCAGGAGGTAGATACGAATCGCCTTTAAAGCACATGAAAAGCGGCAAAACGTTGACAATGATGCCCTTGGCCAAAAAGGGCGTATGCGTTTTTTCCTGAATATATTCAGGAAAAAACGCATACGCCCTTTTTGGCCAACCAAGCCACCTGGAAAGGCAAATCAGCGCTACAAAGAAGTCTCGCTTCCCATCGGTCAAAAGGGCCATGCTGAAAAAAGTGTCAAAACCAGAAATGCAGGACAGGCCATGGAGAAATGGGAGCCTTGCTACACTGATGGGCGGGATGTAAATTGCCAGGACCACTCTGGAGAAGTGTCCGGTGAGTCCTGAAACATCTGAAAAACACAGCTTAGAGAGCATAGGGCACTTCCACTCATGGGGGTATAAATTGGGAAAATGAAAAATCAGCAAGACACAAGCACCCCAAAGTTTAGGGCTGCTCTGTTGACCAGGACCTCCACTTCATTCCACCTTAAATATCCCAGGAAAGAGAAAAATGGATAAAGAAGTTGTGGTCCTTATGTACAATGGAATATCACTCAGCCATGAAATCAATGTCGTAAGGTAAGTAGCAGCATGATGAGTGGATTTAGGTACGACGATTCTAAGTGAAATAAGTCACACAGAAAAGGACACTTCTCATAAGGTATCACTGATAGAGGGAATGTAAAAACCGTTACACTTGAACTGAATTACAAAACAGAACAGAGTCACACATGCAGAAAACACACTATGGCTGCTTAACGGGAAAGGTGAGGTGGGGTGATACATAAAACAAGGGTATCAAATTAGCTCAGATACCGTTCCATAAACCCAATATGTAATAGACAAGACCTACTCCTTGCTCAGAGAACTGGACTCAACACGCCCTATTCACCGCACAAGAATATATCTGACTAATAATAATCGTAAAACCTATGTATTGATATCTCTCTGTTAGTGTGTCAAGTGGGTGTAAAGCGGCATAAACACAGCAGTGAAAAGCAGCTAAACCCCATTATAAAAATAAATTACTTTGAAACACCCATGAAACAAAGACAGTGAAAGAGAGAGAAATTCTTACACAATGCGTTCAGGGGCTGTGATGCAACCTGGATTGACCATATCTAGACGCACAGCTGGATGAGACATAAGGGTGGACACTCTTGGGGCTGAGAGGTTTGGTGAGGTTGGGTGAGCAAACGCAGACCCTTTAAAGGAATACTGCGTGGTACCCATCGCATGGGTCCCAAATCTCCAGGTTCAAGGGCATCTTCCTACATCAAAAACATGCATGAGAAACCCAGAAGATGGTACACCGTGTGATGGGGAAAGGTTTCTAAAACGCACCTCATTTCTCAACTCCTTGTGCCCGGGTTCGCCATTCCAGCTGCTTTACTAGCAAGCTCCCTACTTGGAGCATCAGCACCTTTAACCTCCTGTTCCATGCAGGTTGCAATTTGTCCTGAGGATAAACGGGAAGACGTGGAACCAACGAGAGACTAGCTCTTGGTGTTGGGACAGGCACAGGTCACTCTATTTTCCCATCAGAAAGAAGAATTAACCACAGGCTCAGCCTGCCCCCCAGAACCAGAACAGGGCCTGAAGCCATTCTGCGATTCTGCGGCCAGCTCCCATAAAAACGAGTTGTAAAATGGAGGTTCAGGGCACTGCAATTCACAAACCTGCAGAGTTATAAATGATAACTCCCGTCCACAAATATATTGAGGGAAGGCAAAGAAGAGGATTTGAAATCAAGGCAGAATTGCAGGAAACAGATTTCAGGAGGTAGATACGAATCGCCTTTAAAGCACATGAAAAGCGGCAAAACGTTGACAATGATGCCCTTGGCCAAAAAGGGCGTATGCGTTTTTTCCTGAATATATTCAGGAAAAAACGCATACGCCCTTTTTGGCCAACCAAGCCACCTGGAAAGGCAAATCAGCGCTACAAAGAAGTCTCGCTTCCCATCGGTCAAAAGGGCCATGCTGAAAAAAGTGTCAAAACCAGAAATGCAGGACAGGCCATGGAGAAATGGGAGCCTTGCTACACTGATGGGCGGGATGTAAATTGCCAAGAGCCACTCTGGAGAAGTGTCCGGTGAGTCCTGAAACATCTGAAAAACAAAGCTTAGAGAGCATAGGGCACTTCCACTCATGGGGGTATAAATTGGGAAAATTAAAAATCAGCAAGACACAAGCACCCCAAAGTTTAGGGCTGCTCTGTTGACCAGGACCTCCACTTCATTCCACCATAAATATCCCAGGAAAGAGAAAAATGGATAAAGAAGTTGTGGTCCTTATGTACATTGGAATATCACTCAGCCAGGAAATCAATGTCGTAAGGTTAGTAGCAGCATGATGAGTGGATTTAGGTACGACGATTCTAAGTGAAATAAGTCACACAGAAAAGGACACTTCTCATAAGGTATCACTGAGAGAGGGAATGTAAAAACCGTTACACTTGAACTGAATTACAAAACAGAACAGAGTCACACATGCAGAAAACACACTATGGCTGCTTAACGGGAAAGGTGAGGTGGGGTGATACATAAAACAAGGGTATCAAATTAGCTCAGATACCGTTCCATAAACCCAATATGTAATAGACAAGACCTACTCCTTGCTCAGAGAACTGGACTCAACACGCCCTATTCACCGCACAAGAATATATCTGACTAATAATAATCGTAAAACCTATGTATTGATATCTCTCTGTTAGTGTGTCAAGTGGGTGTAAAGCGGCATAAACACAGCAGTGAAAAGCAGCTAAACCCCATTATAAAAATAAATTACTTTGAAACACCCATGAAACACAGACAGTGAAAGAGAGAGAAATTCTTACACAATGCGTTCAGGGGCTGTGATGCAACCTGGATTGACCATATCTAGACGCACAGCTGGATGAGACATAAGGGTGGACACTCTTGGGGCTGAGAGGTTTGGTGAGGTTGGGTGAGCAAACGCAGACCCTTTAAAGGAATACTGCGTGGTACCCATCGCATGGGTCCCAAATCTCCAGCTTCAAGGGCATCTTCCTACATCAAAAACATGCATGAGAAACCCAGAAGATGGTACACCGTGTGATGGGGAAAGGTTTCTAAAACGCACCTCATTTCTCATCTCCTTGTGCCCGGGTTCGCCATTCCAGCCGCTTTACTAGCAAGCTCCCTACTTGGAGCATCAGCACCTTTAACCTCCTGTTCCATGCAGGTTGCAATTTGTCCTGAGGATAAACGGGAAGACGTGGAACCAACGAGAGACTAGCTCTTGGTGTTGGGACAGGCACAGGTCACTCTATTTTCCCATCAGAAAGAAGAATTAACCACAGGCTCAGCCTGCCCCCCGGAACCAGAACAGGGCCTGAAGCCATTCTGCGATTTTGCGGCCAGCTCCCATAAAAACGAGTTGTAAAATGGAGGTTCAGGGCACTGCAATTCACAAACCTGCAGAGTTATAAATGATAACTCCCGTCCACAAATATATTGAGGGAAGGCAAAGAAGAGGATTTGAAATCAAGGCAGAATTGCAGGAAACAGATTTCAGGAGGTAGATACGAATCGCCTTTAAAGCACATGAAAAGCGGCAAAACGTTGACAATGATGCCCTTGGCCAAAAAGGGCGTATGCGTTTTTTCCTGAATATATTCAGGAAAAAACGCATACGCCCTTTTTGGCCAACCAAGCCACCTGGAAAGGCAAATCAGCGCTACAAAGAAGTCTCGCTTCCCATCGGTCAAAAGGGCCATGCTGAAAAAAGTGTCAAAACCAGAAATGCAGGACAGGCCATGGAGAAATGGGAGCCTTGCTACACTGATGGGCGGGATGTAAATTGACAGGACCACTCTGGAGAAGTGTCCGGTGAGTCCTGAAACATCTGAAAAACACAGCTTAGAGAGCATAGGGCACTTCCACTCATGGGGGTATAAATTGGGAAAATGAAAAATCAGCAAGACACAAGCACCCCAAAGTTTAGGGCTGCTCTGTTGACCAGGACCTCCACTTCATTCCACCTTAAATATCCCAGGAAAGAGAAAAATGGATAAAGAAGTTGTGGTCCTTATGTACAATGGAATATCACTCAGCCATGAAATCAATGTCGTAAGGTAAGTAGCAGCATGATGAGTGGATTTAGGTACGACGATTCTAAGTGAAATAAGTCACACAGAAAAGGACACTTCTCATAAGGTATCACTGATAGAGGGAATGTAAAAACCGTTACACTTGAACTGAATTACAAAACAGAACAGAGTCACACATGCAGAAAACACACTATGGCTGCTTAACGGGAAAGGTGAGGTGGGGTGATACATAAAACAAGGGTATCAAATTAGCTCAGATACCGTTCCATAAACCCAATATGTAATAGACAAGACCTACTCCTTGCTCAGAGAACTGGACTCAACACGCCCTATTCACCGCACAAGAATATATCTGACTAATAATAATCGTAAAACCTATGTATTGATATCTCTCTGTTAGTGTGTCAAGTGGGTGTAAAGTGGCATAAACACAGCAGTGAAAAGCAGCTAAACCCCATTATAAAAATAAATTACTTTGAAACACCCATGAAACAAAGACAGTGAAAGAGAGAGAAATTCTTACACAATGCGTTCAGGGGCTGTGATGCAACCTGGATTGACCATATCTAGACGCACAGCTGGATGAGACATAAGGGTGGACACTCTTGGGGCTGAGAGGTTTGGTGAGGTTGGGTGAGCAAACGCAGACCCTTTAAAGGAATACTGCGTGGTACCCATCGCATGGGTCCCAAATCTCCAGCTTCAAGGGCATCTTCCTACATCAAAAACATGCATGAGAAACCCAGAAGATGGTACACCGTGTGATGGGGAAAGGTTTCTAAAACGCACCTCATTTCTCAACTCCTTGTGCCCGGGTTCGCCATTCCAGCTGCTTTACTAGCAAGCTCCCTACTTGGAGCATCAGCACCTTTAACCTCCTGTTCCATGCAGGTTGCAATTTGTCCTGAGGATAAACGGGAAGACGTGGAACCAACGAGAGACTAGCTCTTGGTGTTGGGACAGGCACAGGTCACTCTATTTTCCCATCAGAAAGAAGAATTAACCACAGGCTCAGGCTGCCCCCCAGAACCAGAACAGGGCCTGAAGCCATTCTGCGATTTTGCGGCCAGCTCCCATAAAAACGAGTTGTAAAATGGAGGTTCAGGGCACTGCAATTCACAAACCTGCAGAGTTATTAATGATAACTCTCGTCCACAAATATATTGAGGGAAGGCAAAGAAGAGGATTTGAAATCAAGGCAGAATTGCAGGAAACAGATTTCAGGAGGTAGATTCGAATCGCCTTTAAAGCACATGAAAAGCGGCAAAACGTTGACAATGATGCCCTTGGCCAAAAAGGGCGTATGCGTTTTTTCCTGAATATATTCAGGAAAAAACGCATACGCCCTTTTTGGCCAACCAAGCCACCTGGAAAGGCAAATCAGCGCTACAAAGAAGTCTCGCTTCCCATCGGTCAAAAGGGCCATGCTGAAAAAAGTGTCAAAACCAGAAATGCAGGACAGGCCATGGAGAAATGGGAGCCTTGCTACACTGATGGGCGGGATGTAAATTGCCAAGAGCCACTCTGGAGAAGTGTCCGGTGAGTCCTGAAACATCTGAAAAACACAGCTTAGAGAGCATAGGGCACTTCCACTCATGGGGGTATAAATTGGGAAAATTAAAAATCAGCAAGACACAAGCACCCCAAAGTTTAGGGCTGCTCTGTTGACCAGGACCTCCACTTCATTCCACCTTAAATATCCCAGGAAAGAGAAAAATGGATAAAGAAGTTGTGGTCCTTATGTACATTGGAATATCACTCAGCCAGGAAATCAATGTCGTAAGGTTAGTAGCAGCATGATGAGTGGATTTAGGTACGACGATTCTAAGTGAAATAAGTCACACAGAAAAGGACACTTCTCATAAGGTATCACTGATAGAGGGAATGTAAAAACCGTTACACTTGAACTGAATTACAAAACAGAACAGAGTCACACATGCAGAAAACACACTATGGCTGCTTAACGGGAAAGGTGAGGTGGGGTGATACATAAAACAAGGGTATCAAATTAGCTCAGATACCGTTCCATAAACCCAATATGTAATAGACAAGACCTACTCCTTGCTCAGAGAACTGGACTCAACACGCCCTATTCACCGCACAAGAATATATCTGACTAATAATAATCGTAAAACCTATGTATTGATATCTCTCTGTTAGTGTGTCAAGTGGGTGTAAAGCGGCATAAACACAGCAGTGAAAAGCAGCTAAACCCCATTATAAAAATAAATTACTTTGAAACACCCATGAAACAAAGACAGTGAAAGAGAGAGAAATTCTTACACAATGCGTTCAGGGGCTGTGATGCAACCTGGATTGACCATATCTAGACGCACAGCTGGATGAGACATAAGGGTGGACACTCTTGGGGCTGAGAGGTTTGGTGAGGTTGGGTGAGCAAACGCAGACCCTTTAAAGGAATACTGCGTGGTACCCATCGCATGGGTCCCAAATCTCCAGGTTCAAGGGCATCTTCCTACATCAAAAACATGCATGAGAAACCCAGAAGATGGTACACCGTGTGATGGGGAAAGGTTTCTAAAACGCACCTCATTTCTCAACTCCTTGTGCCCGGGTTCGCCATTCCAGCCGCTTTACTAGCAAGCTCCCTACTTGGAGCATCAGCACCTTTAACCTCCTGTTCCATACAGGTTGCAATTTGTCCTGAGGATAAACGGGAAGACGTGGAACCAACGAGAGACTAGCTCTTGGTGTTGGGACAGGCACAGGTCACTCTATTTTCCCATCAGAAAGAAGAATTAACCACAGGCTCAGCCTGCCCCCCGGAACCAGAACAGGGCCTGAAGCCATTCTGCGATTTTGCGGCCAGCTCCCATAAAAACGAGTTGTAAAATGGAGGTTCAGGGCACTGCAATTCACAAACCTGCAGAGTTATAAATGATAACTCTCGTCCACAAATATATTGAGGGAAGGCAAAGAAGAGGATTTGAAATCAAGGCAGAATTGCAGGAAACAGATTTCAGGAGGTAGATACGAATCGCCTTTAAAGCACATGAAAAGCGGCAAAACGTTGACAATGATGCCCTTGGCCAAAAAGGGCGTATGCGTTTTTTCCTGAATATATTCAGGAAAAAACGCATACGCCCTTTTTGGCCAACCAAGCCACCTGGAAAGGCAAATCAGCGCTACAAAGAAGTCTCGCTTCCCATCGGTCAAAAGGGCCATGCTGAAAAAAGTGTCAAAACCAGAAATGCAGGACAGGCCATGGAGAAATGGGAGCCTTGCTACACTGATGGGCGGGATGTAAATTGCCAAGAGCCACTCTGGAGAAGTGTCCGGTGAGTCCTGAAACATCTGAAAAACAAAGCTTAGAGAGCATAGGGCACTTCCACTCATGGGGGTATAAATTGGGAAAATTAAAAATCACCAAGACACAAGCACCCCAAAGTTTAGGGCTGCTCTGTTGACCAGGACCTCCACTTCATTCCACCATAAATATCCCAGGAAAGAGAAAAATGGATAAAGAAGTTGTGGTCCTTATGTACATTGGAATATCACTCAGCCAGGAAATCAATGTCGTAAGGTTAGTAGCAGCATGATGAGTGGATTTAGGTACGACGATTCTAAGTGAAATAAGTCACACAGAAAAGGAAACTTCTCATAAGGTATCACTGAGAGAGGGAATGTAAAAACCGTTACACTTGAACTGAATTACAAAACAGAACAGAGTCACACATGCAGAAAACACACTATGGCTGCTTAACGGGAAAGGTGTGGTGGGGTGATACATAAAACAAGGGTATCAAATTAGCTCAGATACCGTTCCATAAACCCAATATGTAATAGACAAGACCTACTCCTTGCTCAGAGAACTGGACTCAACACGCCCTATTCACCGCACAAGAATATATCTGACTAATAATAATCGTAAAACCTATGTATTGATATCTCTCTGTTAGTGTGTCAAGTGGGTGTAAAGCGGCATAAACACAGCAGTGAAAAGCAGCTAAACCCCATTATAAAAATAAATTACTTTGAAACACCCATGAAACACAGACAGTGAAAGAGAGAGAAATTCTTACACAATGCGTTCAGGGGCTGTGATGCAACCTGGATTGACCATATCTAGACGCACAGCTGGATGAGACATAAGGGTGGACACTCTTGGGGCTGAGAGGTTTGGTGAGGTTGGGTGAGCAAACGCAGACCCTTTAAAGGAATACTGCGTGGTACCCATCGCATGGGTCCCAAATCTCCAGGTTCAAGGGCATCTTCCTACATCAAAAACATGCATGAGAAACCCAGAAGATGGTACACCGTGTGATGGGGAAAGGTTTCTAAAACGCACCTCATTTCTCATCTCCTTGTGCCCGGGTTCGCCATTCCAGCCGCTTTACTAGCAAGCTCCCTACTTGGAGCATCAGCACCTTTAACCTCCTGTTCCATGCAGGTTGCAATTTGTCCTGAGGATAAACGGGAAGACGTGGAACCAACGAGAGACTAGCTCTTGGTGTTGGGACAGGCACAGGTCACTCTATTTTCCCATCAGAAAGAAGAATTAACCACAGGCTCAGCCTGCCCCCCGGAACCAGAACAGGGCCTGAAGCCATTCTGCGATTTTGCGGCCAGCTCCCATAAAAACGAGTTGTAAAATGGAGGTTCAGGGCACTGCAATTCACAAACCTGCAGAGTTATAAATGATAACTCCCGTCCACAAATATATTGAGGGAAGGCAAAGAAGAGGATTTGAAATCAAGGCAGAATTGCAGGAAACAGATTTCAGGAGGTAGATACGAATCGCCTTTAAAGCACATGAAAAGCGGCAAAACGTTGACAATGATGCCCTTGGCCAAAAAGGGCGTATGCGTTTTTTCCTGAATATATTCAGGAAAAAACGCATACGCCCTTTTTGGCCAACCAAGCCACCTGGAAAGGCAAATCAGCGCTACAAAGAAGTCTCGCTTCCCATCGGTCAAAAGGGCCATGCTGAAAAAAGTGTCAAAACCAGAAATGCAGGACAGGCCATGGAGAAATGGGAGCCTTGCTACACTGATGGGCGGGATGTAAATTGCCAGGACCACTCTGGAGAAGTGTCCGGTGAGTCCTGAAACATCTGAAAAACACAGCTTAGAGAGCATAGGGCACTTCCACTCATGGGGGTATAAATTGGGAAAATGAAAAATCAGCAAGACACAAGCACCCCAAAGTTTAGGGCTGCTCTGTTGACCAGGACCTCCACTTCATTCCACCTTAAATATCCCAGGAAAGAGAAAAATGGATAAAGAAGTTGTGGTCCTTATGTACATTGGAATATCACTCAGCCAGGAAATCAATGTCGTAAGGTTAGTAGCAGCATGATGAGTGGATTTAGGTACGACGATTCTAAGTGAAATAAGTCACACAGAAAAGGACACTTCTCATAAGGTATCACTGATAGAGGGAATGTAAAAACCGTTACACTTGAACTGAATTACAAAACAGAACAGAGTCACACATGCAGAAAACACACTATGGCTGCTTAACGGGAAAGGTGAGGTGGGGTGATACATAAAACAAGGGTATCAAATTAGCTCAGATACCGTTCCATAAACCCAATATGTAATAGACAAGACCTACTCCTTGCTCAGAGAACTGGACTCAACACGCCCTATTCACCGCACAAGAATATATCTGACTAATAATAATCGTAAAACCTATGTATTGATATCTCTCTGTTAGTGTGTCAAGTGGGTGTAAAGCGGCATAAACACAGCAGTGAAAAGCAGCTAAACCCCATTATAAAAATAAATTACTTTGAAACACCCATGAAACAAAGACAGTGAAAGAGAGAGAAATTCTTACACAATGCGTTCAGGGGCTGTGATGCAACCTGGATTGACCATATCTAGACGCACAGCTGGATGAGACATAAGGGTGGACACTCTTGGGGCTGAGAGGTTTGGTGAGGTTGGGTGAGCAAACGCAGACCCTTTAAAGGAATACTGCGTGGTACCCATCGCATGGGTCCCAAATCTCCAGGTTCAAGGGCATCTTCCTACATCAAAAACATGCATGAGAAACCCAGAAGATGGTACACCGTGTGATGGGGAAAGGTTTCTAAAACGCACCTCATTTCTCATCTCCTTGTGCCCGGGTTCGCCATTCCAGCCGCTTTACTAGCAAGCTCCCTACTTGGAGCATCAGCACCTTTAACCTCCTGTTCCATGCAGGTTGCAATTTGTCCTGAGGATAAACGGGAAGACGTGGAACCAACGAGAGACTAGCTCTTGGTGTTGGGACAGGCACAGGTCACTCTATTTTCCCATCAGAAAGAAGAATTAACCACAGGCTCAGCCTGCCCCCCGGAACCAGAACAGGGCCTGAAGCCATTCTGCGATTTTGCGGCCAGCTCCCATAAAAACGAGTTGTAAAATGGAGGTTCAGGGCACTGCAATTCACAAACCTGCAGAGTTATAAATGATAACTCCCGTCCACAAATATATTGAGGGAAGGCAAAGAAGAGGATTTGAAATCAAGGCAGAATTGCAGGAAACAGATTTCAGGAGGTAGATACGAATCGCCTTTAAAGCACATGAAAAGCGGCAAAACGTTGACAATGATGCCCTTGGCCAAAAAGGGCGTATGCGTTTTTTCCTGAATATATTCAGGAAAAAACGCATACGCCCTTTTTGGCCAACCAAGCCACCTGGAAAGGCAAATCAGCGCTACAAAGAAGTCTCGCTTCCCATCGGTCAAAAGGGCCATGCTGAAAAAAGTGTCAAAACCAGAAATGCAGGACAGGCCATGGAGAAATGGGAGCCTTGCTACACTGATGGGCGGGATGTAAATTGCCAAGAGCCACTCTGGAGAAGTGTCCGGTGAGTCCTGAAACATCTGAAAAACACAGCTTAGAGAGCATAGGGCACTTCCACTCATGGGGGTATAAATTGGGAAAATGAAAAATCAGCAAGACACAAGCACCCCAAAGTTTAGGGCTGCTCTGTTGACCAGGACCTCCACTTCATTCCACCTTAAATATCCCAGGAAAGAGAAAAATGGATAAAGAAGTTGTGGTCCTTATGTACATTGGAATATCACTCAGCCAGGAAATCAATGTCATAAGGTTAGTAGCAGCATGATGAGTGGATTTAGGTACGACGATTCTAAGTCACACAGAAAAGGACACTTCTCATAAGGTATCACTGAGAGAGGGAATGTAAAAACCGTTACACTTGAACTGAATTACAAAACAGAACAGAGTCACACATGCAGAAAACACACTATGGCTGCTTAACGGGAAAGGTGAGGTGGGGTGATACATAAAACAAGGGTATCAAATTAGCTCAGATACCGTTCCATAAACCCAATATGTAATAGACAAGACCTACTCCTTGCTCAGAGAACTGGACTCAACACGCCCTATTCACCGCACAAGAATATATCTGACTAATAATAATCGTAAAACCTATGTATTGATATCTCTCTGTTAGTGTGTCAAGTGGGTGTAAAGCGGCATAAACACAGCAGTGAAAAGCAGCTAAACCCCATTATAAAAATAAATTACTTTGAAACACCCATGAAACACAGACAGTGAAAGAGAGAGAAATTCTTACACAATGCGTTCAGGGGCTGTGATGCAACCTGGATTGACCATATCTAGACGCACAGCTGGATGAGACATAAGGGTGGACACTCTTGGGGCTGAGAGGTTTGGTGAGGTTGGGTGAGCAAACGCAGACCCTTTAAAGGAATACTGCGTGGTACCCATCGCATGGGTCCCAAATCTCCAGGTTCAAGGGCATCTTCCTACATCAAAAACATGCATGAGAAACCCAGAAGATGGTACACCGTGTGATGGGGAAAGGTTTCTAAAACGCACCTCATTTCTCATCTCCTTGTGCCCGGGTTCGCCATTCCAGCCGCTTTACTAGCAAGCTCCCTACTTGGAGCATCAGCACCTTTAACCTCCTGTTCCATGCAGGTTGCAATTTGTCCTGAGGATAAACGGGAAGACGTGGAACCAACGAGAGACTAGCTCTTGGTGTTGGGACAGGCACAGGTCACTCTATTTTCCCATCAGAAAGAAGAATTAACCACAGGCTCAGCCTGCCCCCCGGAACCAGAACAGGGCCTGAAGCCATTCTGCGATTTTGCGGCCAGCTCCCATAAAAACGAGTTGTAAAATGGAGGTTCAGGGCACTGCAATTCACAAACCTGCAGAGTTATAAATGATAACTCCCGTCCACAAATATATTGAGGGAAGGCAAAGAAGAGGATTTGAAATCAAGGCAGAATTGCAGGAAACAGATTTCAGGAGGTAGATACGAATCGCCTTTAAAGCACATGAAAAGCGGCAAAACGTTGACAATGATGCCCTTGGCCAAAAAGGGCGTATGCGTTTTTTCCTGAATATATTCAGGAAAAAACGCATACGCCCTTTTTGGCCAACCAAGCCACCTGGAAAGGCAAATCAGCGCTACAAAGAAGTCTCGCTTCCCATCGGTCAAAAGGGCCATGCTGAAAAAAGTGTCAAAACCAGAAATGCAGGACAGGCCATGGAGAAATGGGAGCCTTGCTACACTGATGGGCGGGATGTAAATTGCCAAGAGCCACTCTGGAGAAGTGTCCGGTGAGTCCTGAAACATCTGAAAAACACAGCTTAGAGAGCATAGGGCACTTCCACTCATGGGGGTATAAATTGGGAAAATTAAAAATCAGCAAGACACAAGCACCCCAAAGTTTAGGGCTGCTCTGTTGACCAGGACCTCCACTTCATTCCACCTTAAATATCCCAGGAAAGAGAAAAATGGATAAAGAAGTTGTGGTCCTTATGTACATTGGAATATCACTCAGCCAGGAAATCAATGTCATAAGGTTAGTAGCAGCATGATGAGTGGATTTAGGTACGACGATTCTAAGTCACACAGAAAAGGACACTTCTCATAAGGTATCACTGAGAGAGGGAATGTAAAAACCGTTACACTTGAACTGAATTACAAAACAGAACAGAGTCACACATGCAGAAAACACACTATGGCTGCTTAACGGGAAAGGTGAGGTGGGGTGATACATAAAACAAGGGTATCAAATTAGCTCAGATACCGTTCCATAAACCCAATATGTAATAGACAAGACCTACTCCTTGCTCAGAGAACTGGACTCAACACGCCCTATTCACCGCACAAGAATATATCTGACTAATAATAATCGTAAAACCTATGTATTGATATCTCTCTGTTAGTGTGTCAAGTGGGTGTAAAGCGGCATAAACACAGCAGTGAAAAGCAGCTAAACCCCATTATAAAAATAAATTACTTTGAAACACCCATGAAACACAGACAGTGAAAGAGAGAGAAATTCTTACACAATGCGTTCAGGGGCTGTGATGCAACCTGGATTGACCATATCTAGACGCACAGCTGGATGAGACATAAGGGTGGACACTCTTGGGGCTGAGAGGTTTGGTGAGGTTGGGTGAGCAAACGCAGACCCTTTAAAGGAATACTGCGTGGTACCCATCGCATGGGTCCCAAATCTCCAGGTTCAAGGGCATCTTCCTACATCAAAAACATGCATGAGAAACCCAGAAGATGGTACACCGTGTGATGGGGAAAGGTTTCTAAAACGCACCTCATTTCTCATCTCCTTGTGCCCGGGTTCGCCATTCCAGCCGCTTTACTAGCAAGCTCCCTACTTGGAGCATCAGCACCTTTAACCTCCTGTTCCATGCAGGTTGCAATTTGTCCTGAGGATAAACGGGAAGACGTGGAACCAACGAGAGACTAGCTCTTGGTGTTGGGACAGGCACAGGTCACTCTATTTTCCCATCAGAAAGAAGAATTAACCACAGGCTCAGCCTGCCCCCCGGAACCAGAACAGGGCCTGAAGCCATTCTGCGATTTTGCGGCCAGCTCCCATAAAAACGAGTTGTAAAATGGAGGTTCAGGGCACTGCAATTCACAAACCTGCAGAGTTATAAATGATAACTCCCGTCCACAAATATATTGAGGGAAGGCAAAGAAGAGGATTTGAAATCAAGGCAGAATTGCAGGAAACAGATTTCAGGAGGTAGATACGAATCGCCTTTAAAGCACATGAAAAGCGGCAAAACGTTGACAATGATGCCCTTGGCCAAAAAGGGCGTATGCGTTTTTTCCTGAATATATTCAGGAAAAAACGCATACGCCCTTTTTGGCCAACCAAGCCACCTGGAAAGGCAAATCAGCGCTACAAAGAAGTCTCGCTTCCCATCGGTCAAAAGGGCCATGCTGAAAAAAGTGTCAAAACCAGAAATGCAGGACAGGCCATGGAGAAATGGGAGCCTTGCTACACTGATGGGCGGGATGTAAATTGCCAGGACCACTCTGGAGAAGTGTCCGGTGAGTCCTGAAACATCTGAAAAACACAGCTTAGAGAGCATAGGGCACTTCCACTCATGGGGGTATAAATTGGGAAAATGAAAAATCAGCAAGACACAAGCACCCCAAAGTTTAGGGCTGCTCTGTTGACCAGGACCTCCACTTCATTCCACCTTAAATATCCCAGGAAAGAGAAAAATGGATAAAGAAGTTGTGGTCCTTATGTACAATGGAATATCACTCAGCCATGAAATCAATGTCGTAAGGTAAGTAGCAGCATGATGAGTGGATTTAGGTACGACGATTCTAAGTGAAATAAGTCACACAGAAAAGGACACTTCTCATAAGGTATCACTGATAGAGGGAATGTAAAAACCGTTACACTTGAACTGAATTACAAAACAGAACAGAGTCACACATGCAGAAAACACACTATGGCTGCTTAACGGGAAAGGTGAGGTGGGGTGATACATAAAACAAGGGTATCAAATTAGCTCAGATACCGTTCCATAAACCCAATATGTAATAGACAAGACCTACTCCTTGCTCAGAGAACTGGACTCAACACGCCCTATTCACCGCACAAGAATATATCTGACTAATAATAATCGTAAAACCTATGTATTGATATCTCTCTGTTAGTGTGTCAAGTGGGTGTAAAGCGGCATAAACACAGCAGTGAAAAGCAGCTAAACCCCATTATAAAAATAAATTACTTTGAAACACCCATGAAACAAAGACAGTGAAAGAGAGAGAAATTCTTACACAATGCGTTCAGGGGCTGTGATGCAACCTGGATTGACCATATCTAGACGCACAGCTGGATGAGACATAAGGGTGGACACTCTTGGGGCTGAGAGGTTTGGTGAGGTTGGGTGAGCAAACGCAGACCCTTTAAAGGAATACTGCGTGGTACCCATCGCATGGGTCCCAAATCTCCAGCTTCAAGGGCATCTTCCTACATCAAAAACATGCATGAGAAACCCAGAAGATGGTACACCGTGTGATGGGGAAAGGTTTCTAAAACGCACCTCATTTCTCAACTCCTTGTGCCCGGGTTCGCCATTCCAGCTGCTTTACTAGCAAGCTCCCTACTTGGAGCATCAGCACCTTTAACCTCCTGTTCCATGCAGGTTGCAATTTGTCCTGAGGATAAACGGGAAGACGTGGAACCAACGAGAGACTAGCTCTTGGTGTTGGGACAGGCACAGGTCACTCTATTTTCCCATCAGAAAGAAGAATTAACCACAGGCTCAGCCTGCCCCCCAGAACCAGAACAGGGCCTGAAGCCATTCTGCGATTTTGCGGCCAGCTCCCATAAAAACGAGTTGTAAAATGGAGGTTCAGGGCACTGCAATTCACAAACCTGCAGAGTTATTAATGATAACTCTCGTCCACAAATATATTGAGGGAAGGCAAAGAAGAGGATTTGAAATCAAGGCAGAATTGCAGGAAACAGATTTCAGGAGGTAGATTCGAATCGCCTTTAAAGCACATGAAAAGCGGCAAAACGTTGACAATGATGCCCTTGGCCAAAAAGGGCGTATGCGTTTTTTCCTGAATATATTCAGGAAAAAACGCATACGCCCTTTTTGGCCAACCAAGCCACCTGGAAAGGCAAATCAGCGCTACAAAGAAGTCTCGCTTCCCATCGGTCAAAAGGGCCATGCTGAAAAAAGTGTCAAAACCAGAAATGCAGGACAGGCCATGGAGAAATGGGAGCCTTGCTACACTGATGGGCGGGATGTAAATTGCCAAGAGCCACTCTGGAGAAGTGTCCGGTGAGTCCTGAAACATCTGAAAAACACAGCTTAGAGAGCATAGGGCACTTCCACTCATGGGGGTATAAATTGGGAAAATTAAAAATCAGCAAGACACAAGCACCCCAAAGTTTAGGGCTGCTCTGTTGACCAGGACCTCCACTTCATTCCACCTTAAATATCCCAGGAAAGAGAAAAATGGATAAAGAAGTTGTGGTCCTTATGTACATTGGAATATCACTCAGCCAGGAAATCAATGTCGTAAGGTTAGTAGCAGCATGATGAGTGGATTTAGGTACGACGATTCTAAGTGAAATAAGTCACACAGAAAAGGACACTTCTCATAAGGTATCACTGATAGAGGGAAGGTAAAAACCGTTACACTTGAACTGAATTACAAAACAGAACAGAGTCACACATGCAGAAAACACACTATGGCTGCTTAACGGGAAAGGTGAGGTGGGGTGATACATAAAACAAGGGTATCAAATTAGCTCAGATACCGTTCCATAAACCCAATATGTAATAGACAAGACCTACTCCTTGCTCAGAGAACTGGACTCAACACGCCCTATTCACCGCACAAGAATATATCTGACTAATAATAATCGTAAAACCTATGTATTGATATCTCTCTGTTAGTGTGTCAAGTGGGTGTAAAGCGGCATAAACACAGCAGTGAAAAGCAGCTAAACCCCATTATAAAAATAAATTACTTTGAAACACCCATGAAACAAAGACAGTGAAAGAGAGAGAAATTCTTACACAATGCGTTCAGGGGCTGTGATGCAACCTGGATTGACCATATCTAGACGCACAGCTGGATGAGACATAAGGGTGGACACTCTTGGGGCTGAGAGGTTTGGTGAGGTTGGGTGAGCAAACGCAGACCCTTTAAAGGAATACTGCGTGGTACCCATCGCATGGGTCCCAAATCTCCAGGTTCAAGGGCATCTTCCTACATCAAAAACATGCATGAGAAACCCAGAAGATGGTACACCGTGTGATGGGGAAAGGTTTCTAAAACGCACCTCATTTCTCATCGCCTTGTGCCCGGGTTCGCCATTCCAGCCGCTTTACTAGCAAGCTCCCTACTTGGAGCATCAGCACCTTTAACCTCCTGTTCCATACAGGTTGCAATTTGTCCTGAGGATAAACGGGAAGACGTGGAACCAACGAGAGACTAGCTCTTGGTGTTGGGACAGGCACAGGTCACTCTATTTTCCCATCAGAAAGAAGAATTAACCACAGGCTCAGCCTGCCCCCCGGAACCAGAACAGGGCCTGAAGCCATTCTGCGATTTTGCGGCCAGCTCCCATAAAAACGAGTTGTAAAATGGAGGTTCAGGGCACTGCAATTCACAAACCTGCAGAGTTATAAATGATAACTCTCGTCCACAAATATATTGAGGGAAGGCAAAGAAGAGGATTTGAAATCAAGGCAGAATTGCAGGAAACAGATTTCAGGAGGTAGATACGAATCGCCTTTAAAGCACATGAAAAGCGGCAAAACGTTGACAATGATGCCCTTGGCCAAAAAGGGCGTATGCGTTTTTTCCTGAATATATTCAGGAAAAAACGCATACGCCCTTTTTGGCCAACCAAGCCACCTGGAAAGGCAAATCAGCGCTACAAAGAAGTCTCGCTTCCCATCGGTCAAAAGGGCCATGCTGAAAAAAGTGTCAAAACCAGAAATGCAGGACAGGCCATGGAGAAATGGGAGCCTTGCTACACTGATGGGCGGGATGTAAATTGCCAAGAGCCACTCTGGAGAAGTGTCCGGTGAGTCCTGAAACATCTGAAAAACAAAGCTTAGAGAGCATAGGGCACTTCCACTCATGGGGGTATAAATTGGGAAAATTAAAAATCAGCAAGACACAAGCACCCCAAAGTTTAGGGCTGCTCTGTTGACCAGGACCTCCACTTCATTCCACCATAAATATCCCAGGAAAGAGAAAAATGGATAAAGAAGTTGTGGTCCTTATGTACATTGGAATATCACTCAGCCAGGAAATCAATGTCGTAAGGTTAGTAGCAGCATGATGAGTGGATTTAGGTACGACGATTCTAAGTGAAATAAGTCACACAGAAAAGGACACTTCTCATAAGGTATCACTGAGAGAGGGAATGTAAAAACCGTTACACTTGAACTGAATTACAAAACAGAACAGAGTCACACATGCAGAAAACACACTATGGCTGCTTAACGGGAAAGGTGAGGTGGGGTGATACATAAAACAAGGGTATCAAATTAGCTCAGATACCGTTCCATAAACCCAATATGTAATAGACAAGACCTACTCCTTGCTCAGAGAACTGGACTCAACACGCCCTATTCACCGCACAAGAATATATCTGACTAATAATAATCGTAAAACCTATGTATTGATATCTCTCTGTTAGTGTGTCAAGTGGGTGTAAAGCGGCATAAACACAGCAGTGAAAAGCAGCTAAACCCCATTATAAAAATAAATTACTTTGAAACACCCATGAAACACAGACAGTGAAAGAGAGAGAAATTCTTACACAATGCGTTCAGGGGCTGTGATGCAACCTGGATTGACCATATCTAGACGCACAGCTGGATGAGACATAAGGGTGGACACTCTTGGGGCTGAGAGGTTTGGTGAGGTTGGGTGAGCAAACGCAGACCCTTTAAAGGAATACTGCGTGGTACCCATCGCATGGGTCCCAAATCTCCAGGTTCAAGGGCATCTTCCTACATCAAAAACATGCATGAGAAACCCAGAAGATGGTACACCGTGTGATGGGGAAAGGTTTCTAAAACGCACCTCATTTCTCATCTCCTTGTGCCCGGGTTCGCCATTCCAGCCGCTTTACTAGCAAGCTCCCTACTTGGAGCATCAGCACCTTTAACCTCCTGTTCCATGCAGGTTGCAATTTGTCCTGAGGATAAACGGGAAGACGTGGAACCAACGAGAGACTAGCTCTTGGTGTTGGGACAGGCACAGGTCACTCTATTTTCCCATCAGAAAGAAGAATTAACCACAGGCTCAGCCTGCCCCCCGGAACCAGAACAGGGCCTGAAGCCATTCTGCGATTTTGCGGCCAGCTCCCATAAAAACGAGTTGTAAAATGGAGGTTCAGGGCACTGCAATTCACAAACCTGCAGAGTTATAAATGATAACTCCCGTCCACAAATATATTGAGGGAAGGCAAAGAAGAGGATTTGAAATCAAGGCAGAATTGCAGGAAACAGATTTCAGGAGGTAGATACGAATCGCCTTTAAAGCACATGAAAAGCGGCAAAACGTTGACAATGATGCCCTTGGCCAAAAAGGGCGTATGCGTTTTTTCCTGAATATATTCAGGAAAAAACGCATACGCCCTTTTTGGCCAACCAAGCCACCTGGAAAGGCAAATCAGCGCTACAAAGAAGTCTCGCTTCCCATCGGTCAAAAGGGCCATGCTGAAAAAAGTGTCAAAACCAGAAATGCAGGACAGGCCATGGAGAAATGGGAGCCTTGCTACACTGATGGGCGGGATGTAAATTGCCAGGACCACTCTGGAGAAGTGTCCGGTGAGTCCTGAAACATCTGAAAAACACAGCTTAGAGAGCATAGGGCACTTCCACTCATGGGGGTATAAATTGGGAAAATGAAAAATCAGCAAGACACAAGCACCCCAAAGTTTAGGGCTGCTCTGTTGACCAGGACCTCCACTTCATTCCACCTTAAATATCCCAGGAAAGAGAAAAATGGATAAAGAAGTTGTGGTCCTTATGTACAATGGAATATCACTCAGCCATGAAATCAATGTCGTAAGGTAAGTAGCAGCATGATGAGTGGATTTAGGTACGACGATTCTAAGTGAAATAAGTCACACAGAAAAGGACACTTCTCATAAGGTATCACTGATAGAGGGAATGTAAAAACCGTTACACTTGAACTGAATTACAAAACAGAACAGAGTCACACATGCAGAAAACACACTATGGCTGCTTAACGGGAAAGGTGAGGTGGGGTGATACATAAAACAAGGGTATCAAATTAGCTCAGATACCGTTCCATAAACCCAATATGTAATAGACAAGACCTACTCCTTGCTCAGAGAACTGGACTCAACACGCCCTATTCACCGCACAAGAATATATCTGACTAATAATAATCGTAAAACCTATGTATTGATATCTCTCTGTTAGTGTGTCAAGTGGGTGTAAAGCGGCATAAACACAGCAGTGAAAAGCAGCTAAACCCCATTATAAAAATAAATTACTTTGAAACACCCATGAAACAAAGACAGTGAAAGAGAGAGAAATTCTTACACAATGCGTTCAGGGGCTGTGATGCAACCTGGATTGACCATATCTAGACGCACAGCTGGATGAGACATAAGGGTGGACACTCTTGGGGCTGAGAGGTTTGGTGAGGTTGGGTGAGCAAACGCAGACCCTTTAAAGGAATACTGCGTGGTACCCATCGCATGGGTCCCAAATCTCCAGCTTCAAGGG
Organism: Balaenoptera borealis; assembly: GCF_965194805.1. Taxonomy (NCBI): domain Eukaryota; kingdom Metazoa; phylum Chordata; class Mammalia; order Artiodactyla; family Balaenopteridae; genus Balaenoptera; species Balaenoptera borealis. The sequence goes on from NW_028123340.1 coordinate 270,997, forward strand.
CATCTTCCTACATCAAAAACATGCATGAGAAACCCAGAAGATGGTACACCGTGTGATGGGGAAAGGTTTCTAAAACGCACCTCATTTCTCAACTCCTTGTGCCCGGGTTCGCCATTCCAGCTGCTTTACTAGCAAGCTCCCTACTTGGAGCATCAGCACCTTTAACCTCCTGTTCCATGCAGGTTGCAATTTGTCCTGAGGATAAACGGGAAGACGTGGAACCAACGAGAGACTAGCTCTTGGTGTTGGGACAGGCACAGGTCACTCTATTTTCCCATCAGAAAGAAGAATTAACCACAGGCTCAGCCTGCCCCCCAGAACCAGAACAGGGCCTGAAGCCATTCTGCGATTTTGCGGCCAGCTCCCATAAAAACGAGTTGTAAAATGGAGGTTCAGGGCACTGCAATTCACAAACCTGCAGAGTTATTAATGATAACTCTCGTCCACAAATATATTGAGGGAAGGCAAAGAAGAGGATTTGAAATCAAGGCAGAATTGCAGGAAACAGATTTCAGGAGGTAGATTCGAATCGCCTTTAAAGCACATGAAAAGCGGCAAAACGTTGACAATGATGCCCTTGGCCAAAAAGGGCGTATGCGTTTTTTCCTGAATATATTCAGGAAAAAACGCATACGCCCTTTTTGGCCAACCAAGCCACCTGGAAAGGCAAATCAGCGCTACAAAGAAGTCTCGCTTCCCATCGGTCAAAAGGGCCATGCTGAAAAAAGTGTCAAAACCAGAAATGCAGGACAGGCCATGGAGAAATGGGAGCCTTGCTACACTGATGGGCGGGATGTAAATTGCCAAGAGCCACTCTGGAGAAGTGTCCGGTGAGTCCTGAAACATCTGAAAAACACAGCTTAGAGAGCATAGGGCACTTCCACTCATGGGGGTATAAATTGGGAAAATGAAAAATCAGCAAGACACAAGCACCCCAAAGTTTAGGGCTGCTCTGTTGACCAGGACCTCCACTTCATTCCACCTTAAATATCCCAGGAAAGAGAAAAATGGATAAAGAAGTTGTGGTCCTTATGTACATTGGAATATCACTCAGCCAGGAAATCAATGTCGTAAGGTTAGTAGCAGCATGATGAGTGGATTTAGGTACGACGATTCTAAGTGAAATAAGTCACACAGAAAAGGACACTTCTCATAAGGTATCACTGATAGAGGGAATGTAAAAACCGTTACACTTGAACTGAATTACAAAACAGAACAGAGTCACACATGCAGAAAACACACTATGGCTGCTTAACGGGAAAGGTGAGGTGGGGTGATACATAAAACAAGGGTATCAAATTAGCTCAGATACCGTTCCATAAACCCAATATGTAATAGACAAGACCTACTCCTTGCTCAGAGAACTGGACTCAACACGCCCTATTCACCGCACAAGAATATATCTGACTAATAATAATCGTAAAACCTATGTATTGATATCTCTCTGTTAGTGTGTCAAGTGGGTGTAAAGCGGCATAAACACAGCAGTGAAAAGCAGCTAAACCCCATTATAAAAATAAATTACTTTGAAACACCCATGAAACACAGACAGTGAAAGAGAGAGAAATTCTTACACAATGCGTTCAGGGGCTGTGATGCAACCTGGATTGACCATATCTAGACGCACAGCTGGATGAGACATAAGGGTGGACACTCTTGGGGCTGAGAGGTTTGGTGAGGTTGGGTGAGCAAACGCAGACCCTTTAAAGGAATACTGCGTGGTACCCATCGCATGGGTCCCAAATCTCCAGGTTCAAGGGCATCTTCCTACATCAAAAACATGCATGAGAAACCCAGAAGATGGTACACCGTGTGATGGGGAAAGGTTTCTAAAACGCACCTCATTTCTCATCTCCTTGTGCCCGGGTTCGCCATTCCAGCCGCTTTACTAGCAAGCTCCCTACTTGGAGCATCAGCACCTTTAACCTCCTGTTCCATGCAGGTTGCAATTTGTCCTGAGGATAAACGGGAAGACGTGGAACCAACGAGAGACTAGCTCTTGGTGTTGGGACAGGCACAGGTCACTCTATTTTCCCATCAGAAAGAAGAATTAACCACAGGCTCAGCCTGCCCCCCGGAACCAGAACAGGGCCTGAAGCCATTCTGCGATTTTGCGGCCAGCTCCCATAAAAACGAGTTGTAAAATGGAGGTTCAGGGCACTGCAATTCACAAACCTGCAGAGTTATTAATGATAACTCTCGTCCACAAATATATTGAGGGAAGGCAAAGAAGAGGATTTGAAATCAAGGCAGAATTGCAGGAAACAGATTTCAGGAGGTAGATTCGAATCGCCTTTAAAGCACATGAAAAGCGGCAAAACGTTGACAATGATGCCCTTGGCCAAAAAGGGCGTATGCGTTTTTTCCTGAATATATTCAGGAAAAAACGCATACGCCCTTTTTGGCCAACCAAGCCACCTGGAAAGGCAAATCAGCGCTACAAAGAAGTCTCGCTTCCCATCGGTCAAAAGGGCCATGCTGAAAAAAGTGTCAAAACCAGAAATGCAGGACAGGCCATGGAGAAATGGGAGCCTTGCTACACTGATGGGCGGGATGTAAATTGCCAAGAGCCACTCTGGAGAAGTGTCCGGTGAGTCCTGAAACATCTGAAAAACACAGCTTAGAGAGCATAGGGCACTTCCACTCATGGGGGTATAAATTGGGAAAATTAAAAATCAGCAAGACACAAGCACCCCAAAGTTTAGGGCTGCTCTGTTGACCAGGACCTCCACTTCATTCCACCTTAAATATCCCAGGAAAGAGAAAAATGGATAAAGAAGTTGTGGTCCTTATGTACATTGGAATATCACTCAGCCAGGAAATCAATGTCGTAAGGTTAGTAGCAGCATGATGAGTGGATTTAGGTACGACGATTCTAAGTGAAATAAGTCACACAGAAAAGGACACTTCTCATAAGGTATCACTGATAGAGGGAATGTAAAAACCGTTACACTTGAACTGAATTACAAAACAGAACAGAGTCACACATGCAGAAAACACACTATGGCTGCTTAACGGGAAAGGTGAGGTGGGGTGATACATAAAACAAGGGTATCAAATTAGCTCAGATACCGTTCCATAAACCCAATATGTAATAGACAAGACCTACTCCTTGCTCAGAGAACTGGACTCAACACGCCCTATTCACCGCACAAGAATATATCTGACTAATAATAATCGTAAAACCTATGTATTGATATCTCTCTGTTAGTGTGTCAAGTGGGTGTAAAGCGGCATAAACACAGCAGTGAAAAGCAGCTAAACCCCATTATAAAAATAAATTACTTTGAAACACCCATGAAACAAAGACAGTGAAAGAGAGAGAAATTCTTACACAATGCGTTCAGGGGCTGTGATGCAACCTGGATTGACCATATCTAGACGCACAGCTGGATGAGACATAAGGGTGGACACTCTTGGGGCTGAGAGGTTTGGTGAGGTTGGGTGAGCAAACGCAGACCCTTTAAAGGAATACTGCGTGGTACCCATCGCATGGGTCCCAAATCTCCAGGTTCAAGGGCATCTTCCTACATCAAAAACATGCATGAGAAACCCAGAAGATGGTACACCGTGTGATGGGGAAAGGTTTCTAAAACGCACCTCATTTCTAAACTCCTTGTGCCCGGGTTCGCCATTCCAGCCGCTTTACTAGCAAGCTCCCTACTTGGAGCATCAGCACCTTTAACCTCCTGTTCCATACAGGTTGCAATTTGTCCTGAGGATAAACGGGAAGACGTGGAACCAACGAGAGACTAGCTCTTGGTGTTGGGACAGGCACAGGTCACTCTATTTTCCCATCAGAAAGAAGAATTAACCACAGGCTCAGCCTGCCCCCCGGAACCAGAACAGGGCCTGAAGCCATTCTGCGATTTTGCGGCCAGCTCCCATAAAAACGAGTTGTAAAATGGAGGTTCAGGGCACTGCAATTCACAAACCTGCAGAGTTATAAATGATAACTCTCGTCCACAAATATATTGAGGGAAGGCAAAGAAGAGGATTTGAAATCAAGGCAGAATTGCAGGAAACAGATTTCAGGAGGTAGATACGAATCGCCTTTAAAGCACATGAAAAGCGGCAAAACGTTGACAATGATGCCCTTGGCCAAAAAGGGCGTATGCGTTTTTTCCTGAATATATTCAGGAAAAAACGCATACGCCCTTTTTGGCCAACCAAGCCACCTGGAAAGGCAAATCAGCGCTACAAAGAAGTCTCGCTTCCCATCGGTCAAAAGGGCCATGCTGAAAAAAGTGTCAAAACCAGAAATGCAGGACAGGCCATGGAGAAATGGGAGCCTTGCTACACTGATGGGCGGGATGTAAATTGCCAAGAGCCACTCTGGAGAAGTGTCCGGTGAGTCCTGAAACATCTGAAAAACAAAGCTTAGAGAGCATAGGGCACTTCCACTCATGGGGGTATAAATTGGGAAAATTAAAAATCAGCAAGACACAAGCACCCCAAAGTTTAGGGCTGCTCTGTTGACCAGGACCTCCACTTCATTCCACCATAAATATCCCAGGAAAGAGAAAAATGGATAAAGAAGTTGTGGTCCTTATGTACATTGGAATATCACTCAGCCAGGAAATCAATGTCGTAAGGTTAGTAGCAGCATGATGAGTGGATTTAGGTACGACGATTCTAAGTGAAATAAGTCACACAGAAAAGGAAACTTCTCATAAGGTATCACTGATAGAGGGAATGTAAAAACCGTTACACTTGAACTGAATTACAAAACAGAACAGAGTCACACATGCAGAAAACACACTATGGCTGCTTAACGGGAAAGGTGAGGTGGGGTGATACATAAAACAAGGGTATCAAATTAGCTCAGATACCGTTCCATAAACCCAATATGTAATAGACAAGACCTACTCCTTGCTCAGAGAACTGGACTCAACACGCCCTATTCACCGCACAAGAATATATCTGACTAATAATAATCGTAAAACCTATGTATTGATATCTCTCTGTTAGTGTGTCAAGTGGGTGTAAAGCGGCATAAACACAGCAGTGAAAAGCAGCTAAACCCCATTATAAAAATAAATTACTTTGAAACACCCATGAAACACAGACAGTGAAAGAGAGAGAAATTCTTACACAATGCGTTCAGGGGCTGTGATGCAACCTGGATTGACCATATCTAGACGCACAGCTGGATGAGACATAAGGGTGGACACTCTTGGGGCTGAGAGGTTTGGTGAGGTTGGGTGAGCAAACGCAGACCCTTTAAAGGAATACTGCGTGGTACCCATCGCATGGGTCCCAAATCTCCAGGTTCAAGGGCATCTTCCTACATCAAAAACATGCATGAGAAACCGAGAAGATGGTACACCGTGTGATGGGGAAAGGTTTCTAAAACGCACCTCATTTCTCATCTCCTTGTGCCCGGGTTCGCCATTCCAGCCGCTTTACTAGCAAGCTCCCTACTTGGAGCATCAGCACCTTTAACCTCCTGTTCCATGCAGGTTGCAATTTGTCCTGAGGATAAACGGGAAGACGTGGAACCAACGAGAGACTAGCTCTTGGTGTTGGGACAGGCACAGGTCACTCTATTTTCCCATCAGAAAGAAGAATTAACCACAGGCTCAGCCTGCCCCCCGGAACCAGAACAGGGCCTGAAGCCATTCTGCGATTTTGCGGCCAGCTCCCATAAAAACGAGTTGTAAAATGGAGGTTCAGGGCACTGCAATTCACAAACCTACAGAGTTATAAATGATAACTCTCGTCCACAAATATATTGAGGGAAGGCAAAGAAGAGGATTTGAAATCAAGGCAGAATTGCAGGAAACAGATTTCAGGAGGTAGATACGAATCGCCTTTAAAGCACATGAAAAGCGGCAAAACGTTGAGAATGATGCCCTTGGCCAAAAAGGGCGTATGCGTTTTTTCCTGAATATATTCAGGAAAAAACGCATACGCCCTTTTTGGCCAACCAAGCCACCTGGAAAGGCAAATCAGCGCTACAAAGAAGTCTCGCTTCCCATCGGTCAAAAGGGCCATGCTGAAAAAAGTGTCAAAACCAGAAATGCAGGACAGGCCATGGAGAAATGGGAGCCTTGCTACACTGATGGGCGGGATGTAAATTGCCAAGAGCCACTCTGGAGAAGTGTCCGGTGAGTCCTGAAACATCTGAAAAACACAGCTTAGAGAGCATAGGGCACTTCCACTCATGGGGGTATAAATTGGGAAAATTAAAAATCAGCAAGACACAAGCACCCCAAAGTTTAGGGCTGCTCTGTTGACCAGGACCTCCACTTCATTCCACCTTAAATATCCCAGGAAAGAGAAAAATGGATAAAGAAGTTGTGGTCCTTATGTACATTGGAATATCACTCAGCCAGGAAATCAATGTCGTAAGGTTAGTAGCAGCATGATGAGTGGATTTAGGTACGACGATTCTAAGTGAAATAAGTCACACAGAAAAGGACACTTCTCATAAGGTATCACTGATAGAGGGAATGTAAAAACCGTTACACTTGAACTGAATTACAAAACAGAACAGAGTCACACATGCAGAAAACACACTATGGCTGCTTAACGGGAAAGGTGAGGTGGGGTGATACATAAAACAAGGGTATCAAATTAGCTCAGATACCGTTCCATAAACCCAATATGTAATAGACAAGACCTACTCCTTGCTCAGAGAACTGGACTCAACACGCCCTATTCACCGCACAAGAATATATCTGACTAATAATAATCGTAAAACCTATGTATTGATATCTCTCTGTTAGTGTGTCAAGTGGGTGTAAAGCGGCATAAACACAGCAGTGAAAAGCAGCTAAACCCCATTATAAAAATAAATTACTTTGAAACACCCATGAAACACAGACAGTGAAAGAGAGAGAAATTCTTACACAATGCGTTCAGGGGCTGTGATGCAACCTGGATTGACCATATCTAGACGCACAGCTGGATGAGACATAAGGGTGGACACTCTTGGGGCTGAGAGGTTTGGTGAGGTTGGGTGAGCAAACGCAGACCCTTTAAAGGAATACTGCGTGGTACCCATCGCATGGGTCCCAAATCTCCAGGTTCAAGGGCATCTTCCTACATCAAAAACATGCATGAGAAACCCAGAAGATGGTACACCGTGTGATGGGGAAAGGTTTCTAAAACGCACCTCATTTCTCATCTCCTTGTGCCCGGGTTCGCCATTCCAGCCGCTTTACTAGCAAGCTCCCTACTTGGAGCATCAGCACCTTTAACCTCCTGTTCCATGCAGGTTGCAATTTGTCCTGAGGATAAACGGGAAGACGTGGAACCAACGAGAGACTAGCTCTTGGTGTTGGGACAGGCACAGGTCACTCTATTTTCCCATCAGAAAGAAGAATTAACCACAGGCTCAGCCTGCCCCCCGGAACCAGAACAGGGCCTGAAGCCATTCTGCGATTTTGCGGCCAGCTCCCATAAAAACGAGTTGTAAAATGGAGGTTCAGGGCACTGCAATTCACAAACCTGCAGAGTTATAAATGATAACTCCCGTCCACAAATATATTGAGGGAAGGCAAAGAAGAGGATTTGAAATCAAGGCAGAATTGCAGGAAACAGATTTCAGGAGGTAGATTCGAATCGCCTTTAAAGCACATGAAAAGCGGCAAAACGTTGACAATGATGCCCTTGGCCAAAAAGGGCGTATGCGTTTTTTCCTGAATATATTCAGGAAAAAACGCATACGCCCTTTTTGGCCAACCAAGCCACCTGGAAAGGCAAATCAGCGCTACAAAGAAGTCTCGCTTCCCATCGGTCAAAAGGGCCATGCTGAAAAAAGTGTCAAAACCAGAAATGCAGGACAGGCCATGGAGAAATGGGAGCCTTGCTACACTGATGGGCGGGATGTAAATTGCCAAGAGCCACTCTGGAGAAGTGTCCGGTGAGTCCTGAAACATCTGAAAAACACAGCTTAGAGAGCATAGGGCACTTCCACTCATGGGGGTATAAATTGGGAAAATTAAAAATCAGCAAGACACAAGCACCCCAAAGTTTAGGGCTGCTCTGTTGACCAGGACCTCCACTTCATTCCACCATAAATATCCCAGGAAAGAGAAAAATGGATAAAGAAGTTGTGGTCCTTATGTACATTGGAATATCACTCAGCCAGGAAATCAATGTCGTAAGGTTAGTAGCAGCATGATGAGTGGATTTAGGTACGACGATTCTAAGTGAAATAAGTCACACAGAAAAGGACACTTCTCATAAGGTATCACTGATAGAGGGAATGTAAAAACCGTTACACTTGAACTGAATTACAAAACAGAACAGAGTCACACATGCAGAAAACACACTATGGCTGCTTAACGGGAAAGGTGAGGTGGGGTGATACATAAAACAAGGGTATCAAATTAGCTCAGATACCGTTCCATAAACCCAATATGTAATAGACAAGACCTACTCCTTGCTCAGAGAACTGGACTCAACACGCCCTATTCACCGCACAAGAATATATCTGACTAATAATAATCGTAAAACCTATGTATTGATATCTCTCTGTTAGTGTGTCAAGTGGGTGTAAAGCGGCATAAACACAGCAGTGAAAAGCAGCTAAACCCCATTATAAAAATAAATTACTTTGAAACACCCATGAAACAAAGACAGTGAAAGAGAGAGAAATTCTTACACAATGCGTTCAGGGGCTGTGATGCAACCTGGATTGACCATATCTAGACGCACAGCTGGATGAGACATAAGGGTGGACACTCTTGGGGCTGAGAGGTTTGGTGAGGTTGGGTGAGCAAACGCAGACCCTTTAAAGGAATACTGCGTGGTACCCATCGCATGGGTCCCAAATCTCCAGGTTCAAGGGCATCTTCCTACATCAAAAACATGCATGAGAAACCCAGAAGATGGTACACCGTGTGATGGGGAAAGGTTTCTAAAACGCACCTCATTTCTAAACTCCTTGTGCCCGGGTTCGCCATTCCAGCCGCTTTACTAGCAAGCTCCCTACTTGGAGCATCAGCACCTTTAACCTCCTGTTCCATACAGGTTGCAATTTGTCCTGAGGATAAACGGGAAGACGTGGAACCAACGAGAGACTAGCTCTTGGTGTTGGGACAGGCACAGGTCACTCTATTTTCCCATCAGAAAGAAGAATTAACCACAGGCTCAGCCTGCCCCCCGGAACCAGAACAGGGCCTGAAGCCATTCTGCGATTTTGCGGCCAGCTCCCATAAAAACGAGTTGTAAAATGGAGGTTCAGGGCACTGCAATTCACAAACCTGCAGAGTTATAAATGATAACTCTCGTCCACAAATATATTGAGGGAAGGCAAAGAAGAGGATTTGAAATCAAGGCAGAATTGCAGGAAACAGATTTCAGGAGGTAGATACGAATCGCCTTTAAAGCACATGAAAAGCGGCAAAACGTTGACAATGATGCCCTTGGCCAAAAAGGGCGTATGCGTTTTTTCCTGAATATATTCAGGAAAAAACGCATACGCCCTTTTTGGCCAACCAAGCCACCTGGAAAGGCAAATCAGCGCTACAAAGAAGTCTCGCTTCCCATCGGTCAAAAGGGCCATGCTGAAAAAAGTGTCAAAACCAGAAATGCAGGACAGGCCATGGAGAAATGGGAGCCTTGCTACACTGATGGGCGGGATGTAAATTGCCAAGAGCCACTCTGGAGAAGTGTCCGGTGAGTCCTGAAACATCTGAAAAACAAAGCTGAGAGAGCATAGGGCACTTCCACTCATGGGGGTATAAATTGGGAAAATTAAAAATCAGCAAGACACAAGCACCCCAAAGTTTAGGGCTGCTCTGTTGACCAGGACCTCCACTTCATTCCACCATAAATATCCCAGGAAAGAGAAAAATGGATAAAGAAGTTGTGGTCCTTATGTACATTGGAATATCACTCAGCCAGGAAATCAATGTCGTAAGGTTAGTAGCAGCATGATGAGTGGATTTAGGTACGACGATTCTAAGTGAAATAAGTCACACAGAAAAGGAAACTTCTCATAAGGTATCACTGATAGAGGGAATGTAAAAACCGTTACACTTGAACTGAATTACAAAACAGAACAGAGTCACACATGCAGAAAACACACTATGGCTGCTTAACGGGAAAGGTGAGGTGGGGTGATACATAAAACAAGGGTATCAAATTAGCTCAGATACCGTTCCATAAACCCAATATGTAATAGACAAGACCTACTCCTTGCTCAGAGAACTGGACTCAACACGCCCTATTCACCGCACAAGAATATATCTGACTAATAATAATCGTAAAACCTATGTATTGATATCTCTCTGTTAGTGTGTCAAGTGGGTGTAAAGCGGCATAAACACAGCAGTGAAAAGCAGCTAAACCCCATTATAAAAATAAATTACTTTGAAACACCCATGAAACACAGACAGTGAAAGAGAGAGAAATTCTTACACAATGCGTTCAGGGGCTGTGATGCAACCTGGATTGACCATATCTAGACGCACAGCTGGATGAGACATAAGGGTGGACACTCTTGGGGCTGAGAGGTTTGGTGAGGTTGGGTGAGCAAACGCAGACCCTTTAAAGGAATACTGCGTGGTACCCATCGCATGGGTCCCAAATCTCCAGGTTCAAGGGCATCTTCCTACATCAAAAACATGCATGAGAAACCCAGAAGATGGTACACCGTGTGATGGGGAAAGGTTTCTAAAACGCACCTCATTTCTCATCTCCTTGTGCCCGGGTTCGCCATTCCAGCCGCTTTACTAGCAAGCTCCCTACTTGGAGCATCAGCACCTTTAACCTCCTGTTCCATGCAGGTTGCAATTTGTCCTGAGGATAAACGGGAAGACGTGGAACCAACGAGAGACTAGCTCTTGGTGTTGGGACAGGCACAGGTCACTCTATTTTCCCATCAGAAAGAAGAATTAACCACAGGCTCAGCCTGCCCCCCGGAACCAGAACAGGGCCTGAAGCCATTCTGCGATTTTGCGGCCAGCTCCCATAAAAACGAGTTGTAAAATGGAGGTTCAGGGCACTGCAATTCACAAACCTGCAGAGTTATAAATGATAACTCCCGTCCACAAATATATTGAGGGAAGGCAAAGAAGAGGATTTGAAATCAAGGCAGAATTGCAGGAAACAGATTTCAGGAGGTAGATACGAATCGCCTTTAAAGCACATGAAAAGCGGCAAAACGTTGACAATGATGCCCTTGGCCAAAAAGGGCGTATGCGTTTTTTCCTGAATATATTCAGGAAAAAACGCATACGCCCTTTTTGGCCAACCAAGCCACCTGGAAAGGCAAATCAGCGCTACAAAGAAGTCTCGCTTCCCATCGGTCAAAAGGGCCATGCTGAAAAAAGTGTCAAAACCAGAAATGCAGGACAGGCCATGGAGAAATGGGAGCCTTGCTACACTGATGGGCGGGATGTAAATTGCCAGGACCACTCTGGAGAAGTGTCCGGTGAGTCCTGAAACATCTGAAAAACACAGCTTAGAGAGCATAGGGCACTTCCACTCATGGGGGTATAAATTGGGAAAATGAAAAATCAGCAAGACACAAGCACCCCAAAGTTTAGGGCTGCTCTGTTGACCAGGACCTCCACTTCATTCCACCTTAAATATCCCAGGAAAGAGAAAAATGGATAAAGAAGTTGTGGTCCTTATGTACAATGGAATATCACTCAGCCATGAAATCAATGTCGTAAGGTAAGTAGCAGCATGATGAGTGGATTTAGGTACGACGATTCTAAGTGAAATAAGTCACACAGAAAAGGACACTTCTCATAAGGTATCACTGATAGAGGGAATGTAAAAACCGTTACACTTGAACTGAATTACAAAACAGAACAGAGTCACACATGCAGAAAACACACTATGGCTGCTTAACGGGAAAGGTGAGGTGGGGTGATACATAAAACAAGGGTATCAAATTAGCTCAGATACCGTTCCATAAACCCAATATGTAATAGACAAGACCTACTCCTTGCTCAGAGAACTGGACTCAACACGCCCTATTCACCGCACAAGAATATATCTGACTAATAATAATCGTAAAACCTATGTATTGATATCTCTCTGTTAGTGTGTCAAGTGGGTGTAAAGCGGCATAAACACAGCAGTGAAAAGCAGCTAAACCCCATTATAAAAATAAATTACTTTGAAACACCCATGAAACAAAGACAGTGAAAGAGAGAGAAATTCTTACACAATGCGTTCAGGGGCTGTGATGCAACCTGGATTGACCATATCTAGACGCACAGCTGGATGAGACATAAGGGTGGACACTCTTGGGGCTGAGAGGTTTGGTGAGGTTGGGTGAGCAAACGCAGACCCTTTAAAGGAATACTGCGTGGTACCCATCGCATGGGTCCCAAATCTCCAGGTTCAAGGGCATCTTCCTACATCAAAAACATGCATGAGAAACCCAGAAGATGGTACACCGTGTGATGGGGAAAGGTTTCTAAAACGCACCTCATTTCTCAACTCCTTGTGCCCGGGTTCGCCATTCCAGCCGCTTTACTAGCAAGCTCCCTACTTGGAGCATCAGCACCTTTAACCTCCTGTTCCATACAGGTTGCAATTTGTCCTGAGGATAAACGGGAAGACGTGGAACCAACGAGAGACTAGCTCTTGGTGTTGGGACAGGCACAGGTCACTCTATTTTCCCATCAGAAAGAAGAATTAACCACAGGCTCAGCCTGCCCCCCGGAACCAGAACAGGGCCTGAAGCCATTCTGCGATTTTGCGGCCAGCTCCCATAAAAACGAGTTGTAAAATGGAGGTTCAGGGCACTGCAATTCACAAACCTGCAGAGTTATAAATGATAACTCTCGTCCACAAATATATTGAGGGAAGGCAAAGAAGAGGATTTGAAATCAAGGCAGAATTGCAGGAAACAGATTTCAGGAGGTAGATACGAATCGCCTTTAAAGCACATGAAAAGCGGCAAAACGTTGACAATGATGCCCTTGGCCAAAAAGGGCGTATGCGTTTTTTCCTGAATATATTCAGGAAAAAACGCATACGCCCTTTTTGGCCAACCAAGCCACCTGGAAAGGCAAATCAGCGCTACAAAGAAGTCTCGCTTCCCATCGGTCAAAAGGGCCATGCTGAAAAAAGTGTCAAAACCAGAAATGCAGGACAGGCCATGGAGAAATGGGAGCCTTGCTACACTGATGGGCGGGATGTAAATTGCCAAGAGCCACTCTGGAGAAGTGTCCGGTGAGTCCTGAAACATCTGAAAAACAAAGCTTAGAGAGCATAGGGCACTTCCACTCATGGGGGTATAAATTGGGAAAATTAAAAATCAGCAAGACACAAGCACCCCAAAGTTTAGGGCTGCTCTGTTGACCAGGACCTCCACTTCATTCCACCATAAATATCCCAGGAAAGAGAAAAATGGATAAAGAAGTTGTGGTCCTTATGTACATTGGAATATCACTCAGCCAGGAAATCAATGTCGTAAGGTTAGTAGCAGCATGATGAGTGGATTTAGGTACGACGATTCTAAGTGAAATAAGTCACACAGAAAAGGACACTTCTCATAAGGTATCACTGATAGAGGGAATGTAAAAACCGTTACACTTGAACTGAATTACAAAACAGAACAGAGTCACACATGCAGAAAACACACTATGGCTGCTTAACGGGAAAGGTGAGGTGGGGTGATACATAAAACAAGGGTATCAAATTAGCTCAGATACCGTTCCATAAACCCAATATGTAATAGACAAGACCTACTCCTTGCTCAGAGAACTGGACTCAACACGCCCTATTCACCGCACAAGAATATATCTGACTAATAATAATCGTAAAACCTATGTATTGATATCTCTCTGTTAGTGTGTCAAGTGGGTGTAAAGCGGCATAAACACAGCAGTGAAAAGCAGCTAAACCCCATTATAAAAATAAATTACTTTGAAACACCCATGAAACACAGACAGTGAAAGAGAGAGAAATTCTTACACAATGCGTTCAGGGGCTGTGATGCAACCTGGATTGACCATATCTAGACGCACAGCTGGATGAGACATAAGGGTGGACACTCTTGGGGCTGAGAGGTTTGGTGAGGTTGGGTGAGCAAACGCAGACCCTTTAAAGGAATACTGCGTGGTACCCATCGCATGGGTCCCAAATCTCCAGGTTCAAGGGCATCTTCCTACATCAAAAACATGCATGAGAAACCCAGAAGATGGTACACCGTGTGATGGGGAAAGGTTTCTAAAACGCACCTCATTTCTCATCTCCTTGTGCCCGGGTTCGCCATTCCAGCCGCTTTACTAGCAAGCTCCCTACTTGGAGCATCAGCACCTTTAACCTCCTGTTCCATGCAGGTTGCAATTTGTCCTGAGGATAAACGGGAAGACGTGGAACCAACGAGAGACTAGCTCTTGGTGTTGGGACAGGCACAGGTCACTCTATTTTCCCATCAGAAAGAAGAATTAACCACAGGCTCAGCCTGCCCCCCGGAACCAGAACAGGGCCTGAAGCCATTCTGCGATTTTGCGGCCAGCTCCCATAAAAACGAGCTGTAAAATGGAGGTTCAGGGCACTGCAATTCACAAACCTGCAGAGTTATAAATGATAACTCCCGTCCACAAATATATTGAGGGAAGGCAAAGAAGAGGATTTGAAATCAAGGCAGAATTGCAGGAAACAGATTTCAGGAGGTAGATACGAATCGCCTTTAAAGCACATGAAAAGCGGCAAAACGTTGACAATGATGCCCTTGGCCAAAAAGGGCGTATGCGTTTTTTCCTGAATATATTCAGGAAAAAACGCATACGCCCTTTTTGGCCAACCAAGCCACCTGGAAAGGCAAATCAGCGCTACAAAGAAGTCTCGCTTCCCATCGGTCAAAAGGGCCATGCTGAAAAAAGTGTCAAAACCAGAAATGCAGGACAGGCCATGGAGAAATGGGAGCCTTGCTACACTGATGGGCGGGATGTAAATTGCCAGGACCACTCTGGAGAAGTGTCCGGTGAGTCCTGAAACATCTGAAAAACACAGCTTAGAGAGCATAGGGCACTTCCACTCATGGGGGTATAAATTGGGAAAATGAAAAATCAGCAAGACACAAGCACCCCAAAGTTTAGGGCTGCTCTGTTGACCAGGACCTCCACTTCATTCCACCTTAAATATCCCAGGAAAGAGAAAAATGGATAAAGAAGTTGTGGTCCTTATGTACAATGGAATATCACTCAGCCATGAAATCAATGTCGTAAGGTAAGTAGCAGCATGATGAGTGGATTTAGGTACGACGATTCTAAGTGAAATAAGTCACACAGAAAAGGACACTTCTCATAAGGTATCACTGATAGAGGGAATGTAAAAACCGTTACACTTGAACTGAATTACAAAACAGAACAGAGTCACACATGCAGAAAACACACTATGGCTGCTTAACGGGAAAGGTGAGGTGGGGTGATACATAAAACAAGGGTATCAAATTAGCTCAGATACCGTTCCATAAACCCAATATGTAATAGACAAGACCTACTCCTTGCTCAGAGAACTGGACTCAACACGCCCTATTCACCGCACAAGAATATATCTGACTAATAATAATCGTAAAACCTATGTATTGATATCTCTCTGTTAGTGTGTCAAGTGGGTGTAAAGCGGCATAAACACAGCAGTGAAAAGCAGCTAAACCCCATTATAAAAATAAATTACTTTGAAACACCCATGAAACAAAGACAGTGAAAGAGAGAGAAATTCTTACACAATGCGTTCAGGGGCTGTGATGCAACCTGGATTGACCATATCTAGACGCACAGCTGGATGAGACATAAGGGTGGACACTCTTGGGGCTGAGAGGTTTGGTGAGGTTGGGTGAGCAAACGCAGACCCTTTAAAGGAATACTGCGTGGTACCCATCGCATGGGTCCCAAATCTCCAGGTTCAAGGGCATCTTCCTACATCAAAAACATGCATGAGAAACCCAGAAGATGGTACACCGTGTGATGGGGAAAGGTTTCTAAAACGCACCTCATTTCTCAACTCCTTGTGCCCGGGTTCGCCATTCCAGCTGCTTTACTAGCAAGCTCCCTACTTGGAGCATCAGCACCTTTAACCTCCTGTTCCATGCAGGTTGCAATTTGTCCTGAGGATAAACGGGAAGACGTGGAACCAACGAGAGACTAGCTCTTGGTGTTGGGACAGGCACAGGTCACTCTATTTTCCCATCAGAAAGAATTAACCACAGGCTCAGCCTGCCCCCCAGAACCAGAACAGGGCCTGAAGCCATTCTGCGATTTTGCGGCCAGCTCCCATAAAAACGAGTTGTAAAATGGAGGTTCAGGGCACTGCAATTCACAAACCTGCAGAGTTATTAATGATAACTCTCGTCCACAAATATATTGAGGGAAGGCAAAGAAGAGGATTTGAAATCAAGGCAGAATTGCAGGAAACAGATTTCAGGAGGTAGATTCGAATCGCCTTTAAAGCACATGAAAAGCGGCAAAACGTTGACAATGATGCCCTTGGCCAAAAAGGGCGTATGCGTTTTTTCCTGAATATATTCAGGAAAAAACGCATACGCCCTTTTTGGCCAACCAAGCCACCTGGAAAGGCAAATCAGCGCTACAAAGAAGTCTCGCTTCCCATCGGTCAAAAGGGCCATGCTGAAAAAAGTGTCAAAACCAGAAATGCAGGACAGGCCATGGAGAAATGGGAGCCTTGCTACACTGATGGGCGGGATGTAAATTGCCAAGAGCCACTCTGGAGAAGTGTCCGGTGAGTCCTGAAACATCTGAAAAACACAGCTTAGAGAGCATAGGGCACTTCCACTCATGGGGGTATAAATTGGGAAAATTAAAAATCAGCAAGACACAAGCACCCCAAAGTTTAGGGCTGCTCTGTTGACCAGGACCTCCACTTCATTCCACCTTAAATATCCCAGGAAAGAGAAAAATGGATAAAGAAGTTGTGGTCCTTATGTACATTGGAATATCACTCAGCCAGGAAATCAATGTCGTAAGGTTAGTAGCAGCATGATGAGTGGATTTAGGTACGACGATTCTAAGTGAAATAAGTCACACAGAAAAGGACACTTCTCATAAGGTATCACTGATAGAGGGAATGTAAAAACCGTTACACTTGAACTGAATTACAAAACAGAACAGAGTCACACATGCAGAAAACACACTATGGCTGCTTAACGGGAAAGGTGAGGTGGGGTGATACATAAAACAAGGGTATCAAATTAGCTCAGATACCGTTCCATAAACCCAATATGTAATAGACAAGACCTACTCCTTGCTCAGAGAACTGGACTCAACACGCCCTATTCACCGCACAAGAATATATCTGACTAATAATAATCGTAAAACCTATGTATTGATATCTCTCTGTTAGTGTGTCAAGTGGGTGTAAAGCGGCATAAACACAGCAGTGAAAAGCAGCTAAACCCCATTATAAAAATAAATTACTTTGAAACACCCATGAAACAAAGACAGTGAAAGAGAGAGAAATTCTTACACAATGCGTTCAGGGGCTGTGATGCAACCTGGATTGACCATATCTAGACGCACAGCTGGATGAGACATAAGGGTGGACACTCTTGGGGCTGAGAGGTTTGGTGAGGTTGGGTGAGCAAACGCAGACCCTTTAAAGGAATACTGCGTGGTACCCATCGCATGGGTCCCAAATCTCCAGGTTCAAGGGCATCTTCCTACATCAAAAACATGCATGAGAAACCCAGAAGATGGTACACCGTGTGATGGGGAAAGGTTTCTAAAACGCACCTCATTTCTCATCGCCTTGTGCCCGGGTTCGCCATTCCAGCCGCTTTACTAGCAAGCTCCCTACTTGGAGCATCAGCACCTTTAACCTCCTGTTCCATACAGGTTGCAATTTGTCCTGAGGATAAACGGGAAGACGTGGAACCAACGAGAGACTAGCTCTTGGTGTTGGGACAGGCACAGGTCACTCTATTTTCCCATCAGAAAGAAGAATTAACCACAGGCTCAGCCTGCCCCCCGGAACCAGAACAGGGCCTGAAGCCATTCTGCGATTTTGCGGCCAGCTCCCATAAAAACGAGTTGTAAAATGGAGGTTCAGGGCACTGCAATTCACAAACCTGCAGAGTTATAAATGATAACTCTCGTCCACAAATATATTGAGGGAAGGCAAAGAAGAGGATTTGAAATCAAGGCAGAATTGCAGGAAACAGATTTCAGGAGGTAGATACGAATCGCCTTTAAAGCACATGAAAAGCGGCAAAACGTTGACAATGATGCCCTTGGCCAAAAAGGGCGTATGCGTTTTTTCCTGAATATATTCAGGAAAAAACGCATACGCCCTTTTTGGCCAACCAAGCCACCTGGAAAGGCAAATCAGCGCTACAAAGAAGTCTCGCTTCCCATCGGTCAAAAGGGCCATGCTGAAAAAAGTGTCAAAACCAGAAATGCAGGACAGGCCATGGAGAAATGGGAGCCTTGCTACACTGATGGGCGGGATGTAAATTGCCAAGAGCCACTCTGGAGAAGTGTCCGGTGAGTCCTGAAACATCTGAAAAACAAAGCTTAGAGAGCATAGGGCACTTCCACTCATGGGGGTATAAATTGGGAAAATTAAAAATCAGCAAGACACAAGCACCCCAAAGTTTAGGGCTGCTCTGTTGACCAGGACCTCCACTTCATTCCACCATAAATATCCCAGGAAAGAGAAAAATGGATAAAGAAGTTGTGGTCCTTATGTACATTGGAATATCACTCAGCCAGGAAATCAATGTCGTAAGGTTAGTAGCAGCATGATGAGTGGATTTAGGTACGACGATTCTAAGTGAAATAAGTCACACAGAAAAGCACACTTCTCATAAGGTATCACTGAGAGAGGGAATGTAAAAACCGTTACACTTGAACTGAATTACAAAACAGAACAGAGTCACACATGCAGAAAACACACTATGGCTGCTTAACGGGAAAGGTGAGGTGGGGTGATACATAAAACAAGGGTATCAAATTAGCTCAGATACCGTTCCATAAACCCAATATGTAATAGACAAGACCTACTCCTTGCTCAGAGAACTGGACTCAACACGCCCTATTCACCGCACAAGAATATATCTGACTAATAATAATCGTAAAACCTATGTATTGATATCTCTCTGTTAGTGTGTCAAGTGGGTGTAAAGCGGCATAAACACAGCAGTGAAAAGCAGCTAAACCCCATTATAAAAATAAATTACTTTGAAACACCCATGAAACACAGACAGTGAAAGAGAGAGAAATTCTTACACAATGCGTTCAGGGGCTGTGATGCAACCTGGATTGACCATATCTAGACGCACAGCTGGATGAGACATAAGGGTGGACACTCTTGGGGCTGAGAGGTTTGGTGAGGTTGGGTGAGCAAACGCAGACCCTTTAAAGGAATACTGCGTGGTACCCATCGCATGGGTCCCAAATCTCCAGGTTCAAGGGCATCTTCCTACATCAAAAACATGCATGAGAAACCCAGAAGATGGTACACCGTGTGATGGGGAAAGGTTTCTAAAACGCACCTCATTTCTCATCTCCTTGTGCCCGGGTTCGCCATTCCAGCCGCTTTACTAGCAAGCTCCCTACTTGGAGCATCAGCACCTTTAACCTCCTGTTCCATGCAGGTTGCAATTTGTCCTGAGGATAAACGGGAAGACGTGGAACCAACGAGAGACTAGCTCTTGGTGTTGGGACAGGCACAGGTCACTCTATTTTCCCATCAGAAAGAAGAATTAACCACAGGCTCAGCCTGCCCCCCGGAACCAGAACAGGGCCTGAAGCCATTCTGCGATTTTGCGGCCAGCTCCCATAAAAACGAGTTGTAAAATGGAGGTTCAGGGCACTGCAATTCACAAACCTGCAGAGTTATAAATGATAACTCCCGTCCACAAATATATTGAGGGAAGGCAAAGAAGAGGATTTGAAATCAAGGCAGAATTGCAGGAAACAGATTTCAGGAGGTAGATACGAATCGCCTTTAAAGCACATGAAAAGCGGCAAAACGTTGACAATGATGCCCTTGGCCAAAAAGGGCGTATGCGTTTTTTCCTGAATATATTCAGGAAAAAACGCATACGCCCTTTTTGGCCAACCAAGCCACCTGGAAAGGCAAATCAGCGCTACAAAGAAGTCTCGCTTCCCATCGGTCAAAAGGGCCATGCTGAAAAAAGTGTCAAAACCAGAAATGCAGGACAGGCCATGGAGAAATGGGAGCCTTGCTACACTGATGGGCGGGATGTAAATTGCCAGGACCACTCTGGAGAAGTGTCCGGTGAGTCCTGAAACATCTGAAAAACACAGCTTAGAGAGCATAGGGCACTTCCACTCATGGGGGTATAAATTGGGAAAATGAAAAATCAGCAAGACACAAGCACCCCAAAGTTTAGGGCTGCTCTGTTGACCAGGACCTCCACTTCATTCCACCTTAAATATCCCAGGAAAGAGAAAAATGGATAAAGAAGTTGTGGTCCTTATGTACAATGGAATATCACTCAGCCATGAAATCAATGTCGTAAGGTAAGTAGCAGCATGATGAGTGGATTTAGGTACGACGATTCTAAGTGAAATAAGTCACACAGAAAAGGACACTTCTCATAAGGTATCACTGATAGAGGGAATGTAAAAACCGTTACACTTGAACTGAATTACAAAACAGAACAGAGTCACACATGCAGAAAACACACTATGGCTGCTTAACGGGAAAGGTGAGGTGGGGTGATACATAAAACAAGGGTATCAAATTAGCTCAGATACCGTTCCATAAACCCAATATGTAATAGACAAGACCTACTCCTTGCTCAGAGAACTGGACTCAACACGCCCTATTCACCGCACAAGAATATATCTGACTAATAATAATCGTAAAACCTATGTATTGATATCTCTCTGTTAGTGTGTCAAGTGGGTGTAAAGCGGCATAAACACAGCAGTGAAAAGCAGCTAAACCCCATTATAAAAATAAATTACTTTGAAACACCCATGAAACAAAGACAGTGAAAGAGAGAGAAATTCTTACACAATGCGTTCAGGGGCTGTGATGCAACCTGGATTGACCATATCTAGACGCACAGCTGGATGAGACATAAGGGTGGACACTCTTGGGGCTGAGAGGTTTGGTGAGGTTGGGTGAGCAAACGCAGACCCTTTAAAGGAATACTGCGTGGTACCCATCGCATGGGTCCCAAATCTCCAGGTTCAAGGGCATCTTCCTACATCAAAAACATGCATGAGAAACCCAGAAGATGGTACACCGTGTGATGGGGAAAGGTTTCTAAAACGCACCTCATTTCTCAACTCCTTGTGCCCGGGTTCGCCATTCCAGCCGCTTTACTAGCAAGCTCCCTACTTGGAGCATCAGCACCTTTAACCTCCTGTTCCATACAGGTTGCAATTTGTCCTGAGGATAAACGGGAAGACGTGGAACCAACGAGAGACTAGCTCTTGGTGTTGGGACAGGCACAGGTCACTCTATTTTCCCATCAGAAAGAAGAATTAACCACAGGCTCAGCCTGCCCCCCGGAACCAGAACAGGGCCTGAAGCCATTCTGCGATTTTGCGGCCAGCTCCCATAAAAACGAGTTGTAAAATGGAGGTTCAGGGCACTGCAATTCACAAACCTGCAGAGTTATAAATGATAACTCTCGTCCACAAATATATTGAGGGAAGGCAAAGAAGAGGATTTGAAATCAAGGCAGAATTGCAGGAAACAGATTTCAGGAGGTAGATACGAATCGCCTTTAAAGCACATGAAAAGCGGCAAAACGTTGACAATGATGCCCTTGGCCAAAAAGGGCGTATGCGTTTTTTCCTGAATATATTCAGGAAAAAACGCATACGCCCTTTTTGGCCAACCAAGCCACCTGGAAAGGCAAATCAGCGCTACAAAGAAGTCTCGCTTCCCATCGGTCAAAAGGGCCATGCTGAAAAAAGTGTCAAAACCAGAAATGCAGGACAGGCCATGGAGAAATGGGAGCCTTGCTACACTGATGGGCGGGATGTAAATTGCCAAGAGCCACTCTGGAGAAGTGTCCGGTGAGTCCTGAAACATCTGAAAAACACAGCTTAGAGAGCATAGGGCACTTCCACTCATGGGGGTATAAATTGGGAAAATTAAAAATCAGCAAGACACAAGCACCCCAAAGTTTAGGGCTGCTCTGTTGACCAGGACCTCCACTTCATTCCACCATAAATATCCCAGGAAAGAGAAAAATGGATAAAGAAGTTGTGGTCCTTATGTACATTAGAATATCACTCAGCCAGGAAATCAATGTCGTAAGGTTAGTAGCAGCATGATGAGTGGATTTAGGTACGACGATTCTAAGTGAAATAAGTCACACAGAAAAGGAAACTTCTCATAAGGTATCACTGATAGAGGGAATGTAAAAACCGTTATACTTGAACTGAATTACAAAACAGAACAGAGTCACACATGCAGAAAACACACTATGGCTGCTTAACGGGAAAGGTGAGGTGGGGTGATACATAAAACAAGGGTATCAAATTAGCTCAGATACCGTTCCATAAACCCAATATGTAATAGACAAGACCTACTCCTTGCTCAGAGAACTGGACTCAACACGCCCTATTCACCGCACAAGAATATATCTGACTAATAATAATCGTAAAACCTATGTATTGATATCTCTCTGTTAGTGTGTCAAGTGGGTGTAAAGCGGCATAAACACAGCAGTGAAAAGCAGCTAAACCCCATTATAAAAATAAATTACTTTGAAACACCCATGAAACAAAGACAGTGAAAGAGAGAGAAATTCTTACACAATGCGTTCAGGGGCTGTGATGCAACCTGGATTGACCATATCTAGACGCACAGCTGGATGAGACATAAGGGTGGACACTCTTGGGGCTGAGAGGTTTGGTGAGGTTGGGTGAGCAAACGCAGACCCTTTAAAGGAATACTGCGTGATACACATCGCATGGGTCCCAAATCTCCAGGTTCAAGGGCATCTTCCTACATCAAAAACATACATGAGAAACCCAGAAGATGGTACACCGTGTGATGGGGAAAGGTTTCTAAAACGCACCTCATTTCTCATCTCCTTGTGCCCGGGTTCGCCATTCCAGCCGCTTTACTAGCAAGCTCCCTACTTGGAGCATCAGCACCTTTAACCTCCTGTTCCGTACAGTTTGCAATTTGTCCTGAGGATAAACGGGAAGACGTGGAACCAACGAGAGACTAGCTCTTGGTGTTGGGACAGGCACGGGTCACTCTATTTTCCCATCAGAAAGAAGAATTAACCACAGGCTCAGCCTGCCCCCAGGAACCAGAACAGGGCCTGAAGCCATTCTGCGATTTTGCGGCCAGCTCCCATAAAAACGAGTTGTAAAATGGAGGTTCAGGGCACTGCAATTCACAAACCTGCAGAGTTATTAATGATAACTCTCGTCCACAAATATATTGAGGGAAGGCAAAGAAGAGGATTTGAAATCAAGGCAGAATTGCAGGAAACAGATTTCAGGAGGTAGATACGAATCGCCTTTAAAGCACATGAAAAGCGGCAAAACGTTGACAATGATGCCCTTGGCCAAAAAGGGCGTATGCGTTTTTTCCTGAATTTATTCAGGAAAAAACGCATACGCCCTTTTTGGCCAACCAAGCAACCTGGAAAGGCAAATCAGCGCTACAAAGAAGTCTCGCTTCCCATCGGTCAAAAGGGTCATGCTGAAAAAAGTGTCAAAACCAGAAATGCAGGACAGGCCATGGAGAAATGGGAGCCTTGCTACACTGATGGGCGGGATGTAAATTGCCAAGAGCCACTCCGGAGAAGTGTCCGGTGAGTCCTGAAACATCTGAAAAACACACCTTAGAGAGCATAGGGCACTTCCACTCATGGGGGTATAAATTGGGAAAATTAAAAATCAGCAAGACACAAGCACCCCAAAGTTTAGGGCTGCTCTGTTGACCAGGACCTCCACTTCATTCCACCTTAAATATCCCAGGAAAGAGAGAAATGGATAAAGAAGTTGTGATCCTTATGTACAATGGAATATCACTCAGCCATGAAATCAATGTCGTAAGGTTAGTAGCAGCATGATGAGAGGATTTAGGTACGACGATTCTAAGTGAAATAAGTCACACAGAAAAGGACACTTCTCATAAGGTATCACTGATAGAGGGAATGTAAAAACCGTTACACTTGAACTGAATTACAAAACAGAACAGAGTCACACATGCAGAAAACACACTATGGCTGCTTAACGGGAAAGGTGAGGTGGGGTGATACATAAAACAAGGGTATCAAATTAGCTCAGATACCGTCCCATAAACCCAATATGTAATAGACAAGACCTACTCCTTGCTCAGAGAACTGGACTCAACACGCCCTATTCACCGCACAAGAATATATCTGACTAATAATAATCGTAAAACCTATGTATTGATATCTCTCTGTTAGTGTGTCAAGTGGGTGTAAAGCGGCATAAACACAGCAGTGAAAAGCAGCTAAACCCCATTATAAAAATAAATTACTTTGAAACACCCATGAAACAAAGACAGTGAAAGAGAGAGAAATTCTTACACAATGCGTTCAGGGGCTGTGATGCAACCTGGATTGACCATATCTAGACGCACAGCTGGATGAGACATAAGGGTGGACACTCTTGGGGCTGAGAGGTTTGGTGAGGTTGGGTGAGCAAACGCAGACCCTTTAAAGGAATACTGCGTGGTACCCATCGCATGGGTCCCAAATCTCCAGGTTCAAGGGCATCTTCCTACATCAAAAACATGCATGAGAAACCCAGAAGATGGTACACCGTGTGATGGGGAAAGGTTTCTAAAACGCACCTCATTTCTCATCTCCTTGTGCCCGGGTTCGCCATTCCAGCCGCTTTACTAGCAAGCTCCCTACTTGGAGCATCAGCACCTTTAACCTCCTGTTCCATACAGGTTGCAATTTGTCCTGAGGATAAACGGGAAGACGTGGAACCAACGAGAGACTAGCTCTTGGTGTTGGGACAGGCACAGGTCACTCTATTTTCCCATCAGAAAGAAGAATTAACCACAGGCTCAGCCTGCCCCCCGGAACCAGAACAGGGCCTGAAACCATTCTGCGATTTTGCGGCCAGCTCCCATAAAAACGAGTTGTAAAATGGAGGTTCAGGGCACTGCAATTCACAAACCTGCAGAGTTATTAATGATAACTCTCGTCCACAAATATATTGAGGGAAGGCAAAGAATAGGATTTGAAATCAAGGCAGAATTGCAGGAAACAGATTTCAGGAGGTAGGTACGAATCGCCTTTAAAGCACATGAAAAGCGGCAAAACGTTGACAATGATGCCCTTGGCCAAAAAGGGCGTATGCGTTTTTTCCTGAATATATTCAGGAAAAATCGCATACGCCCTTTTTGGCCAACCAAGCAACCTGGAAAGGCAAATCAGCGCTACAAAGAAGTCTCGCTTCCCATCGGTCAAAAGGGCCATGCTGAAAAAAGTGTCAAAACCAGAAATGCAGGACAGGCCATGGAGAAATGGGAGCCTTGCTACACTGATGGGCGGGATGTAAATTGCCAAGAGCCACTCCGGAGAAGTGTCCGGTGAGTCCTGAAACATCTGAAAAACACAGCTTAGAGAGCATAGGGCACTTCCACTCATGGGGGTATAAATTGGGAAAATTAAAAATCAGCAAGACACAAGCACCCCAAAGTTTAGGGCTGCTCTGTTGACCAGGACCTCCACTTCATTCCACCTTAAATATCCCAGGAAAGAGAAAAATGGATAAAGAAGTTGTGGTCCTTATGTACAATGGAATACCACTCAGCCATGAAATCAATGTCGTAAGGTTAGTAGCAGCATGATGAGTGGATTTAGGTACGACGATTCTAAGTGAAATAAGTCACACAGAAAAGGACACTTCTCATAAGGTATCACTGATAGAGGGAATGTAAAAACCGTTACACTTGAACTGAATTACAAAACAGAACAGAGTCACACATGCAGAAAACACACTATGGCTGCTTAACGGGAAAGGTGAGGTGGGGTGATACATAAAACAAGGGTATCAAATTAGCTCAGATACCGTTCCATAAACCCAATATGTAATAGACAAGACCTACTCCTTGCTCAGAGAACTGGACTCAACACGCCCTATTCACCGCACAAGAATATATCTGACTAATAATAATCGTAAAACCTATGTATTGATATCTCTCTGTTAGTGTGTCAAGTGGGTGTAAAGCGGCATAAACACAGCAGTGAAAAGCAGCTAAACCCCATTATAAAAATAAATTACTTTGAAACACCCATGAAACAAAGACAGTGAAAGAGAGAGAAATTCTTACACAATGCGTTCAGGGGCTGTGATGCAACCTGGATTGACCATATCTAGACGCACAGCTGGATGAGACATAAGGGTGGACACTCTTGGGGCTGAGAGGTTTGGTGAGGTTGGGTGAGCAAACGCAGACCCTTTAAAGGAATACTGCGTGGTACCCATCGCATGGGTCCCAAATCTCCAGGTTCAAGGGCATCTTCCTACATCAAAAACATGCATGAGAAACCCAGAAGATGGTACACCGTGTGATGGGGAAAGGTTTCTAAAACGCACCTCATTTCTCAACTCCTTGTGCCCGGGTTCGCCATTCCAGCCGCTTTACTAGCAAGCTCCCTACTTGGAGCATCAGCACCTTTAACCTCCTGTTCCATGCAGGTTGCAATTTGTCCTGAGGATAAACGGGAAGACGTGGAACCAACGAGAGACTAGCTCTTGGTGTTGGGACAGGCACAGGTCACTCTATTTTCCCATCAGAAAGAAGAATTAACCACAGGCTCAGCCTGACCCCCGGAACCAGAACAGGGCCTGAAGCCATTCTGCGATTTTGCGGCCAGCTCCCATAAAAACGAGTTGTAAAATGGAGGTTCAGGGCACTGCAATTCACAAACCTGCAGAGTTATAAATGATAACTCCCGTCCACAAATATATTGAGGGAAGGCAAAGAAGAGGATTTGAAATCAAGGCAGAATTGCAGGAAACAGATTTCAGGAGGTAGATACGAATCGCCTTTAAAGCACATGAAAAGCGGCAAAACGTTGAGAATGATGCCCTTGGCCAAAAAGGGCGTATGTGTTTTTTCCTGAATATATTCAGGAAAAAACGCATACGCCCTTTTTGGCCAACCAAGCCACCTGGAAAGGCAAATCAGCGCTACAAAGAAGTCTCGCTTCCCATCGGTCAAAAGGGCCATGCTGAAAAAAGTGTCAAAACCAGAAATGCAGGACAGGCCATGGAGAAATGGGAGCCTTGCTACACTGATGGGCGGGATGTAAATTGCCAAGAGCCACTCCGGAGAAGTGTCCGGTGAGTCCTGAAACATCTGAAAAACACAGCTTAGAGAGCATAGGGCACTTCCACTCATGGGGGTATAAATTGGGAAAATTAAAAATCAGCAAGACACAAGCACCCCAAAGTTTAGGGCTGCTCTGTTGACCAGGACCTCCACTTCATTCCACCTTAAATATCCCAGGAAAGAGAAAAATGGATAAAGAAGTTGTGGTCCTTATGTACAATGGAATATCACTCAGCCATGAAATCAATGTCGTAAGGTTAGTAGCAGCATGATGAGTGGATTTAGGTACGACGATTCTAAGTGAAATAAGTCACACAGAAAAGGACACTTCTCATAAGGTATCACTGATAGAGGGAATGTAAAAACCGTTACACTTGAACTGAATTACAAAACAGAACAGAGTCACACATGCAGAAAACACACTATGGCTGCTTAACGGGAAAGGTGAGGTGGGGTGATACATAAAACAAGGGTATCAAATTAGCTCAGATACCGTTCCATAAACCCAATATGTAATAGACAAGACCTACTCCTTGCTCAGAGAACTGGACTCAACACGCCCTATTCACCGCACAAGAATATATCTGACTAATAATAATCGTAAAACCTATGTATTGATATCTGTCTGTTAGTGTGTCAAGTGGGTGTAAAGCGGCATAAACACAGCAGTGAAAAGCAGCTAAACCCCATTATAAAAATAAATTACTTTGAAACACCCATGAAACACAGACAGTGAAAGAGAGAGAAATTCTTACACAATGCGTTCAGGGGCTGTGATGCAACCTGGATTGACCATATCTAGACGCACAGCTGGATGAGACATAAGGGTGGACACTCTTGGGGCTGAGAGGTTTGGTGAGGTTGGGTGAGCAAACGCAGACCCTTTAAAGGAATACTGCGTGGTACCCATCGCATGGGTCCCAAATCTCCAGGTTCAAGGGCATCTTCCTACATCAAAAACATACATGAGAAACCCAGAAGATGTTACACCGTGTGATGGGGAAAGGTTTCTAAAACGCACCTCATTTCTCATCTCCTTGTGCCCGGGTTCGCCATTCCAGCCGCTTTACTAGCAAGCTCCCTACTTGGAGCATCAGCACCTTTAACCTCCTGTTCCATGCAGGTTGCAATTTGTCCTGAGGATAAACGGGAAGACGTGGAACCAACGAGAGACTAGCTCTTGGTGTTGGGACAGGCACAGGTCACTCTATTTTTCCATCAGAAAGAAGAAATAACCACAGGCTCAGCCTGCCCCCCGGAACCAGAACAGGGCCTGAAGCCATTCTGCGATTTTGCGGCCAGCTCCCATAAAAACGAGTTGTAAAATGGAGGTTCAGGGCACTGCAATTCACAAACCTGCAGAGTTATAAATGATAACTCCCGTCCACAAATATATTGAGGGAAGGCAAAGAAGAGGATTTGAAATCAAGGCAGAATTGCAGGAAACAGATTTCAGGAGGTAGATACGAATCGCCTTTAAAGCACATGAAAAGCGGCAAAACGTTGACAATGATGCCCTTGGCCAAAAAGGGCGTATGCGTTTTTTCCTGAATATATTCAGGAAAAAACGCATACGCCCTTTTTGGCCAACCAAGCCACCTGGAAAGGCAAATCAGCGCTACAAAGAAGTCTCGCTTCCTATCGGTCAAAAGGGCCATGCTGAAAAAAGTGTCAAAACCAGAAATGCAGGACAGGCCATGGAGAAATGGGAGCCTTGCTACACTGATGGGCGGGATGTAAATTGCCAAGAGCCACTCCGGAGAAGTGTCCGGTGAGTCCTGAAACATCTGAAAAACACAGCTTAGAGAGCATAGGGCACTTCCACTCATGGGGGTATAAATTGGGAAAATTAAAAATCAGCAAGACACAAGCACCCCAAAGTTTAGGGCTGCTCTGTTGACCAGGACCTCCACTTCATTCCACCTTAAATATCCCAGGAAAGAGAAAAATGGATAAAGAAGTTGTGGTCCTTATGTACAATGGAATATCACTCAGCCATGAAATCAATGTCGTAAGGTTAGTAGCAGCATGATGAGTGGATTTAGGTACGACGATTCTAAGTGAAATAAGTCACACAGAAAAGGACACTTCTCATAAGGTATCACTGATAGAGGGAATGTAAAAACCGTTACACTTGAACTGAATTACAAAACAGAACAGAGTCACACATGCAGAAAACACACTATGGCTGCTTAACGGGAAAGGTGAGGTGGGGTGATACATAAAACAAGGGTATCAAATTAGCTCAGATACCGTTCCATAAACCCAATATGTAATAGACAAGACCTACTCCTTGCTCAGAGAACTGGACTCAACACGCCCTATTCACCGCACAAGAATATATCTGACTAATAATAATCGTAAAACCTATGTATTGATATCTCTCTGTTAGTGTGTCAAGTGGGTGTAAAGCGGCATAAACACAGCAGTGAAAAGCAGCTAAACCCCATTATAAAAATAAATTACTTTGAAACACCCATGAAACAAAGACAGTGAAAGAGAGAGAAATTCTTACACAATGCGTTCAGGGGCTGTGATGCAACCTGGATTGACCATATCTAGACGCACAGCTGGATGAGACATAAGGGTGGACACTCTTGGGGCTGAGAGGTTTGGTGAGGTTGGGTGAGCAAACGCAGACCCTTTAAAGGAATACTGCGTGGTACCCATCGCATGGGTCCCAAATCTCCAGGTTCAAGGGCATCTTCCTACATCAAAAACA
Organism: Balaenoptera borealis; assembly: GCF_965194805.1. Classification (NCBI taxonomy): domain Eukaryota; kingdom Metazoa; phylum Chordata; class Mammalia; order Artiodactyla; family Balaenopteridae; genus Balaenoptera; species Balaenoptera borealis. The sequence goes on from NW_028123340.1 coordinate 300,932, forward strand.
TACATGAGAAACCCAGAAGATGTTACACCGTGTGATGGGGAAAGGTTTCTAAAACGCACCTCATTTCTCATCTCCTTGTGCCCGGGTTCGCCATTCCAGCCGCTTTACTAGCAAGCTCCCTACTTGGAGCATCAGCACCTTTAACCTCCTGTTCCATGCAGGTTGCAATTTGTCCTGAGGATAAACGGGAAGACGTGGAACCAACGAGAGACTAGCTCTTGGTGTTGGGACAGGCACAGGTCACTCTATTTTTCCATCAGAAAGAAGAAATAACCACAGGCTCAGGCTGCCCCCCGGAACCAGAACAGGGCCTGAAGCCATTCTGCGATTTTGCGGCCAGCTCCCATAAAAACGAGTTGTAAAATGGAGGTTCAGGGCACTGCAATTCACAAACCTGCAGAGTTATAAATGATAACTCTCGTCCACAAATATATTGAGGGAAGGCAAAGAAGAGGATTTGAAATCAAGGCAGAATTGCAGGAAACAGATTTCAGGAGGTAGATACGAATCGCCTTTAAAGCACATGAAAAGCGGCAAAACGTTGACAATGATGCCCTTGGCCAAAAAGGGCGTATGCGTTTTTTCCTGAATATATTCAGGAAAAAACGCATACGCCCTTTTTGGCCAACCAAGCCACCTGGAAAGGCAAATCAGCGCTACAAAGAAGTCTTGCTTCCTATCGGTCAAAAGGGCCATGCTGAAAAAAGTGTCAAAACCAGAAATGCAGGACAGGCCATGGAGAAATGGGAGCCTTGCTACACTGATGGGCGGGATGTAAATTGCCAAGAGCCACTCCGGAGAAGTGTCCGGTGAGTCCTGAAACATCTGAAAAACACAGCTTAGAGAGCATAGGGCACTTCCACTCATGGGGGTATAAATTGGGAAAATTAAAAATCAGCAAGACACAAGCACCCCAAAGTTTAGGGCTGCTCTGTTGACCAGGACCTCCACTTCATTCCACCTTAAATATCCCAGGAAAGAGAAAAATGGATAAAGAAGTTGTGGTCCTTATGTACAATGGAATATCACTCAGCCAGGAAATCAATGTCGTAAGGTTAGTAGCAGCATGATGAGTGGATTTAGGTACGACGATTCTAAGTGAAATAAGTCACACAGAAAAGGACACTTCTCATAAGGTATCACTGATAGAGGGAATGTAAAAACCGTTACACTTGAACTGAATTACAAAACAGAACAGAGTCACACATGCAGAAAACACACTATGGCTGCTTAACGGGAAAGGTGAGGTGGGGTGATACATAAAACAAGGGTATCAAATTAGCTCAGATACCGTTCCATAAACCCAATATGTAATAGACAAGACCTACTCCTTGCTCAGAGAACTGGACTCAACACGCCCTATTCACCGCACAAGAATATATCTGACTAATAATAATCGTAAAACCTATGTATTGATATCTCTCTGTTAGTGTGTCAAGTGGGTGTAAAGCGGCATAAACACAGCAGTGAAAAGCAGCTAAACCCCATTATAAAAATAAATTACTTTGAAACACCCATGAAACAAAGACAGTGAAAGAGAGAGAAATTCTTACACAATGCGTTCAGGGGCTGTGATGCAACCTGGATTGACCATATCTAGACGCACAGCTGGATGAGACATAAGGGTGGACACTCTTGGGGCTGAGAGGTTTGGTGAGGTTGGGTGAGCAAACGCAGACCCTTTAAAGGAATACTGCGTGGTACCCATCGCATGGGTCCCAAATCTCCAGGTTCAAGGGCATCTTCCTACATCAAAAACATGCATGAGAAACCCAGAAGATGGTACACCGTGTGATGGGGAAAGGTTTCTAAAACGCACCTCATTTCTCATCTCCTTGTGCCCGGGTTCGCCATTCCAGCCGCTTTACTAGCAAGCTCCCTACTTGGAGCATCAGCACCTTTAACCTCCTGTTCCATACAGGTTGCAATTTGTCCTGAGGATAAACGGGAAGACGTGGAACCAACGAGAGACTAGCTCTTGGTGTTGGGACAGGCACAGGTCACTCTATTTTCCCATCAGAAAGAAGAATTAACCACAGGCTCAGCCTGCCCCCCGGAACCAGAACAGGGCCTGAAGCCATTCTGCGATTTTGCGGCCAGCTCCCATAAAAACGAGTTGTAAAATGGAGGTTCAGGGCACTGCAATTCACAAACCTGCAGAGTTATTAATGATAACTCTCGTTCACAAATATATTGAGGGAAGGCAAAGAATAGGATTTGAAATCAAGGCAGAATTGCAGGAAACAGATTTCAGGAGGTAGATACGAATCGCCTTTAAAGCACATGAAAAGCGGCATAACGTTGACAATGATGCCCTTGGCCAAAAAGGGCGTATGCGTTTTTTCCTGAATATATTCAGGAAAAATCGCATACGCCCTTTTTGGCCAACCAAGCAACCTGGAAAGGCAAATCAGCGCTACAAAGAAGTCTCGCTTCCCATCGGTCAAAAGGGCCATGCTGAAAAAAGTGTCAAAACCAGAAATGCAGGACAGGCCATGGAGAAATGGGAGCCTTGCTACACTGATGGGCGGGATGTAAATTGCCAAGAGCCACTCCGGAGAAGTGTCCGGTGAGTCCTGAAACATCTGAAAAACACAGCTTAGAGAGCATAGGGCACTTCCACTCATGGGGGTATAAATTGGGAAAATTAAAAATCAGCAAGACACAAGCACCCCAAAGTTTAGGGCTGCTCTGTTGACCAGGACCTCCACTTCATTCCACCTTAAATATCCCAGGAAAGAGAAAAATGGATAAAGAAGTTGTGGTCCTTATGTACAATGGAATACCACTCAGCCATGAAATCAATGTCGTAAGGTTAGTAGCAGCATGATGAGTGGATTTAGGTACGACGATTCTAAGTGAAATAAGTCACACAGAAAAGGACACTTCTCATAAGGTATCACTGATAGAGGGAATGTAAAAACCGTTACACTTGAACTGAATTACAAAACAGAACAGAGTCACACATGCAGAAAACACACTATGGCTGCTTAACGGGAAAGGTGAGGTGGGGTGATACATAAAACAAGGGTATCAAATTAGCTCAGATACCGTTCCATAAACCCAATATGTAATAGACAACACCTACTCCTAGCTCAGAGAACTGGACTCAACACGCCCTATTCACCACACAAGAATATATCTGACTAGTAATAATCTTAAAACCTATGTATTGATATCTCTCTGTTAGTGTGTCAAGTGGGTGTAAAGCGGCATAAACACAGCAGTGAAAAGCAGCTAAACCCCATTATAAAAATTAATTACTTTGAAACACCCATGAAACAAAGACAGTGAAAGAGAGAGAAATTCTTACACAATGCGTTCAGGGGCTGTGATGCAACCTGGATTGACCATATCTAGACGCACAGCTGGATGAGACATAAGGGTGGACACTCTTGGGGCTGAGAGGTTTGGTGAGGTTGGGTGAGCAAACGCAGACCCTTTAAAGTAATACTGCGTGGTACCCATCGCATGCGTCCCAAATCTCCAGGTTCAAGGGCATCTTCCTACATCAAAAACATGCATGAGAAACCCAGAAGATGGTACACCGTGTGATGGGGAAAGGTTTCTAAAACGCACCTCATTTCTCATCTCCTTGTGCCCGGGTTCGCCATTCCAGCCGCTTTACTAGCAAGCTCCCTACTTGGAGCATCAGCACCTTTAACCTCCTGTTCCATGCAGGTTGCAATTAGTCCTGAGGATAAACGGGAAGACGTGGAACCAACGAGAGACTAGCTCTTGGTGTTGGGACAGGCACAGGTCACTCTATTTTCCCATCAGAAAGAAGAATTAACCACAGGCTCAGCCTGCCGCCCGGAACCAGAACAGGGCCTGAAGCCATTCTGCGATTTTGCGGCCAGCTCCCATAAAAACGAGTTGTAAAATGGAGGTTCAGGGCACTGCAATTCACAAACCTGCAGAGTTATTAATGATAACTCTCGTCCACAAATATATTGAGGGAAGGCAAAGAAGAGGATTTGAAATCAAGGCAGAATTGCAGGAAACAGATTTCAGGAGGTAGATACGAACCGCCTTTAAAGCACATGAAAAGCGGCAAAACGTTGACAATGATGCCCTTGGCCAAAAAGGGCGTATGCGTTTTTTCCTGAATATATTCAGGAAAAATCGCATACGCCCTTTTTGGCCAACCAAGCAACCTGGAAAGGCAAATCAGCGCTACAAAGAAGTCTCGCTTCCCATCGGTCAAAAGGGCCATGCTGAAAAAAGTGTCAAAACCAGAAATGCAGGACAGGCCATGGAGAAATGGGAGCCTTGCTACACTGATGGGCGGGATGTAAATTGCCAAGAGCCACTCCGGAGAAGTGTCCGGTGAATCCTGAAACATCTGAAAAACACAGCTCAGAGAGCATAGGGCACTTCCACTCATGGGGGTATAAATTGGGAAAATTAAAAATCAGCAAAACACAAGCACCCCAAAGTTTAGGGCTGCTCTGTTGACCAGGACCTCCACTTCATTCCACCTTAAATATCCCAGGAAAGAGAAAAATGGATAAAGAAGTTGTGGTCCTTATGTACAATGGAATACCACTCAGCCATGAAATCCATGTCGTAAGGTTAGTAGCAGCATGATGAGTGGATTTAGGTACGACGATTCTAAGTGAAATAAGTCACACAGAAAAGGACACTTCTCATAAGGTATCACTGATAGAGGGAATGTAAAAACCGTTACACTTGAACTGAATTACAAAACAGAACAGAGTCACACATGCAGAAAACACACTATGGCTGCTTAACGGGAAAGGTGAGGTGGGGTGATACATAAAACAAGGGTATCAAATTAGCTCAGATACCGTTCCATAAACCCAATATGTAATAGACAACACCTACTCCTAGCTCAGAGAACTGGACTCAACACGCCCTATTCACCACACAAGAATATATCTGACTAGTAATAATCGTAAAACCTATGTATTGATATCTCTCTGTTAGTGTGTCAAGTGGGTGTAAAGCGGCATAAACACAGCAGTGAAAAGCAGCTAAACCCCATTATAAAAATAAATTACTTTGAAACACCCATGAAACAAAGACAGTGAAAGAGAGAGAAATTCTTACACAATGCGTTCAGGGGCTGTGATGCAACCTGGATTGACCATATCTAGACGCACAGCTGGATGAGACATAAGGGTGGACACTCTTGGGGCTGAGAGGTTTGGTGAGGTTGGGTGAGCAAACGCAGACCCTTTAAAGTAATACTGCGTGGTACCCATCGCATGGGTCCCAAATCTCCAGGTTCAAGGGCATCTTCCTACATCAAAAACATGCATGAGAAACCCAGAAGATGGTACACCGTGTGATGGGGAAAGGTTTCTAAAACGCACCTCATTTCTCATCTCCTTGTGCCCGGGTTCGCCATTCCAGCCGCTTTACTAGCAAGCTCCCTACTTGGAGCATCAGCACCTTTAACGTCCTGTTCCATGCAGGTTGCAATTTGTCCTGAGGATAAACGGGAAGACGTGGAACCAACGAGAGACTAGCTCTTGGTGTTGGGACAGGCACAGGTCACTCTATTTTCCCATCAGAAAGAAGAATTAACCACAGGCTCAGCCTGCCGCCCGGAACCAGAACAGGGCCTGAAGCCATTCTGCGATTTTGCGGCCAGCTCCCATAAAAACGAGTTGTAAAATGGAGGTTCAGGGCACTGCAATTCACAAACCTGCAGAGTTATTAATGATAACTCTCGTCCACAAATATATTGAGGGAAGGCAAAGAATAGGATTTGAAATCAAGGCAGAATTGCAGGAAACAGATTTCAGGAGGTAGATACGAATCGCCTTTAAAGCACATGAAAAGCGGCAAAACGTTGACAATGATGCCCTTGGCCAAAAAGGGCGTATGCGTTATTTCCTGAATATATTCAGGAAAAAACGCATACGCCCTTTTTGGCCAACCAAGCAACCTGGAAAGGCAAATCAGCGCTACAAAGAAGTCTCGCTTCCCATCGGTCAAAAGGGCCATGCTGAAAAAAGTGTCAAAACCAGAAATGCAGGACACGCCATGGAGAAATGGGAGCCTTGCTACACTGATGGGCGGGATGTAAATTGCCAAGAGCCACTCCGGAGAAGTGTCCGGTGAGTCCTGAAACATCTGAAAAACACAGCTTAGAGAGCATAGGGCACTTCCACTCATGGGGGTATAAATTGGGAAAATTAAAAATCAGCAAGACACAAGCACCCCAAAGTTTAGGGCTGCTCTGTTGACCAGGACCTCCACTTCATTCCACCTTAAATATCCCAGGAAAGAGAAAAATGGATAAAGAAGTTGTGGTCCTTATGTACAATGGAATACCACTCAGCCATGAAATCAATGTCGTAAGGTTAGTAGCAGCATGATGAGTGGATTTAGGTACGACGATTCTAAGTGAAATAAGTCACACAGAAAAGGACACTTCTCATAAGGTATCACTGATAGAGGGAATGTAAAAACCGTTACACTTGAACTGAATTACAAAACAGAACAGAGTCACACATGCAGAAAACACACTATGGCTGCTTAACGGGAAAGGTGAGGTGGGGTGATACATAAAACAAGGGTATCAAATTAGCTCAGATACCGTTCCATAAACCCAATATGTAATAGACAAGACCTACTCCTTGCTCAGAGAACTGGACTCAACACGCCCTATTCACCGCACAAGAATATATCTGACTAATAATAATCGTAAAACCTATGTATTGATATCTCTCTGTTAGTGTGTCAAGTGGGTGTAAAGCGGCATAAACACAGCAGTGAAAAGCAGCTAAACCCCATTATAAAAATAAATTACTTTGAAACACCCATGAAACAAAGACAGTGAAAGAGAGAGAAATTCTTACACAATGCGTTCAGGGGCTGTGATGCAACCTGGATTGACCATATCTAGACGCACAGCTGGATGAGACATAAGGGTGGACACTCTTGGGGCTGAGAGGTTTGGTGAGGTTGGGTGAGCAAACGCAGACCCTTTAAAGGAATACTGCGTGGTACCCATCGCATGGGTCCCAAATCTCCAGGTTCAAGGGCATCTTCCTACATCAAAAACATGCATGAGAAACCCAGAAGATGGTACACCGTGTGATGGGGAAAGGTTTCTAAAACGCACCTCATTTCTCATCTCCTTGTGCCCGGGTTCGCCATTCCAGCCGCTTTACTAGCAAGCTCCCTACTTGGAGCATCAGCACCTTTAACCTCCTGTTCCATGCAGGTTGCAATTTGTCCTGAGGATAAACGGGAAGACGTGGAACCAACGAGAGACTAGCTCTTGGTGTTGGGACAGGCACAGGTCACTCTATTTTCCCATCAGAAAGAAGAATTAACCACAGGCTCAGCCTGCCCCCAGGAACCAGAACAGGGCCTGAAGCCATTCTGCGATTTTGCGGCCAGCTCCCATAAAAACGAGTTGTAAAATGGAGGTTCAGGGCACTGCAATTCACAAACCTGCAGAGTTATTAATGATAACTCTCGTCCACAAATATATTGAGGGAAGGCAAAGAATAGGATTTGAAATCAAGGCAGAATTGCAGGAAACAGATTTCAGGAGGTAGATACGAATCGCCTTTAAAGCACATGAAAAGCGGCAAAACGTTGACAATGATGCCCTTGGCCAAAAAGGGCGTATGCGTTTTTTCCTGAATATATTCAGGAAAAATCGCATACGCCCTTTTTGGCCAACCAAGCAACCTGGAAAGGCAAATCAGCGCTACAAAGAAGTCTCGCTTCCCATCGGTCAAAAGGGCCATGCTGAAAAAAGTGTCAAAACCAGAAATGCAGGACAGGCCATGGAGAAATGGGAGCCTTGCTACACTGATGGGCGGGATGTAAATTGCCAAGAGCCACTCTGGAGAAGTGTCCGGTGAGTCCTGAAACATCTGAAAAACACAGCTTAGAGAGCATAGGGCACTTCCACTCATGGGGGTATAAATTGGGAAAATTAAAAATCAGCAAGACACAAGCACCCCAAAGTTTAGGGCTGCTCTGTTGACCAGGACCTCCACTTCATTCCACCTTAAATATCCCAGGAAAGAGAAAAATGGATAAAGAAGTTGTGGTCCTTATGTACAATGGAATACCACTCAGCCATGAAATCAATGTCGTAAGGTTAGTAGCAGCATGATGAGTGGATTTAGGTACGACGATTCTAAGTGAAATAAGTCACACAGAAAAGGACACTTCTCATAAGGTATCACTGATAGAGGGAATGTAAAAACCGTTACACTTGAACTGAATTACAAAACAGAACAGAGTCACACATGCAGAAAACACACTATGGCTGCTTAACGGGAAAGGTGAGGTGGGGTGATACATAAAACAAGGGTATCAAATTAGCTCAGATACTGTTCCATAAACCCAATATGTAATAGACAAGACCTACTCCTTGCTCAGAGAACTGGACTCAACACGCCCTATTCACCGCACAAGAATATATCTGACTAATAATAATCGTAAAACCTATGTATTGATATCTCTCTGTTAGTGTGTCAAGTGGGTGTAAAGCGGCATAAACACAGCAGTGAAAAGCAGCTAAACCCCATTATAAAAATAAATTACTTTGAAACACCCATGAAACAAAGACAGTGAAAGAGAGAGAAATTCTTACACAATGCGTTCAGGGGCTGTGATGCAACCTGGATTGACCATATCTAGACGCACAGCTGGATGAGACATAAGGGTGGACACTCTTGGGGCTGAGAGGTTTGGTGAGGTTGGGTGAGCAAACGCAGACCCTTTAAAGGAATACTGCGTGGTACCCATCGCATGGGTCCCAAATCTCCAGGTTCAAGGGCATCTTCCTACATCAAAAACATGCATGAGAAACCCAGAAGATGGTACACCGTGTGATGGGGAAAGGTTTCTAAAACGCACCTCATTTCTCATCTCCTTGTGCCCGGGTTCGCCATTCCAGCCGCTTTACTAGCAAGCTCCCTACTTGGAGCATCAGCACCTTTAACCTCCTGTTCCATGCAGGTTGCAATTTGCCCTGAGGATAAACGGGAAGACGTGGAACCAACGAGAGACTAGCTCTTGGTGTTGGGACAGGCACAGGTCACTCTATTTTCCCATCAGAAAGAAGAATTAACCACAGGCTCAGCCTGCCGCCCGGAACCAGAACAGGGCCTGAAGCCATTCTGCGATTTTGCGGCCAGCTCCCATAAAAACGAGTTGTAAAATGGAGGTTCAGGGCACTGCAATTCACAAACCTGCAGAGTTATTAATGATAACTCTCGTCCACAAATATATTGAGGGAAGGCAAAGAATAGGATTTGAAATCAAGGCAGAATTGCAGGAAACAGATTTCAGGAGGTAGATACGAATCGCCTTTAAAGCACATGAAAAGCGGCGAAACGTTGACAATGATGCCCTTGGCCAAAAAGGGCGTATGCGTTTTTTCCTGAATATATTCAGGAAAAATCGCATACGCCCTTTTTGGCCAACCAAGCCACCTGGAAAGGCAAATCAGCGCTACAAAGAAGTCTCGCTTCCCATCGGTCAAAAGGCCCATGCTGAAAAAAGTGTCAAAACCAGAAATGCAGGACAGGCCATGGAGAAATGGGAGCCTTGCTACACTGATGGGCGGGATGTAAATTGCCAAGAGCCACTCCGGAGAAGTGTCCGGTGAGTCCTGAAACATCTGAAAAACACAGCTTAGAGAGCATAGGGCACTTCCACTCATGGGGGTATAAATTGGGAAAATTAAAAATCAGCAAGACACAAGCACCCCAAAGTTTAGGGCTGCTCTGTTGACCAGGACCTCCACTTCATTCCACCTTAAATATCCCAGGAAAGAGAAAAATGGATAAAGAAGTTGTGGTCCTTATGTACAATGGAATACCACTCAGCCATGAAATCAATGTCGTAAGGTTAGTAGCAGCATGATGAGTGGATTTAGGTACGACGATTCTAAGTGAAATAAGTCACACAGAAAAGGACACTTCTCATAAGGTATCACTGATAGAGGGAATGTAAAAACCGTTACACTTGAACTGAATTACAAAACAGAACAGAGTCACACATGCAGAAAACACACTATGGCTGCTTAACGGGAAAGGTGAGGTGGGGTGATACATAAAACAAGGGTATCAAATTAGCTCAGATACCGTTCCATAAACCCAATATGTAATAGACAAGACCTACTCCTTGCTCAGAGAACTGGACTCAACACGCCCTATTCACCGCACAAGAATATATCTGACTAATAATAATCGTAAAACCTATGTATTGATATCTCTCTGTTAGTGTGTCAAGTGGGTGTAAAGCGGCATAAACACAGCAGTGAAAAGCAGCTAAACCCCATTATAAAAATAAATTACTTTGAAACACCCATGAAACAAAGACAGTGAAAGAGAGAGAAATTCTTACACAATGCGTTCAGGGGCTGTGATGCAACCTGGATTGACCATATCTAGACGCACAGCTGGATGAGACATAAGGGTGGACACTCTTGGGGCTGAGAGGTTTGGTGAGGTTGGGTGAGCAAACGCAGACCCTTTAAAGGAATACTGCGTGGTACCCATCGCATGGGTCCCAAATCTCCAGGTTCAAGGGCATCTTCCTACATCAAAAACATGCATGAGAAACCCAGAAGATGGTACACCGTGTGATGGGGAAAGGTTTCTAAAACGCACCTCATTTCTCATCTCCTTGTGCCCGGGTTCGCCATTCCAGCCGCTTTACTAGCAAGCTCCCTACTTGGAGCATCAGCACCTTTAACCTCCTGTTCCATGCAGGTTGCAATTTGTCCTGAGGATAAACGGGAAGACGTGGAACCAACGAGAGACTAGCTCTTGGTGTTGGGACAGGCACAGGTCACTCTATTTTTCCATCAGAAAGAAGAATTAACCACAGGCTCAGCCTGCCCCCCGGAACCAGAACAGGGCCTGAAGCCATTCTGTGATTTTGCGGCCAGCTCCCATAAAAACGAGTTGTAAAATGGAGGTTCAGGGCACTGCAATTCACAAACCTGCAGAGTTATAAATGATAACTCCCGTCCACAAATATATTGAGGGAAGGCAAAGAAGAGGATTTGAAATCAAGGCAGAATTGCAGGAAACAGATTTCAGGAGGTAGATACGAATCGCCTTTAAAGCACATGAAAAGCGGCAAAACGTTGACAATGATGCCCTTGGCCAAAAAGGGCGTATGCGTTTTTTCCTGAATATATTCAGGAAAAAACGCATACGCCCTTTTTGGCCAACCCAGCAACCTGGAAAGGCAAATCAGCGCTACAAATAAGTCTCGCTTCCCATCGGTCAAAAGGGCCATGCTGAAAAAAGTGTCAAAACCAGAAATGCAGGACAGGCCATGGAGAAATGGGAGCCTTGCTACACTGATGGGCGGGATGTAAATTGCCAAAAGCCACTCCGGAGAAGTGTCCGGTGAGTCCTGAAACATCTGAAAAACACAGCTTAGAGAGCATAGGGCACTTCCACTCATGGGGGTATAAATTGGGAAAATTAAAAATCAGCAAGACACAAGCACCCCAAAGTTTAGGGCTGCTCTGTTGACCAGGACCTCCACTTCATTCCACCTTAAATATCCCAGGAAAGAGAAAAATGGATAAAGAAGTTGTGGTCCTTATGTACAATGGAATACCACTCAGCCATGAAATCAATGTCGTAAGGTTAGTAGCAGCATGATGAGTGGATTTAGGTACGACGATTCTAAGTGAAATAAGTCACACAGAAAAGGACACTTCTCATAAGGTATCACTGATAGAGGGAATGTAAAAACCGTTACACTTGAACTGAATTACAAAACAGAACAGAGTCACACATGCAGAAAACACACTATGGCTGCTTAACGGGAAAGGTGAGGTGGGGTGATACATAAAACAAGGGTATCAAATTAGCTCAGATACCGTTCCATAAACCCAATATGTAATAGACAAGACCTACTCCTTGCTCAGAGAACTGGACTCAACACGCCCTATTCACCGCACAAGAATATATCTGACTAATAATAATCGTAAAACCTATGTATTGATATCTGTTAGTGTGTCAAGTGGGTGTAAAGCGGCATAAACACAGCAGTGAAAAGCAGCTAAACCCCATTATAAAAATAAATTACTTTGAAACACCCATGAAACAAAGACAGTGAAAGAGAGAGAAATTCTTACACAATGCGTTCAGGGGCTGTGATGCAACCTGGATTGACCATATCTAGACGCACAGCTGGATGAGACATAAGGGTGGACACTCTTGGGGCTGAGAGGTTTGGTGAGGTTGGGTGAGCAAACGCAGACCCTTTAAAGGAATACTGCGTGGTACCCATCGCATGGGTCCCAAATCTCCAGGTTCAAGGGCATCTTCCTACATCAAAAACATGCATGAGAAACCCAGAAGATGGTACACCGTGTGATGGGGAAAGGTTTCTAAAACGCACCTCATTTCTCATCTCCTTGTGCCCGGGTTCGCCATTCCAGCCGCTTTACTAGCAAGCTCCCTACTTGGAGCATCAGCACCTTTAACCTCCTGTTCCATACAGGTTGCAATTTGTCCTGAGGATAAACGGGAAGACGTGGAACCAACGAGAGACTAGCTCTTGGTGTTGGGACAGGCACAGGTCACTCTATTTTCCCATCAGAAAGAAGAATTAACCACAGGCTCAGCCTGCCCCCCGGAACCAGAACAGGGCCTGAAGCCATTCTGCGATTTTGCGGCCAGCTCCCATGAAAACGAGTTGTAAAATGGAGGTTCAGGGCACTGCAATTCACAAACCTGCAGAGTTATAAATGTAAACTCCCGTCCACAAATATATTGAGGGAAGGCAAAGAAGAGGATTTGAAATCAAGGCAGAATTGCAGGAAACAGATTTCAGGAGGTAGATACGAATCGCCTTTAAAGCACATGAAAAGCGGCAAAACGTTGACAATGATGCCCTTGGCCAAAAAGGGCGTATGCGTTTTTTCCTGAATATATTCAGGAAAAAACGCATACGCCCTTTTTGGCCAACCAAGCAACCTGGAAAGGCAAATCAGCACTACAAAGAAGTCTCGCTTCCCATCGGTCAAAAGGGCCATGCTGAAAAAAGTGTCAAAACCAGAAATGCAGGACAGGCCATGGAGAAATGGGAGCCTTGCTACACTGATGGGCGGGATGTAAATTGCCAAGAGCCACTCCGGAGAAGTGTCCGGTGAGTCCTGAAACATCTGAAAAACACAGCTTAGAGAGCATAGGGCACTTCCACTCATGGGGGTATAAATTCGGAAAATTAAAAATCAGCAAGACACAAGCACCCCAAAGTTTAGGGCTGCTCTGTTGACCAGGACCTCCACTTCATTCCACCTTAAATATCCCAGGAAAGAGAAAAATGGATAAAGAAGTTGTGGTCCTTATGTACAATGGAATACCACTCAGCCATGAAATCAATGTCGTAAGGTTAGTAGCAGCATGATGAGTGGATTTAGGTACGACGATTCTAAGTGAAATAAGTCACACAGAAAAGGACACTTCTCATAAGGTATCACTGATAGAGGGAATGTAAAAACCGTTACACTTGAACTGAATTACAAAACAGAACAGAGTCACACATGCAGAAAACACACTATGGCTGCTTAACGGGAAAGGTGAGGTGGGGTGATACATAAAACAAGGGTATCAAATTAGCTCAGATACCGTTCCATAAACCCAATATGTAATAGACAAGACCTACTCCTTGCTCAGAGAACTGGACTCAACACGCCCTATTCACCGCACAAGAATATATCTGACTAATAATAATCGTAAAACCTATGTATTGATATCTCTCTGTTAGTGTGTCAAGTGGGTGTAAAGCGGCATAAACACAGCAGTGAAAAGCAGCTAAACCCCATTATAAAAATAAATTACTTTGAAACACCCATGAAACAAAGACAGTGAAAGAGAGAGAAATTCTTACACAATGCGTTCAGGGGCTGTGATGCAACCTGGATTGACCATATCTAGACGCACAGCTGGATGAGACATAAGGGTGGACACTCTTGGGGCTGAGAGGTTTGGTGAGGTTGGGTGAGCAAACGCAGACCCTTTAAAGGAATACTGCGTGGTACCCATCGCATGGGTCCCAAATCTCCAGGTTCAAGGGCATCTTCCTACATCAAAAACATGCATGAGAAACCCAGAAGATGGTACACCGTGTGATGGGGAAAGGTTTCTAAAACGCACCTCATTTCTCATCTCCTTGTGCCCGGGTTCGCCATTCCAGCCGCTTTACTAGCAAGCTCCCTACTTGGAGCATCAGCACCTTTAACCTCCTGTTCCATGCAGGTTGCAATTTGTCCTGAGGATAAACGGGAAGACGTGGAACCAACGAGAGACTAGCTCTTGGTGTTGGGACAGGCACAGGTCACTCTATTTTTCCATCAGAAAGAAGAATTAACCACAGGCTCAGCCTGCCCCCCGGAACCAGAACAGGGCCTGAAGCCATTCTGTGATTTTGCGGCCAGCTCCCATAAAAACGAGTTGTAAAATGGAGGTTCAGGGCACTGCAATTCACAAACCTGCAGAGTTATAAATGATAACTCCCGTCCACAAATATATTGAGGGAAGGCAAAGAAGAGGATTTGAAATCAAGGCAGAATTGCAGGAAACAGATTTCAGGAGGTAGATACGAATCGCCTTTAAAGCACATGAAAAGCGGCAAAACGTTGACAATGATGCCCTTGGCCAAAAAGGGTGTATGCGTTTTTTCCTGAATATATTCAGGAAAAATCGCATACGCCCTTTTTGGCCAACCAAGCAACCTGGAAAGGCAAATCAGCGCTACAAAGAAGTCTCGCTTCCCATCGGTCAAAAGGGCCATGCTGAAAAAAGTGTCAAAACCAGAAATGCAGGACAGGCCATGGAGAAATGGGAGCCTTGCTACACTGATGGGCGGGATGTAAATTGCCAAGAGCCACTCCGGAGAAGTGTCCGGTGAGTCTTGAAACATCTGAAAAACACAGCTTAGAGAGCATAGGGCACTTCCACTCATGGGGGTATAAATTGGGAAAATTAAAAATCAGCAAGACACAAGCACCCCAAAGTTTAGGGCTGCTCTGTTGACCAGGACCTCCACTTCATTCCACCTTAAATATCCCAGGAAAGAGAAAAATGGATAAAGAAGTTGTGGTCCTTATGTACAATGGAATACCACTCAGCCATGAAATCAATGTCATAAGGTTAGTAGCAGCATGATGAGTGGATTTAGGTACGACGATTCTAAGTGAAATAAGTCACACAGAAAAGGACACTTCTCATAAGGTATCACTGATAGAGGGAATGTAAAAACCGTTACACTTGAACTGAATTACAAAACAGAACAGAGTCACACATGCAGAAAACACACTATGGCTGCTTAACGGGAAAGGTGAGGTGGGGTGATACATAAAACAAGGGTATCAAATTAGCTCAGATACCGTTCCATAAACCCAATATGTAATAGACAAGACCTACTCCTTGCTCAGAGAACTGGACTCAACACGCCCTATTCACCGCACAAGAATATATCTGACTAATAATAATCGTAAAACCTATGTATTGATATCTCTCTGTTAGTGTGTCAAGTGGGTGTAAAGCGGCATAAACACAGCAGTGAAAAGCAGCTAAACCCCATTATAAAAATAAATTACTTTGAAACACCCATGAAACAAAGACAGTGAAAGAGAGAGAAATTCTTACACAATGCGTTCAGGGGCTGTGATGCAACCTGGATTGACCATATCTAGACGCACAGCTGGATGAGACATAAGGGTGGACACTCTTGGGGCTGAGAGGTTTGGTGAGGTTGGGTGAGCAAACGCAGACCCTTTAAAGGAATACTGCGTGGTACCCATCGCATGGGTCCCAAATCTCCAGGTTCAAGGGCATCTTCCTACATCAAAAACATGCATGAGAAACCCAGAAGATGGTACACCGTGTGATGGGGAAAGGTTTCTAAAACGCACCTCATTTCTCATCTCCTTGTGCCCGGGTTCGCCATTCCAGCCGCTTTACTAGCAAGCTCCCTACTTGGAGCATCAGCACCTTTAACCTCCTGTTCCATACAGGTTGCAATTTGTCCTGAGGATAAACGGGAAGACGTGGAACCAACGAGAGACTAGCTCTTGGTGTTGGGACAGGCACAGGTCACTCTATTTTCCCATCAGAAAGAAGAATTAACCACAGGCTCAGCCTGCCCCCCGGAACCAGAACAGGGCCTGAAGCCATTCTGCGATTTTGCGGCCAGCTCCCATAAAAACGAGTTGTAAAATGGAGGTTCAGGGCACTGCAATTCACAAACCTTCAGAGTTATAAATGATAACTGTCGTCCACAAATATATTGAGGGAAGGCAAAGAAGAGGATTTGAAATCAAGGCAGAATTGCAGGAAACAGATTTCAGGAGGTAGATACGAATCGCCTTTAAAGCACATGAAAAGCGGCAAAACGTTGACAATGATGCCCTTGGCCAAAAAGGGCGTATGCGTTTTTTCCTGAATATATTCAGGAAAAATCGCATACGCCCTTTTTGGCCAACCAAGCAACCTGGAAAGGCAAATCAGCGCTACAAAGAAGTCTCGCTTCCCATCGGTCAAAAGGGCCATGCTGAAAAAAGTGTCAAAACCAGAAATGCAGGACAGGCCATGGAGAAATGGGAGCCTTGCTACACTGATGGGCGGGATGTAAATTGCCAAGAGCCACTCCGGAGAAGTGTCCGGTGAGTCCTGAAACATCTGAAAAACACAGCTTAGAGAGCATAGGGCACTTCCACTCATGGGGGTATAAATTGGGAAAATGAAAAATCAGCAAGACACAAGCACCCCAAAGTTTAGGGCTGCTCTGTTGACCAGGACCTCCACTTCATTCCACCTTAAATATCCCAGGAAAGAGAAAAATGGATAAAGAAGTTGTGGTCCTTATGTACAATGGAATACCACTCAGCCATGAAATCAATGTCGTAAGGTTAGTAGCAGCATGATGAGTGGATTTAGGTACGACGATTCTAAGTGAAATAAGTCACACAGAAAAGGACACTTCTCATAAGGTATCACTGATAGAGGGAATGTAAAAACCGTTACACTTGAACTGAATTACAAAACAGAACAGAGTCACACGTGCAGAAAACACACTATGGCTGCTTAACGGGAAAGGTGAGGTGGGGTGATACATAAAACAAGGGTATCAAATTAGCTCAGATACCGTTCCATAAACCCAATATGTAATAGACAAGACCTACTCCTTGCTCAGAGAACTGGACTCAACACGCCCTATTCACCGCACAAGAATATATCTGACTAATAATAATCGTAAAACCTATGTATTGATATCTCTCTGTTATTGTGTCAAGTGGGTGTAAAGCGGCATAAACACAGCAGTGAAAAGCAGCTAAACCCCATTATAAAAATAAATTACTTTGAAACACCCATGAAACAAAGACAGTGAAAGAGAGAGAAATTCTTACACAATGCGTTCAGGGGCTGTGATGCAACCTGGATTGACCATATCTAGACGCACAGCTGGATGAGACATAAGGGTGGACACTCTTGGGGCTGAGAGGTTTGGTGAGGTTGGGTGAGCAAACGCAGACCCTTTAAAGTAATACTGCGTGGTACCCATCGCATGGGTCCCAAATCTCCAGGTTCAAGGGCATCTTCCTACATCAAAAACATGCATGAGAAACCCAGAAGATGGTACACCGTGTGATGGGGAAAGGTTTCTAAAACGCACCTCATTTCTCATCTCCTTGTGCCCGGGTTCGCCATTCCAGCCGCTTTACTAGCAAGCTCCCTACTTGGAGCATCAGCACCTTTAACCTCCTGTTCCATGCAGGTTGCAATTTGTCCTGAGGATAAACGGGAAGACGTGGAACCAACGAGAGACTAGCTCTTGGTGTTGGGACAGGCACAGGTCACTCTATTTTCCCATCAGAAAGAAGAATTAACCACAGGCTCAGCCTGCCCCCCGGAACCAGAACAGGGCCTGAAGCCATTCTGCGATTTTGCGGCCAGCTCCCATAAAAACGAGTTGTAAAATGGAGGTTCAGGGCACTGCAATTCACAAACCTGCAGAGTTATTAATGATAACTCTCGTCCACAAATATATTGAGGGAAGGCAAAGAAGAGGATTTGAAATCAAGGCAGAATTGCAGGAAACAGATTTCAGGAGGTAGATACGAATCGCCTTTAAAGCACATGAAAAGCGGCAAAACGTTGACAATGATGCCCTTGGCCAAAAAGGGCGTATGCGTTTTTTCCTGAATATATTCAGGAAAAAACGCATACGCCCTTTTTGGCCAACCAAGCAACCTGGAAAGGCAAATCAGCGCTACAAAGAAGTCTCGCTTCCCATCGGTCAAAAGGGCCATGCTGAAAAAAGTGTCAAAACCAGAAATGCAGGACACGCCATGGAGAAATGGGAGCCTTGCTACACTGATGGGCGGGATGTAAATTGCCAAGAGCCACTCCGGAGAAGTGTCCGGTGAGTCCTGAAACATCTGAAAAACACAGCTTAGAGAGCATAGGGCACTTCCACTCATGGGGGTATAAATTGGGAAAATGAAAAATCAGCAAGACACAAGCACCCCAAAGTTTAGGGCTGCTCTGTTGACCAGGACCTCCACTTCATTCCACCTTAAATATCCCAGGAAAGACAAAAATGGATAAAGAAGTTGTGGTCCTTATGTACAATGGAATACCACTCAGCCATGAAATCAATGTCGTAAGGTTAGTAGCAGCATGATGAGTGGATTTAGGTACGACGATTCTAAGTGAAATAAGTCACACAGAAAAGGACACTTCTCATAAGGTATCACTGATAGAGGGAATGTAAAATCCGTTACACTTGAACTGAATTACAAAACAGAACAGAGTCACACATGCAGAAAACACACTATGGCTGCTTAACGGGAAAGGTGAGGTGGGGTGATACATAAAACAAGGGTATCAAATTAGCTCAGATACCGTTCCATAAACCCAATATGTAATAGACAAGACCTACTCCTTGCTCAGAGAACTGGACTCAACACGCCCTATTCACCGCACAAGAATATATCTGACTAATAATAATCGTAAAACTATGTATTGATATCTCTCTGTTATTGTGTCAAGTGGGTGTAAAGCGGCATAAACACAGCAGTGAAAAGCAGCTAAACCCCATTATAAAAATAAATTACTTTGAAACACCCATGAAACAAAGACAGTGAAAGAGAGAGAAATTCTTACACAATGTGTTCAGCGGCTGTGATGCAACCTGGATTGACCATATCTAGACGCACAGCTGGATGAGACATAAGGGTGGACACTCTTGGGGCTGAGAGGTTTGGTGAGGTTGGGTGAGCAAACGCAGACCCTTTAAAGTAATACTGCGTGGTACCCATCGCATGGGTCCCAAATCTCCAGGTTCAAGGACATCTTCCTACATCGAAAACATGCATGAGAAACCCAGAAGATGGTACACCGTGTGATGGGGAAAGGTTTCTAAAACGCACCTCATTTCTCATCTCCTTGTGCCCGGGTTCGCCATTCCAGCCGCTTTACTAGCAAGCTCCCTACTTGGAGCATCAGCACCTTTAACCTCCTGTTCCATGCAGGTTGCAATTTGTCCTGAGGATAAACGGGAAGACGTGGAACCAACGAGAGACTAGCTCTTGGTGTTGGGACAGGCACAGGTCACTCTATTTTCCCATCAGAAAGAAGAATTAACCACAGGCTCAGCCTGCCCCCCGGAACCAGAACAGGGCCTGAAGCCATTCTGCAATTTTGCGGCCAGCTCCCATAAAAACGAGTTGTAAAATGGAGGTTCAGGGCACTGCAATTCACAAACCTGCAGAGTTATAAATGATAACTCTCGTCCACAAATATATTGAGGGAAGGCAAAGAAGCGGATTTGAAATCAAGGCAGAATTGCAGGAAACAGATTTCAGGAGGTAGATACGAATCGCCTTTAAAGCACATGAGAAGCGGCAAAACGTTGACAATGATGCCCTTGGCCAAAAAGGGCGTATGCGTTTTTTCCTGAATATATTCAGGAAAAAACGCATACGCCCTTTTTGGCCAACCAAGCAACCTGGAAAGGCAAATCAGCGCTACAAACAAGTCTCGCTTCCCATCGGTCAAAAGGGCCATGCTGAAAAAAGTGTCAAAACCAGAAATGCAGGACAGGCCATGGAGAAATGGGAGCCTTGCTACACTGATGGGCGGGATGTAAATTGCCAAGAGCCACTCCGGAGAAGTGTCCGGTGAGTCCTGAAACATCTGAAAAACACAGCTTAGAGAGCATAGGGCACTTCCACTCATGGGGGTATAAATTGGGAAAATTAAAAATCAGCAAGACACAAGCACCCCAAAGTTTAGGGCTGCTCTGTTGACCAGGACCTCCACTTCATTCCACCTTAAATATCCCAGGAAAGAGAAAAATGGATAAAGAAGTTGTGGTCCTTATGTACAACGGAATATCACTCAGCCATGAAATCAATGTCGTAAGGTTAGTAGCAGCATGATGAGTGGATTTAGGTACGACGATTCTAAGTGAAATAAGTCACACAGAAAAGGACACTTCTCATAAGGTATCACTGATAGAGGGAATGTAAAAACCGTTACACTTGAACTGAATTACAAAACAGAACAGAGTCACACATGCAGAAAACACACTATGGCTGCTTAACGGGAAAGGTGAGGTGGGGTGATACATAAAACAAGGGTATCAAATTAGCTCAGATACCGTTCCATAAACTCAATATGTAATAGACAAGACCTACTCCTTGCTCAGAGAACTGGACTCAACACGCCCTATTCACCACACAAGAATATATTTGACTAATAATAATCGTAAAACCTATGTATTGATATCTCTCTGTTAGTGTGTCAAGTGGGTGTAAAGCGGCATAAACACAGCAGTGAAAAGCAGCTAAACCCCATTATAAAAATAAATTACTTTGAAACACCCATGAAACAAAGACAGTGAAAGAGAGAGAAATTCTTACACAATGCGTTCAGGGGCTGTGATGCAACCTGGATTGACCATATCTAGACGCACAGCTGGATGAGACATAAGGGTGGACACTCTTGGGGCTGAGAGGTTTGGTGAGGTTGGGTGAGCAAACGCAGACCCTTTAAAGGAATACTGCGTGGTACCCATCGCATGGGTCCCAAATCTCCAGGTTCAAGGGCATCTTCCTACATCAAAAACATGCATGAGAAACCCAGAAGATGGTACACCGTGTGATGGGGAAAGGTTTCTAAAACGCACCTCATTTCTCATCTCCTTGTGCCCGGGTTCGCCATTCCAGCCGCTTTACTAGCAAGCTCCCTACTTGGAGCATCAGCACCTTTAACCTCCTGTTCCATACAGGTTGCAATTTGTCCTGAGGATAAACGGGAAGACGTGGAACCAACGAGAGACTAGCTCTTGGTGTTGGGACAGGCACGGGTCACTCTATTTTCCCATCAGAAAGAAGAATTAACCACAGGCTCAGCCTGCCCCCCGGAACCAGAACAGGGCCTGAAGCCATTCTGCGATTTTGCGGCCAGCTCCCATAAAAACGAGTTGTAAAATGGAGGTTCAGGGCACTGCAATTCACAAACCTGCAGAGTTATAAATGATAACTCTCGTCCACAAATATATTGAGGGAAGGCAAAGAAGAGGATTTGAAATCAAGGCAGAATTGCAGGAAAGAGATTTCAGGAGGTAGATACGAATCGCCTTTAAAGCACATGAAAAGCGGCAAAACGTTGACAATGATGCCCTTGGCCAAAAAGGGCGTATGCGTTTTTTCCTGAATATATTCAGGAAAAAACGCATACGCCCTTTTTGGCCAACCAAGCAACCTGGAAAGGCAAATCAGCGCTACAAACAAGTCTCGCTTCCCATCGGTCAAAAGGGCCATGCTGAAAAAAGTGTCAAAACCAGAAATGCAGGACAGGCCATGGAGAAATGGGAGCCTTGCTACACTGATGGGCGGGATGTAAATTGCCAAGAGCCACTCTGGAGAAGTGTCCGGTGAGTCCTGAAACATCTGAAAAACACAGCTTAGAGAGCATAGGGCACTTCCACTCATGGGGGTATAAATTGGGAAAATTAAAAATCAGCAAGACACAAGCACCCCAAAGTTTAGGGCTGCTCTGTTGACCAGGACCTCCACTTCATTCCACCTTAAATATCCCAGGAAAGAGAAAAATGGATAAAGAAGTTGTGGTCCTTATGTACAATGGAATATCACTCAGCCATGAAATCAATGTCGTAAGGTTAGTAGCAGCATGATGAGTGGATTTAGGTACGACGATTCTAAGTGAAATAAGTCACACAGAAAAGGACACTTCTCCTAAGGTATCACTGATAGAGGGAATGTAAAATCCGTTACACTTGAACTGAATTACAAAACAGAACAGAGTCACACATGCAGAAAACACACTATGGCTGCTTAACGGGAAAGGTGAGGTGGGGTGATACATAAAACAAGGGTATCAAATTAGCTCAGATACCGTTCCATAAACTCAATATGTAATAGATAAGACCTACTCCTTGCTCAGAGAACTGGACTCAACACGCCCTATTCACCGCACAAGAATATATCTGACTAATAATAATCGTAAAACCTATGTATTGATATCTCTCTGTTAGTGTGTCAAGTGGGTGTAAAGCGGCATAAACACAGCAGTGAAAAGCAGCTAAACCCCATTATAAAAATAAATTACTTTGAAACACCCATGAAACAAAGACAGTGAAAGAGAGAGAAATTCTTACACAATGCGTTCAGGGGCTGTGATGCAACCTGGATTGACCATATCTAGACGCACAGCTGGATGAGACATAAGGGTGGACACTCTTGGGGCTGAGAGGTTTGGTGAGGTTGGGTGAGCAAACGCAGACCCTTTAAAGGAATACTGCGTGGTACCCATCGCATGGGTCCCAAATCTCCAGGTTCAAGGGCATCTTCCTACATCAAAAACATACATGAGAAACCCAGAAGATGGTACACCGTGTGATGGGGAAAGGTTTCTAAAACGCACCTCATTTCTCATCTCCTTGTGCCCGGGTTCGCCATTCCAGCCCCTTTACTAGCAAGCTCCCTACTTGGAGCATCAGCACCTTTAACCTCCTGTTCCATACAGGTTGCAATTTGTCCTGAGGATAAACGGGAAGACGTGGAACCAACGAGAGACTAGCTCTTGGTGTTGGGACAGGCACAGGTCACTCTATTTTCCCATCAGAAAGAAGAATTAACCACAGGCTCAGCCTGCCCCCCGGAACCAGAACAGGGCCTGAAGCCATTCTGCGATTTTGCGGCCAGCTCCCATAAAAACGAGTTGTAAAATGGAGGTTCAGGGCACTGCAATTCACAAACCTGCAGAGTTATTAATGATAACTCTCGTCCACAAATATATTGAGGGAAGGCAAAGAAGAGGATTTGAAATCAAGGCAGAATTGCAGGAAACAGATTTCAGGAGGTAGATACGAATCGCCTTTAAAGCACATGAGAAGCGGCAAAACGTTGACAATGATGCCCTTGGCCAAAAAGGGCGTATGCGTTTTTTCCTGAATATATTCAGGAAAAAACGCATACGCCCTTTTTGGCCAACCAAGCAACCTGGAAAGGCCAATCAGCGCTACAAAGAAGTCTCGCTTCCCATCGGTCAAAAGGGCCATGCTGAAAAAAGTGTCAAAACCAGAAATGCAGGACAGGCCATGGAGAAATGGGAGCCTTGCTACACTGATGGGCGGGATGTAAATTGCCAAGAGCCACTCCGGAGAAGTGTCCGGTGAGTCCTGAAACATCTGAAAAACAC